>NC_141875.1:25373787-25676818 GCF_056163025.1 Triticum urartu
CCACATTCTTGGACGTGTACGTAAATATCAGATTTTTGGATGGTTTTGTTGCAAAGTTGCAGGAGTTGCGCCCTTGACCATTGGATCTCAGATCCAACGGTTCACAGGAGCTTGTATCATGGGAGCATTTAAGCTCCCATATCACCTGATACTCACTCTGTCGTCCACATATATTTTATGTTTGGTCCCCTAAAAAAAAAACACCACAATATTATCTCTTACGTGTAGTCTCTACCTTCCCATAGCCCACGACCACGGTATTATATATCTCTTCGTGGAGCTTTGCTACACGCATAGAGACATGGCAACTGACTATTACGGGGAAGCTGAGCTGGAATCATTTAATTGGAAGAAATCAAGATGGGGGAGCCACACTCCCTGAAAATCAAGGGGTGGAGATTAGTTAACGAAGAGAAGCCCCGTAATAGTCCGTAAAGGTTCGTTGATATAGAATTTTCGCTCTTCATGGTGGGCTGGTGGCTGCCGCTGATGCTAGTGATGGCCGAGGAGCATTAGAGTGGAGACTGCTCAGCCCAGAACTTTCCTATCCTATGATTTTTTTTGTCCTATGAATCAAAGGATGCATTAGAGTGGAGATGAGCAATGCATGCAATTGGAGGCGTGCAGGGTGCGGAAGGCAGACTGGGTTAGGAAACTTGGCCATGATTGTGTGCGGTCGGATGCAACGGCGTAGACGGGTCCGTCGTGGAGAAAATGTGCTAGGAGAAAACCGGTGGCATTGCATGCCACACTAACCTGACAATCAGGACCCACAAGACATAACGGTCACAAAATTTTAAAATGGAAAAAATATGGCAACAGTTTTGATTGATGAGGTATAATGGATGAAACTGTGCTAGTGGGGTACCTGGTGTCAAAACTGCCAATTAGGAGGTAAAATGCGATTTTTTAAACTAAGAACAGTAATGTTTTTATGTAACTAATGTAAAACAAACGAAAACACTAACACCCACACGTGTGGGCGTCTGGCAACTCGCCCACACGCATGAATGCTCGTCCAATCAATTCTGCACGAATCTTGGCGCGTTGTATCAGTTTTTATGGGCCACATAGGACTAAGCTGGTGTGTGGGCATTCATCCGGTCGCCCACACGTTCTTTTTCACCACACGGGGGCTGGTGTGTGACCGTTTAGCAATTCGCCCACACACCAGTTTTCACGCACGCGGAGGGGGCTGGTGTGTGGGCGTTTATCACTTCGCCCACACACTCGTCTCCTCGCCCACACCCAAAGCTGGCAGTTGCCATTTGTTTCTGCAGGGTACATGGCAACTGCCCTAGCTTTGCTTGTAAGAAGATGGCAACTCTTTTTTACCCGAGTTGTCATGTGTTTTTGCATGGTACATGGCAACTGCCCTAGCGTGCACGTAAGCAGATGGCAACTCTTTCCCTTTATATGGCAACTGCCCTAGCGTGCTTGTGAGCACATGGCAACTCTCTCTTTTAACCGAACATGTTTTTTTGCCATGCCTTTTTGTAGTGCTACATGGCAACTGCCTAGTGTTAGTGGGTGGGTCCTAAAGTTTTGAAATCATGACAACTGCAGTAGACCAGACCATACATGGCAACTGCAGTTGAGCAACCATGGCAACTGTAGTTGTCCGACATGGCAACCGAAGTTCAACGACATGGCAACTGTAGTTAAACGAACATGGACGAGGGTCTGGACCATGGCAACTGCGGGACGCGTGCTGACTATCACGCGGGGCGTGCGGGACCACGAGGTACGAGGCCTGACGTACGGGGCGTGTGGGCGTTATCTATTTCGCCCACACGCACGCGTGTGAGAGGGATCGGGAGGAAAAAAAAGAGGTGTGTGGGCATTACTTGTTTTGCCCACACGTAGGTGTGTGGGCTGTTCCACTTATACAGCACACAAAATGTATGGGCAGACCTCCTAACACTCATACGTGTGGCACTTATCGGCGTCCAAAACAAAATGTGTACAAAGAAAGAGAAAAATAAACAACGAGCCTTATCCAAGTCCTGTTCCCGGCAACATGATACGACTAGAAGAATATGTCAAGGCTATAAATTGGTTCCAATTCACGTGTATATTATTGTCGAACTGAAGGTCAGACCGCTTTTTTTTATCAGATATTGTTTCCTGCCAAGTGTGAAAGGTTGTACAAAAATTAGAATCTACTCCTTCTGTAAATTTTTATAAGACGTTTTAGGTTACAACTGGTAGTATTATTGTAGATACTAGCGGACAAAAGCATGAAGTAGCAGATACCGAAAGAACAAGACTAAGCATCCTGATTCCAGTCACATCAGGGGCTCACGGTGGTCATGGCTTACCCCGTCAAAGGGGGTTACCCTGATATTTTAAGACATCATGGCTTACCAGTTCAAGGGGTCACACCGTTCAAGGGGTCACACCATGAATTTGTGGACGATGATCGTTTTTGCTTAGACCACGGTATTCTCGCATACGTGTAGTCTATGTCCGGATAACCCATGACCACCGATCCAGCCCCCCTTTGTTGTTCACTTTAATCTTCCCAAGTCTTCCACTCCTATGGTCCCGTGTCGCTGGTTCTTCTGGGCCCTGTGGCTACTACTGATGCACGCAGTCGCGGCGGCTGAGGAACAGGTGGAAGCAGGCTGCTCGGCCTTGGCCAAGAGTTGTGGCAACCTCACCATCTCCCACCCATTCTGGCTCGACGACTGGGAGACGGGAAGATCATGTGGCTCCTCGGGCTTCGAGGTCACTTGCTTTAACAACAGCAGTTCAGTTCTACTGAGCTCTGAACCCATCGGCTTCGGCTTTGCATGTTGAAATATACTGCCCACCTTCCTCCATCAGTTTGGATTTTTGAATGAGTTGGCTGGTGTATAAATTCAATATGGTATCCGAGCCAAGAGGTCTTGAGTTCAACACTCTGCCAACGCAGTATTAAATAAAACGATTCTGTGGCCTACATCGATCCCACGTCTAAGGACTAAAATAGCCTAGACGTGAGGGGGAGTGTTGAAATATACTGCCCATCTTCCTCCATCAGTTCGGACTTTTGAATGAGTTGGCTGGTGCATAAATTCAATATTGCAATCATCAACATCTCTTACGAGGAAGAAAGGTTACACCTCGTTGATCTAGGCAAGTTGAAATTGTTGAGTGCCTCCAACAGGTGTGAATCCTCAATCTGGAACACCTCCGTCAAGCTGGGTCCCCAGTTTAGGATCGCCCCCGTCAACCTGCGCTTCATCTTGTACAATTGCACAGAGAAGGTCGCCATGGCACATGAAGACAGAGACCTAGTTCAGACAAGCATCAGGTGCGGGAGAGAGCAAGGTATTTGTCCGCGCACGTGGCCGTTATAATGAGATGAGTGACTACAGTGACTATGCCTTGGAGGGCTGCGATGCTACTGTCATCCCGGTGTTGGGTTCTTCGTCGGGCGAGGTGAATGCAAACGACTATGAGCGGCTCATTAACGATGGCTTCCTCTTGACATGGGATGAGCCTCCTGCCCTTGCTGGAAAGCTCACCCGTCAAATAATCTTTTAACAAGTTCATAGCTAAGCTCGAACGTGCAGTGCCTTTGTTTGGATTTCCCTTGTGGAACCAAGCAACCAATCATGTCACTCACTTATTACTCGTAGCTCAACCACGAGTAATTACTGAAACTCATGGTTTGCAATACAAACAATTTATAAAGTTATCATGGGATGCTGAGAGAGAAATACAGAACAGGAACGTACCATGGCAGCGCTCTTTCCTAAATATAAGTCTTTTTAGAGATTTCAAAATTAGTGAATCTGCAATCTAAACTACGTCCATATACATCCCTGTGTAATCCATATTGAAATATCTAAAACTTATATTTAGAATCGGAGGGAGTATTTGTCTTTGCTCACATCGTCCGCACAATTCATCACCAGACACCAGATCTCCTACCGTTCCGATGTGCCCAACCAGCTTGCCGTCGGTGCTGTTCCGAATTTCCTACATCCAAATTCACAAGATTAGACTACACACTGCTAGTTGGAACGAAGTACACCTAATTGACCCAAGACTTGCAATGTTCCACTTGCTTCAAAAAATGGATGGGACTCTACCGACAGTGAGAACGCACCATGCTTCCAGTCAATGTGCCCAGATCGGCATCTTCTACGGCAATAGCTCCTTAATCTAAACATAAAAATAGATTAACCTCAAAACACGTTCGCGATCAAGCAGTGCACCTACTAAATACTATGGATCAAGACATTTGGATCTTGGCTCTTCTCTAGCTAGTGGGAATAGAAAAGTAAATGTGCCCACAGAACCAGTCAAAGTCGTTGGCGAATCTCCTCAAAAGAAGTCGTTGGCTAACACCATTCATATTATCTTCTCCGTTATGTTTGTCCTTCAATCTCTTGAGCTAGAGCCATCCTTCCCCATTACCAAAGTCAGTCTCCTCAATCAAACTGCTGGCATGTATCCAACCTCACTGCTCTTCATCTTGATGTCACTGTTCCTCTTCCATCAACGGGCACATGCCGAGTGTGAGCCGGTGGCGTGTGGCAACTTCACCATCAAGTACCCTTTCTGGCTTGGCGCGCCGAGCCGCTCTCCATTGGAGCCCTCCTGCGGCCACCCGGCCTTCGAGCTCTGGTGCAGCGGCAGCAACACCTCCGCTTCCATGCGTGGCTCCGCCATCCAGGTCCTCAGCATCGACTATGTCGCCAGCTCCTACGTCGCCTCCCACAGCAGATTCGCCGGGCGCGAGGACAGTGTGTGCCGCGCCGACTTCAACATGTCGTCCAGCCTAGCCCTCAGCCCGTTCAACATCAGCCCAAGCAACATGGCCCTGTGCCTTCTCTTCGACTGCAACGGGACGGAGCCGGGCAGGCGAGAGTACGCGAACGCCACCGCTAACTGCGGTGAAACCATCTTCGCCTACCTTGGCGGGAGGTACGACCGGGACAAGCCGCCGTCGATCCCCACTGGCAACTGCACGTACACGTACCTCCCGGTGCTTGGGACAGAGGCGGCGGTGTTGACGGCGGCCAACTACAGCAATCTCCTCAAGGCCGGGTTCCTGCTGGACTGGGCGGGCACCGGCGGCATCGGTGACTGCCCCGCCTGCGTCGCGAGCGGGGGCCAGTGCCGGTACAGGAACACGATCGGGGCGTTCGTCTGCCTCTGCCCTGACGGGAAGCTGCATGGCCCGACATGCGCCGGTAAGCCTCCAAATTAATTTGCACCATCATTCTACAATCTAAATTCCAGAACATGGAAATAAACTTGCGAAAATGCCATAGTGGTCTTCAATTATCAGTCGTACTGGTTCTGTGGAGCGTGGAGTGGGGTAGCACAGTTGGTCAAGCTTTAGTCCACGGGCAGCAGTCACATCGTGTCCTTCCTCATTTTCGTTCCGCTGGACGATTTGCTCTTTTGAAAACACTATCTGCTGCTGAATAATCAGTTAATCACCCAATGATTTACACAAGAATTTTGCTAACTTAAAATGATTGAAATCGCCTGACGCTGCCCTCGCGTCCCTAGTTTCAGACAAGCTGGAGCGTACTTCAAATCTTTATTTGAAATGAAAAACATTTAAATGATTAGTGAGATACTGATTCCCGAAAAGAAGGGAACTGACAGATGACATAGCTGTCACCGTCTTCATTGCTAGTGGCAAAATGGCACGATCCTTCTGATCTGTGCACTCCACACAAAATATTTGACTAATCAAGATTTTAAAGTCATTAGAAAGTAAAAGACAATGATACTTTGACCGTGGACTGGCGCAGCAACTGTTAGGCCTCGTGAGACGACTAATAATAACATAGGTTATGACTAGTGTTTTAAATAGCAGGGCCTTCAAATGAGCTATGGCGAGGCTATAGCCTGCTATAGCCGGCTATTTCGTAACTTTAGTGGGCTATGCCACATAGCGGCACCTGCTCAAACTTATAACCCCGCTATAGCTGGGCTATAGCTGGCTATTTAAAACTCTGGTTATGAGTGAAACAAGGCTTCCAATATCTGACCCATCTACGAGCAGTTTGCACAAGCAAGCAGATGGACCCGTTTCACGTCTCTGTAGCTGCCATGTTCTGCTCAGCCACGGTTCTGCTCACCATCCTCTCAGGCATCACCCTCGTTGTTCTCAACGTCCTGCAAGCCGGTGGCCTGCGGTGGCCTTTGCATTGAGTATCCCTTCTGGCTCAGTGGCACGCAACTGCCTGAGTGCGGCTGCCGGGCCTTCCAAGTCACCTGCGACGGCACCGGCAAGACCTCCTTCAAGAACTCTGGACGTACCAGATTCTGGAGATCTCCTACCCAGACAGCACCTTCCAGGTCACCAACCTCGATCTCGTCAACCGCACCTGTGATATTGAGCTCATAGTAAACGCCTCGTCCGACCTCGGCCTCGTCCCCTTCAGCGTCAACGCCGCCAACCAGCAGCTCTTCTTCCTCTCCAACTGCACCACCTTGCACATACAGCCGCCTCCGCCTACATGGGCGCCTTTGAACTGCACCGATAGGTCGCGAAACAACTGTTTCACATTGCTCGCCGACGGGTACAAGCCCGACGACAAATGGGCACCGGTGCTGGGAAACTGCACGGTGTCCATTATGCTGGTGGTGGGGTACCCAGGCGGCCGGGGCGGACTATCGGCGGCTGATCAAGGGCACATTTCTTCTTAATTACATGGCCGGCGACTGGATGGCTTGTGTGGACAGCAGTGGACTTTGCCTGATCAACACCACCTACGATATCTTCGAGTGCCACTGCTCCGAGGGCGTGTCCAACCTCATCATCTGCGATAATCAATTTATTACCCCCCAGTACTATCTCAAACGAGTTTTGACTCATTTACAACAGCCATGTCAGGTAGTTCAAACCCACTATTAAAAAATACAATCTAATTTAGTACTGCTACATAGACTTACCAATCGTCCGTAACTGTAGCAAAGCTGTAGACTTACTAGTGAGTTTCGTGTGACCCGGTCACTTAACCACTTTAGTCCATGAGGCATGGATATTAATGAGCAGGGTTTTATATTTCAGCCAAAATATTTGTGTTTAGAACTTAAGACTATTGTAAAATTCAATCCGAGGACAGTTCAATCCCAGGTTTAAAGGATGTTGAATTTTTTTACGTCTAAAGACTTCCAAAATTTGGTATTACATGTGTATTATTCATAAGTTTTATATGATTCAGTCACTTAACCAGTTTAGTCAGCAAGGTTTCGTTGGATAATTACTAGTCCTCAAGAACAAAGACTAGAATAATGATTATTTGTCTGCAATTTAATATAATATTCTATCCAATTTTGACATGGTCTGACAAAAAATTCCGTAAGTAATCACAGAATTTACGAAATTTCAGTCATTTCAGCAAGGAGCAAAATGTTTCTATATTTAGAATTTTAAATCCAATCAATTAACACACACTTTTGTCTTTGTCAAAATATTGGTAAGATTGACAAAATATCATTCTTCCGCACATTTGCGTTTTTCTTCTCCTTTCGCAAGTGATTATCTTTTTTCTGAACCGGGCTAATCCCCTTCCATTATAGAAATAACGGAAATACAGCTACGTCCAAGAGTACACAAACAGGGAATCAAAATATTGGCAGTTTACATTTCTAACCAAAATCTCTCTTGTTCCTCCTTCCTGTCCACGAATTGTCTGGTTTTAGTCGTACCGAGCTCACCACGATTAGATGTGGAGCCATCTTCCACGCATGTTACCTGTCCACTAGGGAAGTTAGTCTAGTTCATTGTTCAATATGCTTACAATTTCCCTCCCCTCCAAAATCCTCTGAATCAGGCAACAACATGCGCGCGGGGACATCCATATCATTTATTCTTTCTGGCTCTGTAGCACGTGCCTTCCCGAGTGTGGCTACCGTAGCTTCCAGTTCATGCACGACAGCACCGACAAGGCCTCCCTCTGGACGAGATCCTCATCATCTCCTACCCAGAAAACTCCATCCGTGTCACTAACCTCTAGCTCCAACAGAGTGTGTGACATCGAGCCCCACGTGGACACCTCCCCTAATCTTGGCCTCCGCATTAGGGCAATCAACCAGGAGCTCTTCTTCCTCTACAGCTGCGCCCTGCATGTGAGGCCGCCTCCGCTTACATGGGCACCCATGAACCACGCTATTGGATCCAACACCTGTTACTCAATAGGTAATTTGCATGGCTTGCTGGGGCATACAAAGCCTGATGACATTTGAAGGCCGGTGCAGGGAACTGTACATCATTGATGATGCCAGTGTTGGGGTACGAGGGGGCGGCTGATGAAGTTAGGTTTCTTCTTGAGTGCATGCCCCAGAGGCTGCAAGGTGGGCATAGAGAATTTTGCCAGATCAAAATCGCCTACGATATCTTCAGGTGCCACTGCTCCGGAGCGTGCCTTTGTCCATCATCTGCGGACGCGGTTCACATATATAATAGTGAGGGTGAGTTTTATCTAGAAAAGGATACACCGCTTTTGTTCTGTAGATTAAATAGTCTTCGATTTTGGCGCACTAAGTTGAGGGGGTTTACGAGAAAAATGAACACAACATGTGTGTATACCTTCTAGCTGGAAATGGTTTCCTTGTATCTCCTACTAGTATGGCTGGTGTTCTGTCCAGTTTACTCTGTTTTATAGTTAGGGGGGTATGATCGTTGTTTTGCGGTGTTTTGTAGCAGCATTTTAAGATCATATGTGTAAGTTGCAGTGTTGCTTGGAATCTGCAAAAGGTTTGGGTTGAGGTTGTAATACCTGATTGAACCTTTTGGGTCGATCACAAAACTATGTCTTATCAGTTTCATTGAGCAGATGAAATTGGGGGTAGAAGCTCCTTAATTATAAGAAAAAGCTTGCGTGTACCTGCTAATTACTACACTATGGATACTAAAATGCCTGACTAGTATAAACCGAACACTCTTCAGTCTTGCCAAACGGTGGTTCATGCTGCTGGTAAATAGGATATTTGCAGGAAAAAATGACAGAGCACGCATGTTGCTGCTAATTTCCATGTAGATTGAAATGTACCATCCAATGCAATGGCATTTAAATACGTACTTATGAATCAAAGTTTATTTGATTGCTCATATTGGCTACTAAACTACACAGGCCTAAAACTTTTTATTTCTCGAACCAGTATTTGATCGACATAGCTGCTCTATAAGGAAGTCAGATATATAGCACATGTTCTATTGTTCTTAATGATCAAAATACTGAAGATCCATATACATTCTTACTTTTGAAAAAAACAACCAATGTAGTAATGTTGGACAACATTGCTTTTACTCATAAATGTTATATATGTTATATTCCAGGTACCAAGGGGCCTAGCAAGACGATTATAATAATAGGTATGCTTAAACTTTCGCCATTTTCTCATATGCAATGATTTAAATATTAGTAGTTTGCTACAGTGATTTCTATGTTGAAATAGTACCTTAAAACAATAGTCATCTCTGTAACCATTGAGAATTGATTCTAGAACTAAAAATTGAAACAAGCAACTCTCACTTGATAAATTTAAACCATTGATGTGCTTGGAAATCAAATGACTGTATTGTAAGTCCTGGTTCACAAAAGGAAGTGACATTGATCAGCTTCCATCTCAGGTATGACATCAGTAGCTGCAACCTTGCTCCTTGCATGTCTTTATGTACTCATATGGCGTAGAAAGCGGAAAAGACTATGGTTTCTCCTTTGCAAGAAGACTAGCAGCAACACTGAAAAGAATTACGAGGCCATGATAGTATCGTATGGATCCCTAGCTCCAAAAAGATACATGTATTCAGAGGTAATGAAGATAACTTCTTCTCGCAACAATCAGCTTGGAAAAGGTGGTTATGGTGTCGTTTTCAAAGGAAGACTACACGATGATCGTCTGGTTGCTGTGAAATTCTTGCATGACTGCAAAGGAAATGGGGATGAGTTTGTGAATGAGGTTATGAGCATTGGCAGGACCTCTCATGTTAATATTGTTAGCTTATTTGGATTTTGTTTGGAGGGATCAAAACGAGCTCTTATATATGAGTACATGCCCAATGGTTCCTTGGATAAGTACATTTACTCAGAGAACCCCAAAGAAATTTTAGGATGGGAGAGGCTCTATGCGATAGCAGTGGGGATTGCTCGTGGCCTTGAATACTTGCACCATAGTTGTAATACACGTATTGTCCATTTCGATATCAAGCCCCAAAATATCCTTCTAGACAAAGATTTTAACCCAAAGATTGCTAATTTTGGTCTAGCTAAATTGTGTCATACAAAGGAGAGCAATCTTTCAATGACTGGAGCTAGAGGAACAATTGGGTTCATCGCTCCAGAAGTTCACTCTCGAACCTTCGGGGTGGTTTCAACAAGGTCAGATGTTTATAGTTATGGAATGATGCTTTTGGAAATGGTTGGAGGCAGGAGAAATGTAAAATCAACTGTTCCAAAATCCAGCGAAAAGTATTTTCCAGACTGGATTTATGACCACTTTGCGCAAGACGATGGATTACAAGCATGTGAAGTCACATCAGAAATGGAGGAAATCGCAAGAAAGATGACATTAATTGGATTGTGGTGCGTACAGATATTGCCTGCATATCGCCCTACCATTACCAAAGTTCTTGAAATGTTCGAGAGAAGCTCAGATGACATGGACATGCCACCGAAGCAAAACTTCTCTGGATTGCTGTAAGATATTTCTCCCATATATTTGTCCCTTTGTTTTTCTGTGCAATTATGACTATGCAATAACTTGACCTACATGCGTATCTCTCATTGCAGTGAAAGTTCAGCTCACAATATGGATGTACAGAGTTCAAGTTCTACCAGATCTGACTATCTGAGGAGATCAGCCTTGTGAATTCAAAAATCCTACAACAATCGCTAACTCTTTGAACAGATAGGCCGTGTGAATCAAAGAACCTACATTCATTTCAACACTGTGAGATGGTGGCCCTGTCGTAGAGTACATTCAGAAATTGAACAAGCACAGCAAAATTTGGCATTGTAGTACAACATATATAGTACATTTATGCATGACAAGAGTCAAGAGCACCCTCATGACAGCGTCCTAAGTTACAGAGAACAGAAGGAATGAAATGTATTCTGACAAGTTTTGTGTTCCAACTGCTAAAAGGCATCGAGGAAGACGGCTACCGAGGACTTCTGAACTGTAAATTTCCCCCAAAAACTGAATACACACGATTAGGCTCTAACTACAGCCCCTAAAATTTCAGAATCCGGATTCATATATCAGTCTAAACATTGTGATGTTATATGCCAATTCGTCGCAAGCAGAATAATCGTGGAAGTGGAAGCGGAAGGCGCATACTTACTTGGTCATCTCCGTAGATTGTATCGACTCAATCAAGCAGCGCCGTGCTATTCCTTGACGCGCGCACAACGCCACAACCTCGCCGGCGACCACAGCCCAATTCCCCGTGCGTATTACTCTCCCTTCGCTGGCGAGCCGAGGGTTTGCGCCGCTTCTCAAACAACATCGCTTCCACGGCCCCTCAGTCGCCGCCATAGCCGCCGCCAACGCCGAGCGGGTCCGTGGGGGTGGACCAGGCCAGCAGTTTGTCGGTGATCCACGTGTCAGAAGACGCCGCGGCAAGCCGCCTTGCTCTTCTCTGCGCGGGACACGACGGCACCACACGCCGCAGATGCGCTGACAAGGGGGTGGCGCGGGGAATAGTGGCGCATACCGGCCGGCCAACGGCGGCGCAACACCGATTGACGTCGGAGATTTTGGGCATAGGGTATAGGTTCCTGCAAGCCCGAACAAACTCATCGAAGGAAACGGGAAGTGATTTCCGATAGCGCGACATGGCGCGTATGGCCCAGGAAGCAACCGCGTGGCCCAGTTTGTTTTGGCAGCCCGATTTTGCCTTTTCCTCTATATGATTTTGAAGATCATTTTCCTCTCCAATTTGATCATTTTTCCTTTCAAAAAGAAAGGTTAAATCTCCAAAACTCTGGTTCGCGGATGCACAAATTCATGCCATTAAAAATGCAAGATAATCAAACAAGTCATGTGAACAACTAGAGTACTTGAGATGGATAACAATGGTAGAATCATGTCAAAAAAATGAAGAGCCTGTTCGGAGTACCTCCGCTCCACGACTCCGCTTCTGGAGCAGGCGGAGCCAACCGAAACACTGCAACTCCTTGGACTCAACAGAGTGGAGCGGAGCGACCTGTAGTTGGAAATCGTAGAGCGAGGAATGAGCTGCTCCGCAGATCCATAAAACAGAGGAGTTCATGAAATTTATGACATACTGCCGACGATAAGTGAAGCATACTGGTTCATTCGTGTCACTTCTCTCGTGCATGTCACCTTTTCAATCCTACCACCTCCCCTCATTATGGGCCACATGCCAAATTATTGGGCTTTCGGCCCATCTCATGAACCGGAGCGGAGCGAGCAAGCCAAACAGTTTCCTGGATCTCACCATTGATGGAAGAGTGGGAACTCGCTTGGAGTAGCCGGAGTGCAGGATTTCATGGAGCTGCTGGATAACCGAACATGCTCGAAATAAACACCTACGACCAGGTTACCCTTTGTAGCCCTCCTTTGAAAGAGATAACACACTTGTGGTTTTAATTTTATTTGTAGCCTGAGAAGAGACGGGACACCAATTTTCATCCTTGACAACGAGGTTCAACGAGTGAAAGTCAGGACAACGGCACAAAGACAACTCGTTCGACAAGGTAACAATGCGCAGGAACTGCTTCTGATAGAATGCGTCTTGTTTATCTCAAAAAACTGGGGGAAATATCTATCCCAATGCCTAAAAGTTTTACCATGTTTAGTAGCTTTTCAATGGCTTCTCTTGCCTTACCAGGAATGAAGCGAATGCCTCTCGTAATTGATTGAAAAGTGCTCGCCTCTAGTTCCGGCAGATGCCTGCCATGTACCATCCGTGCAGGAAATAGTGGGTTATTGGAAGTATAGGATTAAGTTTACTACTACATGTCTGGCTAGAAAAGACAAGATCACAGATTTGACACCCCCACCATGCGGCTATGCGGAAGTAACAACCACCAAATATTGGAAACAAAAGTAGTAGTCAAATCAACCATAGAAGCTGAAGGGAGCACGCTTAATTCTTACCTTGCTGCTCTTGGCAACCACTCAGTCGAATACGAAAAGGTGCCATAGCATGTAGCCAGTAGCATGTCAAGATTCGTGTTGTTGAATAGCCAGTAGCATGTCAATTACGGTGTCAGGTTAATTTAGCAGGCATTTTGCACAGACAGGCAAGACTGGTACTAGGATGTAGCTTGTAGTGTAGGCCTAGAACTAGGGTCAGTGTGGATGGGACAAATCATAAGCGGTGCATGCATGCATGCGTATTGAGTAGGTTGCATCCACATGGCCCGGCCTTCCTTTGACCATTGGTGCTGCATGTGCTATCTCAACAAGCCACCATGCAGAATATTTCTGAAGGACTCAGATTGTTTATATAAAGAGCTATGTGGTCTCTCAAATATATCAATGTGGAACAGCATTTTTGTGAAGAGGTAATATCACCAGAAGTCATAGAACTTGCATTCGATGTTCAGTTTGGTGCTAAAACTTTAAAAATACGGATTTATGGTCACATAACTTGACATGACGTGCAAATACAATGCTTTCTCTCGTATCTGGCCATATGACCTGCCCATGTGGCGTGCCAGCGCAGCATAGGCCCTGTAAGTGGCTGAAGCATTCTTTTTAGATAAATCCCATGAATTTTATCTATTCACGTACAAAATCCCTCAAATAATGGAAAAAGCTGGGCGGCGTCGTTCGAAGTCTAACATCTAGTGCAAACTGGCTAGCATGGATAGCCACCAGACCACTGATTTTCACGTCTAACATGCACAACTAAAAATTATATATCCTTTGAAGACCGTACTTATTAAAGTTCAAATCTCTAAAACGAAAAAAATGGGACCCATGCGGTTTGAACCTTTTTCCTACTGGTCGCTCGCCGCATGTGTACTAGTAAACAATTTTGGCGAAAAAAAAACATATCCACAAATATCCAGGTGTCTGTGTACTTGTATATTTTCATAGAAAAAGGTCAATTTTGCTACCCCTGTGATTTTTTTCCAGAAATGTAACACTGAAATGTATTTCTTTGTTTGAACAGTAATTTTTTTTGTTTGAACAGTATTTGACCCTCCATATGCTTGCGCAATTTCATGACAAAGATGGCTTGTTGAAAAATGTTTTTTAAGAAAATGGGTGCTTGAATAATGAAGCATTTGTTTTTTACTTTCTAGGAATGTTTACAAGTATATAGTACACTCTTATTGCTCGATCAGTTTTTGCCCATTTTCTTTGGCTAACTAATTTTTTTGACTTTTGTACTATATTTTTTTCAGTAACAAATTTAGAAAGAAGCTGAGTACAGCAGAAGTTCATTAAGCGCACCTGATCCTCAATTGTAGATTGTCAGCTTTTTTAGCTTCTTGGCTCACCTAAGTCACGTTGGCATAGAGTTTTTTTTGCAGGATACATTGGCATAGAGTTAACCACCGCAAAAGTTACAGGCTGTTAAACTGGAGCCACACAAGCCTCTTTCAGATAGTGCCTTTAAACTTACTATACCTAGGAGTATTATCTTTCCATAAGTGTAGTTTTCGATAGGCATTACATAAGAACTGACAACATAAATATATATCCCTTTAAAACATAAGGTGTAGTCCTGGTCTGGTGGTTAGCCAACATACACGCGAGTTTTGATCAGGAGCTCACTGGTACGACCCAAACTTCCCTATTTCTTATAGCTTTCAAAAATTTAATTTGTACGGTCCGTCTTGATCGTAAATAAATAAAGTATAAGTGGTGCTAATTAGACGTCCAGCGTGATTGTGCTGGTGGCTGTCTATCCGAGTCACTAAGAAGTAGATCCTCGGTTCGACTCTTCAGATTTTTTAATTTTATTTAAGTGACTTTATACGTAAATAAATAAAATGCGATGGAGTAATCAGCAAAAAATCCTCTTCAAGACACTGACAAATGGGCCTATGTCGTGCTGGCGTGCCACATATGCATGCTATGCAACCGGATACGAGAGAAAGCACCGTATTTGCACAGCTTGTCAAGTTATGTGACCACAAATTCGTATTTTCAAAGTTTTAGCATCAAACTGAATATCAAACGCAAGTTTCTATGACTCCCAATGATATTACCTCTTTTGTGAAATACTAGAGTAGACGCATTGCTTAAAGAAGATCCTAGTGAATAGTAAAAAGTAAATAACTTTTTTTACATTGCTCCTGTTGCTCGAGACAGACACACACGCTAGCAGTCTAGCCATTCCTTGTTTTTTTATGACACTTCTCCATGAGGATCAAGTTTGAAGTACCTTCTCCATGAACCTAACCTATCAAATCAGCATGTCCACAACAACTAGAAGAAATCCTAGTGATAATGGACAAATTAATCGCGCAAGTTGAAGTGGCGTGCTTATTTAGTTTCTTGTGCCTTCAGGTGCGCAAACTCGTCGGCGACCAGCCGACCACAGCCCTACTCCCCCACCCTGGCACACAGAGCACCGATCTGCCAGATCGTATTACTCTCCCTACTTCGCTGCCGAGCTGAGCATTACTTCGGGGTCCCCGGTCCTGCATTCGCCGCCCTAAGGCTACTCATAGTGGAGAGTATCATATACTATTATCATGCACATGATACTAGTGTATAATACTACCTTCATAGTGTATAGTAACATAGAGTACTATTATATTTATTACAATGCATGACACAAAGTACCATAGCATTTAACATGATACGGTATCTATTTATGTAATTTTAATCCCTCTTTTTTTAAATTCTTTGCCACATCAATATGGACGAAACGCACCCAACTTTTGCATGCGCGTGTGAGTGACCCCCACGATCTCGCATGTCAGATTACGACGGAATCAGAGTAAGAACAGAAGTCGTGTCACGTGGGGAGACGTTTTCTGGGTATTTTCACGGAGAAAATCGTAGTAAATGCATCGAGTGTCGAAACACACCCAAATTTTGCAGGCGTGCTTGTGTGCCACACTGTAGCGTGTGAAAAAAATTTCCGACGTTTCATGGCTTTGCGAAAGGGAACACATACTGAATGCATGTCACACCCCAGACCGACACCTCAGGATTGTACTGTGAGTACATGTCAACATGGACGAAACGCAGCCAACTTTTGCTTGCGCGTGTGAGTGACCCCCACGGTCTCGCATGTCAGATTATGACGGAATCGGAGTACGAACAGAAGTCGCGTCATGTCGGGAGACGTTTTCTGGGTATTTTCACGGAGAAAATCATAGTAAATGCATCGAGTGTCGAAACACACCCAAATTTTGCAGGCGTGCTTGTGTGCCACACTGTAGCGTGTGAAAAAAATGCCGACGTTTCATGGCTTTGCGAAAGGGAACACATATTGAATGCATGTCACACCCCAGACCGACACCTCAGGTTTGTACTGTGAGTACATGCCAACATGGACGAAACACACCCAACTTTTGCATGCGCGTGTGAGTGACCCCCACGGTCTCGCACGTCAGATTACGACGGAACCGGAGTACGAACGGAGGTTGCGTGACGTCGGGAGACGTTTTTTGGGTATTTTCACAGAGAAAATCGTAGTAAATGCATCGAGTATCGAAACACACCCGAATTTTGCAGGTGTGCTTGTGTGCCACACTGTAGCGTGTGAAAAAAAAATCCCGACATTTCATGGCTTTGCGAAAGGGAACACATACTGAATGCATGTCACACCCCAGACCGACACCTCAGGTTTGTACTCTGAGTCCATGTCAACATGGACGAAACACACCCAACTTTTGCATGCGCGTGTGAGTGACCCCCACAATCTCGCACGTCAGATTACGACGGAATCGGAGTACGAATGGAAGTTGCGTCACGTCGGGAGACGTTTTCTGGATATTTTCACGGAGGAAATCGTAGTAAATGCATCGAATGTCGAAACACACCCAAATTTTGCAGGCGTGTCAAAAAAAACATGGCGGCGTTTCATGGAAAAATAATACAAAAAACAAAAATATAAAAAGTTCCATATTGCGGACGGACTCACTTAAGAAGATTAAAGTGAATTATTGCTGTGACACTACATGATTATGGAGTGCCAGAGCATAATTTACGTTAACTTCCTTAAGTGATACCGCCACACTAGAGAACTTGACATTGCAAGCAGACTACGGTATTTAAACAGGTGAATTAGCACGACGAGAAGCAATGTGGGACTAAACATTAGCATGTTTGGCGGTGGCCGCCGTCGCTATAGGTTCGGCGCTATAGGTTCGGCGGTATCGGGCCTGGGCCCAGACGGCGAATGAATATTTTTTTTCCTTTTCCATCGCCGTATATCGCCACGCATGGCGGAACCCTATCCACACCATTCGCCCCTCGTACGCCGCCCCGTGCCCCCAGTCGCCCTACCGCGATCGCCCTATCACGATCGCCCTCAGGCGCGCAACGATCTCGCCGCACGTGCAGCGCCGTCCATCGCCGTCCACAGTCAACGGCGCTCGTTGGCACAGACTGCCCCACGCCCGCAGGCGCAGATCGCCGACGCTGTTCGGCGGCTGTCGCCCGGATTAAGGTCACGTTTCCCACCTCAAACAATTTCTGTCGATGCTATTGCGTAATCATATGTATTAATAGGAAAAAATTAACATGCAGTATGGACATCGATGGTGTGATTCCATATTTCATAGAGAAGTGGATAAGTCTTGTTGAAAAATTTAGAGTCAATTACATTGTTGGTGTCACAACTTGTCCTGAATGTTCACTTTGGTGCTAGAAGTTGTGAGATACGTCAAAATGGTGAAAAAACTTGGCTCAATCGTTCGCATACGGTGCTTTTCTCAATTTCATACGAATCAAGCGCTGACTAAGCAAGACAGCGTGGCGCGGGTCCCATTGGCAGTGACCAGAGGCCGTGGGCTGGTGCGTTTGGCATGAGTTATCTCAGAAACCCCCTCAGAGTTCACGTTTTTGACAAATAAGCCCCCGAGTTGGCTGTACACAGGTGGCCTTTCCTGTCTGCATTATTGACTTGCCTGTTCGACTCCCTCGCCTCGAGCTTTCCTCCTGTCGATCGTTTGAAGGCGACGATGGTGGTGATCTGTAGGACGCGTTGATCGGCGGCGTCGACGATGATGGAACCCCGCCGGCGAGCTCCCGGCGAGGCAGCCCCTGTATACAGTGAGCACAGCCCCAACTTTCCCCCTCTATAGCCCCTGTTTTTTTAGGGTTTCAATGGGTTGGTTCGCCGGCGAGGAATGTTGAGTTTTGTGTTGATTTCGTCCGCGGATGCTTTTTAGATGGCGTGACGTTAAAATCCCCCCTCGCATTCATCCGTACTGTCGTTTGTCTCTATGGTTTAGCACGGGTTTAGAGGCCCCTTCTTTTTTGCATGAACAAATCAGATATCAGTTAAAATCTGAGTGCTTTAGTCAAGTCAGTGTATGTGCGCACAACCCTACATTGTATTTGTCAATCTGTACTTAACTGAATTTGTCAACACTTGTTAACTGAATCTGTCGACACATGTTAACTGAATTTTTCGACACTGCTATAACTGAATTTTCCGACACATTGTATTTGCCAATCTGTACTTAACTGAATTTGTCGACACATGGAGGTGCTTAGGCAGGTGCCTCAATAAAAAAACCCGGTTTTTTGGATGAGATCGCTTAGCACCGGTGCTTGCAAACAGGGACGGAAGCAAACTCTGGCACCCAGTGCTAGCCGGTGCTTGATCTTCCGTGAGCTGCAGCTAGCTTTGTTCTATACTAATTTAAGCACCCGTATGAAGCACCCAGCATTGCAAGGCAAAATAAATTCTGTGCCGCAACATGAGTCTCTCTCTTTAAGCACCGGCCATAAGCATCCTACATTGTATATGGCCTAACTGAATTTTTCGACACTACTATAACTGAATTTTTCGACACTGTTTTAACTGAATATTTGAGCAGGTTAACTGTGAATAACATGTGCATCTTTAATTGAATACTACATGGCTTGTTGTCTGCTCTGTTAATTGAAAACTAGATATTTGCATTGCCTTGTTGAACAGAATTATAATTGCAATGGACTGTTCTTTGTCATCTGAATATGTTTATGCATTGTAAGTGATTTTGATGGATTGTTCACTGTTGAGATTCATCACAAGGGATTTTTTGTGGAGCTGGCAGCAAGAGGACATACATGGACTATCAAGTTGATTGGTTTGATAGCTGTGATAGTGACACATGGTCTATATTGTGGATTGAAGATAGCGGCTGGGGTATGACAGAGATAGTGGACAACATGAAGTGTTTTGGTGTCAGCCTGGAAGGACACTTAGTGAAGGAATGAAAGAAATGAAATGTGATGCTGACAGCCTTGCAATGATAGCAGCTAGTACACAACACAAGAACTTATTGCTGATCATGGACCATGCAGATACACTGAACAATTTGGTACGAGATGATGTTGTAGTTCAAGGGGTTCCTGAATTTCCAAAGGTCATAACTCCAAGGAAAGACAAGGGAAAAGAACAAGCCACCTCACCTAAAGTTGCAACTGTGAGAAGTAAGAGGAGTAAGAGGAGGGCAAGGGGATTGTTTTCTGAAGGATCATCTTCAGGATGTGCTGATGATGATGTTGACGAAGAAGACGTAGAACCTGCAGTAGATTCTGAGACCGATGAGGAATTTTTTGACAGTGACTATGATGTAGAGGATGGGGATGATGATTTATTTGAAGATCATGTAGACAAAGAAGTGGATGATCACAGAGAAAGAGTTACAACATGTGACTATGAAACAGAGCTAGCAGAGGATGCTCTAGATGACCCTCACATCTTGTTATCCAAAGAAGAGAGGGACAAGTTGAAGTACCATTTCAAAGGTTTCAATCCAGAGACAGATCTGAATGCTCCTGTATTTAAGTTAGGAATGGTGTTTGGTAGTGTGCAGGAGCTCAGACATGCTATAACTTCTTATAGCATAAGAAACAGAGTTGCTATAAAAAAGACAAGAAACACAAGCACTACAGTTGAAGCAATATGCAGTAATGCTTGCCCATGGTACATGAGAGCAGTGAAGGACAGCAGGAAAAACAACTTCATTATAAAGAAGTATTGTGATGAGCACACTTGCCCTAAGTCATGGAACCTTAAAGGTCTAACTGCCCCTTTTTAACCAAAAAATTCATAGATGAGTTCAGGGACAATGAGAAGATGCCTTTGAAGAAATTTGAGGAGAAGGTTCAGCAAGAGTACAATCTCATACCAACTAGGACCAAATTAGGAAGAGCTAGAAGAGATTCAATGAAGCGGATTAGAGGTGAAGATGATGACTAGTTCAAGCACTTGTGGGATTATGGATAGGAGTTGAGGACCACAAACCCTGGCAGCAAGTTTTACCTATGCACAAAGGAAATTTTTGATGACAAGACTAAGCAGACAAGAGAACACTTTTCAACTCTATACTGGTCATTGGATGCTTGCAAGAGAGGATGGCTATTGGGAGGCAGACCCATCATATTTGTAGATGGATGTCACATTAAGACCAGGTACAAAGGAAATGTGCTAACAGCTGTGGGTATTGACCCTAATGATTCACTACAAGAAATATGCTCAATTGTGACCTTCTGGCAGTGATCGTGGAAGAAATCGTCATAACTCTATGACCATTTCGATCCAATTGGTCGTGGCCTGTTTAGGAGAGTCGAAACCATAAACCATAGTGACTATTTTGGTCAAAAAGGTCATAATTGCCTTACACAAAATGGTCATAAGCAGACAACAGTGGTCGACAGCCTTATTTCTAGTTGATTACGACCAATCCAGATGGTCATGGTGTTGTAACATGGATGACTGGACATCCACATCATCAATTTTACCTATGTGTCGTGTCATTTTGGCTTATGTGTTGGTTGTAGCGTCAGTCCGTCCATAGATTGACTTGTTGACTAATCTGGGTCTACATTTACAGATGGGGCCAACTAACACAGTACAAATGACATGTGGGACCCATCCCACAAAGGTGAATAAACCAGAAAAAGGCGAAAAATCACTTTGGCTCATAGGTGTATATGCACCCATTGTCTAAATATATATTTTAAGAAGTTAAAAAATCGAGAAAAAATTTCCGCGTGTAAATCCGGACACTATACGTGTGTGCACCAAGTTTCGATGAAAAATGACATTTTTTGTGGCTTGTGTAAAAAAGACAATTTTCGATGCTTGATTACAGCTATTCACAAGCCATTTTTAATGTTTTTTACACATGCAACAAAAATGCCCTTGTTCACCGAAATTTTATGTGCGAACATAGGATGTCCAGATGTACACACACGGGATTTTCTATACATATTTCATAATAGATGTATCTACATCTAAGATCCAAAACGTCACTCTCTAAGAAAAAAAGACCCCACCCACAAAGGTGAATAAAGCAAAAAAGAAAGGCCACCGCGCCAAAACGTCACTCTCAAAGAAAAGAAAAAGGACCTGTCCCACAAAGGTGAATAAAGCAAAAAAGAAACCACACCACGTGATTCAAACTAGCTACCAGTCGAGTTCCCCTAAGGAGACAAACCACCACACTGTAACAAAGACACTGGTACATCCTCGCTCGTAACGTATTTAATGGGTAGTGTTGAGTGGGCTTGGGCCTTGGTGGGACAAGTGCACCTTTTTTTTCTTTTATATTTTTTGTCCGCCGAGTGGGCCAACTACTGGACCGCGGCTTGTTTTTTGGTCTGTTTTTTGTTCGTTCATTCTTTTTTTACTTTTTTTAAATACTTATACTTCCAATTATTCTATATATATATATTGAAAAACAAACTTCACATAAAACGTTTGAAAAAATGTTAACCAAGCATTTGAAAATCTTACATGTGTATAAAGAAAATGATTACCATATGTACAAAAAATATACAATGTGTGTGGAAAAAGTTGATCATGTATTTAAAAATGTTAATTGAGCATTTAAAAATTGTTAAACAATTATATAAAATGTAAATCAAGCATTTGAAAAAGTTAAAATGTGTAAATAAAAAAACTATTAACCATGTATTAAAAATATTAATCTTGTATTCAAAAAATATTAATCTTGTTAATTGTGTATAAAAAATTTGTGTCTCATGTAGAAGAAAAATGTATACAGAAAATATACAATGTGTATGAAAGAAGTCAATCTTGTATTTAGAAAATGTTAAAGCAAGCATTTGAAAAAAATGTTAAACAAGTATTTAAAAGATATGAAACGTGCATTAAAAATGTTCTTGACGTTTATGAAAAATGCAGAATGAAAACCACAGAAAGATAGAAAAATGATCTCGACGTATACGGAAAATATAGGATGAAAACTAGGTCACATATAATGACACAATGCAAAAAATTTACATATTTTTGTTTTTATTTTCCTATGTCACATATAATGACACAATACAAAAGCTTTGGACACCCAATCATTTTGTCAACTGTGTATTAAATATGGCCTAGTATTTTATAAAATTGATTTGGTCCAAATTTTCAACAAATATATGGTAGGTCCTTAAAAAAACTCATTTTGGGCACTCTGAAAATGGAAAATGATTTTTTTGTTCAAAGAAAATGAAAACTTCCTTAGGCAACATTGTTTGTCATTCCAATATGCACCTTTGTGCACGATATGAGATCATTTGAACAAACCATGCCATGAATGTGGCCATAAGATTGATCATTTGGCTTGAAAGTCATTGATCTCCACACATGATAGCTCGTTTCTGAGAACATTTTTTTAAAATAATTATCATATTACAAGTTTATTGTTTTTCCTGGTAACTTAGCCACATATAATGACACAATGCGGAGGTTTTCCTTTTTTGATTTTTTTTGAATTTTTTATGCCCGTTTCAAAATGCGGTTAAAACGGCGGGCTTGACCATTCCTAGCTAGTGGTTGAATCATGGAAAACTTTTGGTGTTTCCTTGATTAAATAGATACTTTTGTACCTAAAAATGATTTTTGGAAAAAATAAAGAGCAAACTATGAGGCAGCTGCAGTTCAAATTTGACCCGCTTCCAACTGAATCGGCACAAATTTGTCTTTTTCACGAGAGGTGGATAAAAGCTTTTGACACCCAACCATTTGGTCAATTGTGCAATAAATATGGCCTACTATTTTAGAAAATTGATTTGGTCCAAATTTGCAATAAATATATGGTAGGTCCTTCACAAAAACAACTCATTTTGGGCACTCGGAAAATGGAAAATGATTTTTTCGTCCAAAGAAAATGAAAACTTCCTTAGGAAACATTGTTTGCCATTCCAGTATGCACCCTTGTGCACAATATGAGATCATTTGAATAAACCAAGCCATGAGTGGCCATAAGATTGATCATTTGACTTGAAAGCCATTGATCTCCACACATGATAGCTGATTTCTGAGAACACTTTTTAAAAATAATTATCGTATTACAAGTTTATTAATTTTCCTGGACCCGAAGGTTTTCCATTTTTTTGATTTTTTCAATTTTTTATGCCAGTTTAAAAATGCGGTCAAAATGGCGGGCTTGACCGTTCGTAGCTAGTGGTTGAATATTGGAATTTTTTTGGTGCTTATCTGATTAAATAGATACTTTTGTACCTAAAAATGATTTTTGGAAAAAATAAAGAGCAAACTACGAGGCACCTGCAGTTCAAATTTGACCCGCTTCCAACTAAATCGACATAAATTTGTCTTTTTCACGAGAGGTGGATAAAAGCTTTTGACACACAACCATTTGGTCAATTCTGCATTAAATATGGCCTAGTATTTTAGAAAATTGATTTGGTCCAAATTTGCAACAAATATATGGTAGGTCCTTCACAAAAAAAACTCATTTTGGGCACTCGGGAATTGGAAAATGGTTTTTTCGCCCAAAGAAAATGAAAACTTTCTTAGGAAACATTGTTTGTCATTCCAATATGCACTCTTGTGCACAATATGAGATTATTTGAACAAACTATGCCATGAATGTGGCCATAAGATTGATCATTTGACTTGAAAGCCATTGATCTCCACGCATGATAGCTCGGTTTTGAGAACACTTTTTTAAAATAATTATCGTATTGCAAGTTTATGATTTTCCTGGTAACTTGGTCACATATAATTACACAATGCGAAGGTTCTCCAATTTTTTGATTTTTTTTCTGAATTTTTCATGTCGGTTTGAAAATGGGGTCAAAACGGCGGGCATTACCGCTCGTAGCTAGGGGTTGAATCTTGGAAAACTTTTGGTGTATCTCTGATAAAATAGATACTTTTGTAACTAAAAAAATTTGTTGGAAAAAATAAAGAGCAAACTATGTGACGGCTGTAGTTCAAATTTGACCCGTTTTCTGCTGAATCGGTAGAAATTTGTCACTTTGATGGGAGGCTGATAAAAAGTTTTTAACACATAATCATCTGGTTAATTGGACATAAATATGGTCTAATATTTTTGAAAAAAATGGTGCCTTTTTGCAGTAAATATTTGATAGGTTATTTACATTGGTGAAAAAATATAAGAGAAACAAAAGAAGAAACACAATTACCTGCACTTAATTCTCATTGGTGGAGACGTTTGTGCCATGGATCGATGACATGGCACAGATCCATCCATCCATCCATCTATCTCCTCATACCACATCCATCCACCCATCCACCCCTAAAAAAATTCATTCATCAGCTCCACCCCACCGCAAACCCCTCTCTGTCTCCACCCCTCCTCCTTTCCCCTTCCAGATCGCCGCCGCCGCCGCATCCCCATGAGCTCCACCAGCGAGCCCTCGCATCCATGGCCTCCCCCATGCCCTTCCTAACCGCATCGCCACCCAGACCCCCTCCCTTCCTCACCGCATCGCCACCCCAAGCCTCCACCGATGGAACCCTAACCCTACCCCAGCGACAATAGCGTCGCAGCTGGCTTGCTCACCGACGCGTGCGTGCGTACTTCGATGCGCGACGCCCCGTAGAGCTGGCCGGCGGCGGCGAGGGCGGCAACAAGGGCCTGGGGCAGGGTGGTGGCGCGGTTCGTGCAGACTAGGCACCGCTCCTCCGGCAAGGTGCTCGGCGAGGAGGAGAAGGCCGCCGAGAACGTCTACATCAAGGTATAATGCCCCCGCCCCGTCCCCCTCCCTCCCTCCTCCCGCCCCGGCACAAGATGGCTCCTTGTGGATGCGATGCGGTGCGACTCCATCTCGTCTGGTCCATCCCGCGCGTCTTGGGCTAGGGTTCCGGGCGCGATCCGCACTTGATGATTTCTTGCCATAGGATTTACTGCTAGTAGTATTTGAATGAATTGATGAATGAGTCTTTCTAACTGTGAAGTGCTTGCTCTCTCCTATTGCTTTCAGTGATGACTGATGACTATCTGCTCTAGGATTTACTACTCCTAGTACTGACTGACTGGTTGAATGAATGAACGAGTCTTGCTTGGTGTGAACTGGAACTAGCAGCTCCGAGGAGGGGGGCTGCCATGGGCCATGACCATGTTGTTGTTGCTGCTAGTGCCAAACCGAATCTGGTTCTTGCGAGGGTCTCCCAGCTGATTTTTTAACCAGAAAAGATGGAGGCCGCCTTTGCTTTCCGCACTTTGGTGGCCCTAGGAATTTTATCCCCTCCCTAAAACCCTCTCCAAAGGCTTTTTTGTGCTCTGCTCTCGGTGCTCAGTGGCCTGAAAGTAGATGAAACTTTCTCTGCCCCTGCCTAAATATATATATGCTCTTGCTAACCATAGTGCAATGTACCACTACGTTTTGGGGTGGAATTTATTCAGTCATGTAAAACCTTTTGAGCATCATTATTGCAATTTGTACCGTTTTGCAATTATTCGAAGCATGTACATGGGATTTTGTTGGTCATCCGATCATTTCGGTGAGTTATTCTTCAAGTGGCGCAATTTTACCTTTTGCTTTCTTTCTTCAATTGTTCGTTGATGCTGATATCCCTCTAGTTGCTCTTGAGTACCATCTAGGTTCGTGGATTTCCTGCTAGTTGCATATCTGCACTTCACTGTACGTATGTCGTGTTGGATCTCAGTCCAGAATCCAGATCCGCAGCTTGTATTGCAACTAATGTGTGATGCGTTCTATGGCAGCAGCAGCAGCTAGCAGGAACAATCCTCTTGCCGGCAACTAACTGCTTGTAAGCCTCTGCTTTGGTCTTATTGCATGTGATCTCGGTTGTGTCCATTGACGCAGTGTAGCTCTTCTGTTCGTGTAGATTTGGGGTTGGGCAGGGGGGATCTTTGCCAACTTAAATTACTTTTATGTGCTCATCGAATTGGATGGTTGCTCTGGTGTCAATCATACTAGTATGCATTAGCAGCAACCTGTCAATGTTTGCTACTGGAAAATCCTCAATATTTTTTCCAGTTATGCTTGCTGCTAAGGAATGGTTGCTCCTTTCATCATTGTGGTCGCCTATGCTGTATCATCATTAGATACTGTGTCTACATTTTGTCTTGCTCGATGAGTTATCCAGCAATACTAGTGCATAGTAGAAAATTATCATAGATCCTGGTTGTAACATGCTTTCATGCTTGTGACTTTGGCCTGCATGATTTTGTGGGGATGTGGTACCAGACTAGAGGGTAGAGGCTGACGATTTCTTGCTGTTTCAGTCAAGTGCTGTTCTCGGTGGAGTTGTGCCTCCGGTGCGCTCTTCGGGCTACTTGGAGCCATGCTGTCAGAGCTCTTCATCAACTGGGCCATCTACACCAACAAGGTGGGTGCATCTCCTGCCACAGCCCTCTCTTTAAGGACACAGCCAGAAAGATGCTCAATAAACAGATCGTCGTCCTCTCCAAACGGAGGGGTTAGCTCAAGGGATAGTAAGTTTCTAGTATTCTCTACCATCTTGATGTGGCTTGTTTACCTCGTCCTTGCTACACTTGATCGCATTATATGATTTCTGCTCGAGGATCTGACAGAGATGGTTCGTTCAAAGTAGAGTATATGATTCATGTTTTGTTATAGTTTGTTTGTTTGTCCCAGTCCTCTGTTTCATGGCTGCTATGTTTCCTTTCCTAATCACATTGCACATATTTTTGGTACTCAAAATGTGACAGTAATCAGTCAATTTCAATCTCTATCGCAGTGCAACACGCATTGCTTTGTCATTGGACACTGTTAATTAAGAGAGAGCGTTGTATACTCTATGATTATTTGTCTAGTGATTTCCTGAAGCATCTATCTTACTAGCTTTTAGAATGGAGAAACTCGTGTCATTTCATATATGATCTGAATGAAATGATTAGGACTTTTTGCAGTGGTTTTATTTGATATTGTATGTTGTACTAAAGAAACAACATATGTGCTCCTGAAACGTACTACGTTCTTGTCTGCTACATGTTCCCATTTAAGCTACATGCCCGATTTAAATTTCAACAATTGTTTGTTTTTGCATGCTTACCTGTTTAGTAAACTTGGTGCCATGCTTATTTCATTTAGCTAATAGTAACCTGCAAAAAAAATTGTAATTGCCAAGATTGATTTGTTCTGCTTGCCTGCTACAAACTTTTCAAATAACTACTACTTAATTAGTAGCATGTAGACTGGATTATTATTTTGTCAACATTCTATTCTAGAGATATATACAAAAGCATGTGCTGGCCATCCCATGTAGCAATCACTGCTAGTCTGTATTGAGCAAACAGTGCACCACACTGTAGCTATCCTCGTGCAGCAGCTGCCTCCCGGGACGCGGGCGTGCGTCGTGTGCAGTTTAGATTTTCCAGTCTTTCTTTCAAAATGTCACTTGTTGTATTAGTATCATGATGTTATCCTCTTAAATTATGCTACTAGGACATCTATTCTTGAATAGTTTGCTTATAAAGTTTCCTAGTCATTCAGAACCAACTGCAATATATTGATCGACATAGTACTCTGCTCATGTGTACATCTTTCTTTAAATGTCAAGAAAGAGGTACCAGAAGGTGCTATGGAACAAGAGGTACCAGAAGGTGAAGAACCAAAGAGTGATGTTGCTGTTGTTTCTGACCATTTCTCACTAAAGAATGGCCCTCCAGCAGATTCCCTCACTGGTTGTGTTGTTTTGGTTGGTGCCATCTTATGTTACTAGTTACTAGTGCACAATATGGACATGTGCCATCTTATGAACATGGAGTAATAATACTAAGCTACTGGTTGTGTTATATTGGTTGGTGCATGTTATGAACCTATGGTGTAATAATACTGCTGGGCCTAACTTATTGAAATCCTGGAGAATTATATTATTATTATCATCATTATATTCTCATGTGTTGGCTGACTGCCAAATTGCCCAATGTATTTTTGTTTTTGAGATACTATTGGTTGTTGTTGGTCACCCTTCAATAAGGGCTGGATTGAAAAAACTAAATTGTGTGAGTGGGCTGGACCGTTTCAAGGCCAAATATAGTTTTTTATGGAAAAAATCAAAATGTTTTTGCTGGGTCGATAAAAGTGATGGCCCAGTTAATGATGGATTAAATAAATGTGTTGCACACCACAGCCCAAGAACTGATCTATTGGGCTCGGCCCATTCTTGTGGCCCAAAAGTAAATTTAAAAGGGGGCTGAATTATTGGGCTCAGCCCATTAAAACAACTGATTTGGACCAATCCTACATTGCATCCATGTCATCGCATGTGCCACGTTGGCTCAGCCACATCAGATCCTATGTGGTCTAGGCTCATTAGTAGTGACCATAATTTTCGTCAAAGACTTAACGACCAAAATTTTGGTCAAGGACGGCCATGACCAAAATTCCAAAGAAGGTCACGTTTGTTCGTTCTTGACGGCCAACTATTGACCTTCCAAATTTGGTCAAAAAAGGTCAACAAACGAAAACAATGACAAATTAGCGACCAAAATGGGGAGTCATAATTGGGCGTATTTCTTGTAGTGATTGCATCTACCCCCTAGCATTTGGGATTGTGGAAGTTGAGTCTACTAGCAGCTGGGAGTGGTTGTTGGCAAGCCTAAAGGATGATCTAAACATCTGTAACACCTCTCCATACACAATAATGAGTGACAAGCAGAAGGTATGCTCCTGAGTTCGTTCACTTTACACGTACTTTATTAATTTAGAAGTGTGTAAACCATATATTGATCTGATAGTCAATCTTGTATGTGATGTTCAGGGTCTCATTGCAGCAGTAACAAAGGTTTGGCCAGATGCTGAACACAGGTTCTATGTCAGGCATATGTACCAGAATTTCCATAAGCTACACAAGGGGGAACAGTTGAAGAACAATCTTTGGGCATTTGCAAGAGCCACAAACAATCCTACATACATGAAAGCTATGGAAAAGATGTTGGCCGACAGTGTGGGTGCATACAAATGGGTAGTGAAATGGCCTCCAAAGACATGGATTAAAGCCTTTTTTAACCCTTTTCCAAAATGTGACATTCTACTGAATAACATGTCTGAAGTATTTAATAGGTTAGCTTCTAATTTAGTATTGTGCTTCAATAGTAATTTTGCAATATTCCTTTTTCAGTTTCTATTGTACTGCATTAACATGTTTTTCTTCTTCTTATGACAGTTGGATATTGTCGGTAAGATAATTACCAATTTTATCTATGGTGGATAACATAAACAACAAGATAACAACAAGGATTTACAACAAGCAGAAGGAAGTGGCCCTGGATAGGAAATGGAGTGGTAGATTATGCCCTAAGATTAAGAAAAAACTTGACAAATTTACTGACTGGGCTGCTAATTGCATGGTATTTGGAGCTGGCCTGAAGGTTTTCAAAGTCGTGTCAATGAACCATTCTTACATTGTGGACTTGAACATGGAAACATGTGACTGCAAAAGATGGGACTTGTCCGGAATTCCATGTCACCATGCAATAGCTTGTGCTAGAGAGGAGAGAATAGATCCTGCAACTCTAGTACATGAATGCTACTCTGTGGATAACAACAACAATAACAACAACAAAGCCTTTAGTCCCAAACAAGTTGGGGTAGGCTAGAGGTGAAACCCATAAGATCTCGCAACCAACTCATGGCTCTGGCACATGGATAGCAAGCTTCCACGCACCCCTGTCCATAGCTAGCTCTTTGGTGATACTCCAATCCTTCAGGTCTCTCTTAACGGACTCCTCCCATGTCAAATTCGGTATACCCCGCCCTCTCTTGACATTCTCCGCACGCTTTAGCTATCCACTATGCACCGGAGCTTCTGGAGGCCTGCGCTGAATATGCCCAAACCATCTCAGACGATGTTGGACAAGCTTCTCTTCAATTGGTGCTACCCCAACTCTATCTCGTATATCATCATTCCGAACTTGATCCTTCCTCATGTGGACACACATCCATCTCAACATACGCATCTCCACCACACCTAACTGTTGAACATGTCCCCTTTTGGTCGGCCAACACTCAGCGCCATACAACATTGCGGGTCGAACCGCCATCCTGTAGAACATGCCTTTTAGCTTTTGTGGCACTCTCTTGTCACAGAGAATGCCAGAAGCTTGGCGCCACTTCATCCATCCGGCTTTGATTCGATGGTTCACATCTTCATCAATACCCCCATCCTCCTGCAGTATTGCCCCCAAATACCGAAAGGTGTCCTTCTGAGGTACCACCTGGCCATCAAGGCTAACCTCCTCCTCACACCTAGTAGTACTGAAACCGCACATCATGTACTCGGTTTTAGTTCTACTAAGCCTAAACCCTTTCGATTCCAAGGTTTGTCTCCATATCTCTAACTTCCTATTTACCCCCGTCCGACTATTGTCAACTAGCACCACATCATCCGCAAAGAGCATACACCGTGGGATATCTCCTTGTATATCCCTTGTGACCTCATCCATCACCAATGCAAAAAGATAAGGGCTCAAAGCTGACCCCTGATGCAGTCCTATCTTAATCGGGAAGTCATCAGTGTCGACATCACTTGTTCGAACACTTGTCACAACATTATCGTACATGTCCTTGATGAGGGTAATGTACTTTGCTGGGACTTTGTGTTTCTCCAAGGCCCACCACATGACATTCTGCGGTATCTTATCATAGGCCTTCTCCAAGTCAATGAACACCATATGCAAGTCCTTCTTTTGCTCCCTATATCTCTCCATAAGTTGTCGTACCAAGAAAATGGCTTCCATGGTCGACCTCCCAGGCATGAAACCAAACTGATTTTTGGTCACGCTTGTCATTCTTCTTAAGCGGTGCTCAATGACTCTCTCCCATAGCTTCATTGTATGGCTCATCAGCTTAATTCCACGGTAATTAGTACAACTCTGAACATCCCCCTTGTTCTTGAAGATTGGTACTAATATACTCTGTCTCCATTCTTCTAGCATCTTGTTTGACCGAAGAACGAGGTTGAAAAGCTTGGTTAGCCATACTATCGCTATGTCCCCGAGACCTTTCCACACCTCAATGGGGGTACAATCAGGGCCCATCGCCTTGCCTCCTTTCATCCTTTTTAAAGCCTCCTTGACCCCAGACTCCTGGATTCGCCGCACAAAACGCATGCTGGTCTCATCAAAGGAGTCGTCCAGTTCAATGGTAGAACTCTCATTCTCCCCATTGAACAACTTGTCGAAGTACTCCCGCCATCTATGCTTAATCTCCTCGTCCTTCACCAAGAGTTGGCCTGCTCCGTCCTTGATGCATTTGACTTGGCCAATATCCATCCTCTTCCTCTCTCGGATCTTGGCCATCTTATAGATGTCCCTTTCACCTTCCTTCGTGCCTAACCGTTGGTAGAGGTCCTCATATGCCCGACCCCTTGCTTCACCAACAGCTCGCTTTGCGGCCTTCTTCGCCATCTTGTACTTCTCTATGTTGTTTGCACTCCTATCCAGGTATAGGCGTTTGAAGCAATCTTTCTTCTCTTTAATCGCCTTCTGGACATCATCATTCCACCACCAGGTATCCTTATCTTCGCTTCTCCTTCCCCTGGATACTCCAAGCTCCTCCGAGGCCACCTTACGAATGCAAGTCGCCATCTTCGTCCACACATTGTTCGCATCTCCTCCTTCCTCCCATGGGCCCTCCTTAATGACCCTCTCCTTGAACGCTAGAGCTACCTCCCCCTTGAGCTTCCACCACTTTGTTCTAGCGACTTTGGCACGCTTATCCCGCTGGACACGAATCCGAAAGCGGAAGTCAGCAACCACCAGCTTATGCTGGGGTACAACACTCTCTCCAGGTATCACCTTACAGTCTAGGCACGCACGCCTATCTTCTCTTCTCGAGAGGATGAAATCAATCTAGCTAGAGTGTTGGCCACTACTAAAAGTCACCAGATGTGATTCTCTCTTTCTAAAGAGGGTGTTAGCTACAATCATGTTGTAGGCTAGAGCAAAGCTTAAGACATCTTCTCCTTCTTGATTCCTGATGCCATAGCCAAAGCCCCCGTGCGCCCTTACAAAAAAGCTTATGGATTTAACATAAAGCCAGTGAGAGACAAGGAGCATTGGAGAAAGATGTATGGAGTTGACGTATATCCACCTGTGTACACTAAGGTCATGGGAAGACCAAGGAGGAATAGGAAGAAAGAACCAGAGGAGAAGCAGATGAAAGATGGAGGGAAGAGGCTGTCAAAGCATGGTGTGTCCATGCATTGCTCTTTATGTGGAAGAGCAGATCACAATAAGAAAGGGCACAACAAGTGGGAGGAGAACAATAGAGATGCACCTCAGCCTACAGAAGATGATGGAGATGATGATGATGCAGAGTATTATGACGATCCTTCAATCATTTCAGTAAGATGGAAGCAACTAAAATTACTGTAATGTTTTCTAAATTTTACTCCCTGCCTCGTAGCGCTGACACTTTGTTTGCACTCTTTTCAGAACATAATGCCACATATAGTGCACCCACACCTGGATCCTACTCAAACACCAGGGTCAATGGTGTTTCTCATGCAACAAATGGTAAGGATTTTTTTCTACAGAACATTATATTCCGATTTCACCATGCAAAACTCTATCTGAAAATTGATGCATTGTTTCATACTTAGGAGAGGAGAGCATCTGTGCCAGTTATGGATGATGGACCTCTTCCAGAATCAGCTTTTGTTGCAAATGCTAGAGATAGCATACCCCCTCCTAGGGTTACCACAGCAATGGCAACAGGCAGGGTTAGAAGAAGAGGGGTGACAAAAGACATTCCTGAAGATGTCCCTGAAGCAAGCTACCAGGCAGCTGAAAATGCAAGAGGGAGAAAGAGGAGAGCAATTGGAAGAGGCAGGGGAAATTTCACAGGAGTAGGCAGAGCACCTGGGAGAGGAAATGGGAGAGGGACTGGGAAAACTAGTGGGAGAGGGACTTGGAGAGGTCGTGCCAGCGGGACTGGGAGAGGTCACACAGGCGGTAGGACAGGACCAGGAGCTGGGCTGTGGAACATCATGTTTCCACCAGATGAACCTAGATCATATGTGCGAGCCGAGGAGGTCCCAGTGACACAAAATGCACCACAAGAGGAGTGGCTTGATGATTTCCAGACCTTATATAGCAAGCTGCATATCAAATTAGTTCATGAATGAACTGGAAAAAAATGCAATCAAGTTCATGTATGAACTTTTGTTCTTTGGATTAATTGTTAGAACTAAATTAGCCCTTTGCTTAAGTTGAAACATGTCAGGAGCTGAACATATCTTTTGGTAGGATGCTCAAATGAATATGATGCTATCCTCTCTAAATTAGTTCATGTATGACTTCTCTAAAGATGATATGATGCTATCCTTTGCACTATGATTATTGTGAAGATGATATGATGTTATCCTGTGCTCTATGATTTCTGTGAAATTTTACTTCATTTCATATAGAAATGCTTCCTGTGGAGTTTTTGATATGATGCTATATTCTGCTCTATGGTTTCTGTAAAATTGTTGTGCAAATTCTATTTATAACAATTTTAACAGTATGAGAAATAAAAATGTGGAGTTTTTGATATGATGCTATTCTGCTTTATGATTTCTATGAAATTGTTATGGAGAAACCTTGCTATGCAAATTCTATTTAGAACAATTTTAATAGTATGAGAAATAAAATTAAAGAATGGTGGTTCTGGGACTCGAACCAAGAATCTGTAGGTGGTACTGTTTTGTCTGTAGCCAGTGGGCTACTGTGCAAGTTCTGTTCAACTTTGAAAGCTCTCTTCTGTTAAAACAACATATTTTGTTGTTTGTCTGACAGTTATAAGGAAAGGCCACTTGTGTACAGCCAACCCGGGGGCTTATTCGTCAAAAACGTGAAATCTGAGGGGGTTTCTGAGAAAACTCATGCCAAACGCACTAGCCCACGGCCTCTGGTCACTGCCAATGGGACCCGCGCCATGCTGTCTTGCTTAGTCAGCGCTTGATTCATACGAAACTGAGAAAAGCACCGTATGCGAACGATTGAGCCAAATTTTTCCGCCACTTTGACGTATCTCACAACTTGTAGCACCAAAGTGAACATTTAGGACAAGTTGTGACACCAACAGTGTAATTGACTCAAAAATTTACCACCGCTCAGCGATTTAGGTTCTACGAAACAGGCTTGGAAGAGATGTTGATCATTCCGTCAGTACAAATGAGAGATTTTTTGCTGCATTGTATGTTGTTAGGTTATAACCCAAATAGCAAAAAATTCATGATACAAGAACATAGTGGCAGTAAAGGCCTTATTTCACTTAGACCGGACGATGTGTTTTCAATATTTGGGTTTAAGAATGAAGGTGAGGATGTTTTTGGCATTCTTGCGACGGAAGGAAAAGAGTTAATAAAGAAAATTCCTATTCAGTACGTTCACAAAAAAAATGGTCACATAATGATAGATTACTTGATTCAAAAAATTGTGAGGAATAAATCCGCCGACGATGAATTTCTTCGGATGGCTGTTCTTGTTTTGCTGGGGACCATTATTGCACCCATGTTGGCTGTCTCCATACCAAAGGAGTACTACGCGTTGGTGCATGACGTGAAGCGGATAAGCACGTTGAATTTTAACGTGTTCACTTTGCGAACTTGTTTGACGGAGATTGGTAAACTCAAGCAGGACGGCCGTGTGAGGCAATGGTCATGTGGCAACCTAGCCCTACTACAGGTATGCTATTAATTAATGCTATTTCATATTTCTTTAATTTATGTGTTCGTAACTTATTTTGTCTTTTGTTTTGTAGTACTTATAATGGGAGAAGGTGCAGCCAACCACCGGCCCGAAAAATGACCCATTGTCGTTGCAAGTTCCCCTAATGAAAAAATGGACTGAATGTAAAGCGGAGAAACGAGACAAGTACGACCTGGAAAATGGTCGTGGCCATGGATTGGTAATATTATAATGCTTATTTACTTATACATTGATTATGCATTGAGAATGTTATGTACTCATGTTGTCATTGCATACTCACTTTGCAGATTGATGACTGCATTACGAAGGAGTATAGAATGAAAAAACTTGTAGATGAACAAGCTGAAAGCAGTAAGAAACATAGTAGCCGAAAGTCATCCGTTACGGGAAAGAAAAAAGTGGACAACGTGTCCGAGGTCCCTGCTAATCTAATGCCTTTTATGGATCGGGTTATGAATGATATGAAGGAAATTCGTAAGGAATTGTTTCGTATGCCGGAGTTATGCGCACAGGTAAAAATGTAACAACTCTGGTATGCACTTTATTAAACTTGATAAATTAATAAAAAGATATAACATGTGACTGAGCTTACTTTTGCAGAGAGTGTTAGAGAAAATGAATAAAACAGGTGTACGGTACAAACCGGGCACAATGACAGCGGAGGAAAAAAAATCTGTATGGACAGAATAGTGAGTCCAGGTATGAAAACAAGTATCCTCAAAAAGAATTTCAGTATGATGACAAACACACACCTAATGGCCGAAATGACAGTGGGCATTATGATTTGGATTCTGAAGAAGGGGATTCGTTCAAATTCAACACTGGTCACTTGAGTAGCTTTAAAGATGAGAAGGAGGATCATATAGATGTCCCGGAGCAGTCAGAAAAAAAGAAGCATCATCTCTAAAAACCGATGAAATAGAAGCTACAAGATGGCAAGTCCCTCAAAATGAGCAAGAAGTGTCAGAGGCCTTGTCAGATGGTAATAGCGAGGTAGAAGAGAAGAATGTGGTGATTCCAGCGAAGCGAAAGCGGTGTGCGTCAAAGTACACGAAATCTCCTTATGTTAAAAAGACTCCGAGAAAATGTGCGAAACGTTCCACGAAAACGAATAAGTTAAACATGCTATGAATATATTTTTGGAAATTATGTAGTATAAATTTGTACTTTAACTTTATTGACTTGTGTTGTAGAACTGTTTAATGAAACAACCCCTCAATTTGATCATTCTGTGGATGATATGGTGTGTGCCGCTGTGCAGTACGTGAAAGCGTACGAGCACTCATCAAAACATAAGAACCATGAAATATTCAACAACGGTAAAGATGAAGGACTTTCTGCGGACCGAGTTTGCCAGATACTTAACCATGCATGGATATCCGGTGATGTATGTATTTTTATTGTCATGCTTATGTCATGCATTAATTATATTGCATCCATCTTAAATTTACTCATTTATTTCAGGTAATTGACGCTTATGCGACGTACATATCGGATTCAAGTATCGTCAAAGACAGGTATATTGTACCCACATATAGATCTCACTGGTTATTGAACACTCGGTCAAAGTCAGTAAGACGAGGGAAGTCGGTAGACGATCCAGAAGGTTTAACACATGCAAATGAACCTCTCAACAGATGCATGACAGAATATTTTGCAAAACCGAAGGTACCGTTTGTATTGCAGAATTGCATTTTGATTACTATCTTATGTGAAAGCCGAGCTTACTAACAATATTTAAGTTATGCAATAGGCTTATTTTGCTTTAAATAAGGATAAAAACCATTGGATTACATGTGTTTTGCACACTAGAAAGAAAGAGTACCAAATTCTTGATTCTTTGAGGGGGAAGTAAATATCTCTGAAGCTACCAGGAAATTCATTGAAAATTTTGTAAGTTTCATATTCATGTGTGTACAATTAACCATATAATTTATTTACCGTATGTAGTCAACGTGTTCATATTTTTTTGTCAGAGAGAGCAACTTGCAGGAGATATTCAAAATGCAAATGACAGTGCTATTATGTCGTTCCCGGATGTGTCCGCATGGCCTATAGTCCCCTACAACATGCCTCAACAAGAAGGTGGGTGAGTTACATGTAGCATGTGCTTTCGAAATACATTAATTGGTCAAGTGCTATGTTACTTAACGTGCTTTAAAAACTGCACTTATGTTTTTTAACACAGGAACTCATGTGGACTGTTCGTCATTCGCTGTTTTCAATACTGGGACGGAGAAAAATTTATTACTCCTATTTATCAGGTGGGTACATTTTAAGTATGAAAAATTAATACATTATATCATATATAAGTGATGAAAATAATATTATTTTTATTACTTTTCAGGAATCTATTGGTAGTTCGAGAGAAAGAATGATAGCTGGAATTAATATGTCCCCCGAAAATAAGCTTACAGAAGTGAAGAACAAAGTAATTCGACTTGCGAAGAGGAAACAAAAATAAAAATATCATACGACAATTCTACATAATTGTCGAAATATTATTTGTTCATGACTGAGAATTGTGTGTGGATGCTTTATTTTTTTATGTGAGTTTCAAATATTTTTAGCATGTCAAGTTTATATTACCTGGCAAATTTATTAAAATTACATTTTATCATTTCTTATTTTACTATTTAATTTATAATTTATGTTCAATGAGTTCTCCCAAAAATACGATTTGGGGTTTTAAAATACTCTGATGATATATGATGACGATATCTCAGAGGCGAGCGCCGCCCGCGCCGCACGTTTGCCGCTACATGGCGCACGTGGGCCGCGTCATCTGCCAGCGGGCACGCGCCGCGCGTTGCCCCAGGGTTGGCCGTTGCTGGCACCGAGGCTGATTCTACATCGTCCCGCGTGCGCCCCTCTGCGCCCGAGGGCGGCGTCAGCCTCGGGATCGCCCCGGCGGCGCCTACTGGCGGCTGTGCAGTGCCTCGGGATCGCCGTTAACGTTATTTTTTTAAAATTAAAGCAACCGGCGGCTGCGCAGCGCCTCTGATCGCTCAACATGCATGATTTATACACAAAATCATATATTTGTAGAAAAAATATATATAATACATATCATGTTAAATTTGTATAACGCATATCATATTATAACGTAAAATTTGTATGTCGCATATCATATTAAGAACAACGAGTATAGTGCCAACAAATATGACATAAGTAAACACCGATTACAAGTCTCCCGTATCAATGTAACGAAACAAATATGTAAATACTATTCTTTAATACAACCAAATAAATCGTCAACTATAATTAGAAGTTGTTCCTTTTATTCAAACATTTCTTTGCTGTGATCATCATGCCATGTTCCTGCATAGAAAGGTTGTAATATACGTCAAAATTTTGTAAAGTATTAACTAAACAAGAAAAGAACGTTAATGAAATGGTGTGCACATACTTTGGATTCTGAGGACAATTGTTTTTGAAATGACCTTTTCCTCTGCATAAACCACATAGTCGTACAGGTTTCTCATCAAAACCTTTGGGTCTACTGTTTGTAGTCACGCCAGGTTCCTTACCACGGCCTTTGTTATTCTGTCCTTTCGGTGCTCCTTTCGTATTGATTTTTTCTAGATCACCAACAAAAACATGATTTTGATTCGGCACAAAAGCATCATCATGTGCAACTGTATGTTGTCTCACATAATCTTCCTCCTTAACATCCTTATTTGCTATCACATCCTCCAGAGCAGCCTTCAGTTTATCAAATAGAAATGGTTTATGACATGCCGCATGATTTGCCTCCGCAGACAAAATAGTCAACTCACTGTACTTAGTTCTCTCCTCAGTACCTGGCCATCCCCATGCGAAGAGATCGCTAGTGCATTTCACGGGCAGTCCACCTCTAGCATTCTTGCTGAATCTTCGCATCACTAAGCACCTAGGTAAGTCCTGCACGTTCAACCTGGCTAAAACATAAAGAACATGCTTACATGGAAGACCTTTACATTTCATACTATCACAACTGCACTTCACAGTTTCTTCTGAATTACTAGGTGTATAGTCCACTTTGAATCTAAGTTGCCTGTTATTTTTCCATGCCACTATGAATCTCCTACTGACGGCTCCACTCAGTCTATCTATGATCTCAAGATCCGTTGCCTTCTTCATTTCTTTCTGCAAGAGGTAAAAGTTCACCGCAGTGAAGTCACGGGCAGCGGCTTTTTCAATGCATTTGAAGTCGTCGAGTACTGCTACAGGGAGTGTCTGTGTGGACAGGCAGTCGTCGTGTGACTCGTTCCCATGGAGCCGAACAATGCAGTTCTCATAATGCACAACCATATCAACAATTTTCATGCTAGAGTCAAGATGCATATGAAGGCAAGAGTTCAGACTCTCGCTCCTCTGGTTACACCGCATACCAAGGAAGAACCCACCGGTGAGATATGACGCAGCCCAAAGCCTTTTCTTCCGGTACATCCTACACAACCATGTTTCAGTTTTCTCCGACTCCCATTTAGCTCTAAAAGCTGCCCATCTCGCCTCAAACTCATCATGTGTAGTGGCATAATAAATAAGAGACCTGAACTCCTTAAGGGACTTGTGGTGGAGGTGTTTCTGCATGTTTTTCTCAATATGCCACGAACAAAGTCGATGCCACACGTCAGTAAGGACCTTCCTGACGGCCCTTATCATGGTTGCGTCTCCGTCAGTAATTACAGACCTCGGCTTCTTCTGACAATGAGCTCTTAAGAAGGTATGCAACACCCAAACGTATGTATCCTCCGTCTCATATGACACAACTGCACAACCGAACACAGTGGTGCAACGATGATTGTTTAGACCAACAAAAGGTATGAATGGCATTCCGTACCTATTCATCTTGTAAGTGCTGTCGAAAACGATTACATCACCAAAGTCAAGGTAATCCCGACGTGACTGAGAATCACACCAGAACATGTTCTTCAGCTTTCCTTCTGCGTCAACAGTGTGCTCAAAGAAAAAGTCTGGATCCCTTGTCTTTCTTGTCATCATGATACCAATTGCAGTGTCCGCATCACCCTTTGCTAGCAACTCCATTTTCTCCCTATAACACATGTTATAAAGCTTCCTCCTCCCGAAACCAGCCAGTGCATATGATCCATACCTACTAACGAAGTTGTAATAAATCCAATGTTTTTTGAGCCCAGCACCTGCCATTGCTAAGATCTCGAGCTTCTGGTATTCCTTTATCTGATTATGAGATCGAAGATATATAACTTCATCTGGTCTAGCAAGAGTGTGACTATGATCATCGCTGAAACTGCTGACATACCAAATGGAACGCTCTCTGTCAACCTTCACGGTTAGATGGGCCTCGCAATAGCACCGAGTCTCCGCTCTCAGCCTGCGCTTCTTCCCTTCCATGGTACAAAACTTGGCCTGTCGTTTCCCAGACCTTGAACAGAGAAACCTCCTCAACTGCCTACGTGCGTCGATACCCTTACTATATTTCAAGTTGCCCCTCCTAATGCTGAAGCCTCGCTTTTTCGCATAGTCGTTATAGAAATCATATGCCTCCTCGTCTGTCCTGAACGTCATGGACATCACCGTCCAATGCCTGTCCAGTGATTCTTGCTGGTATTCATCGTACCCAGTATCAAAATTGCACTCATCACCATCGGCATCATCATCGTTTTCGCACGGGTCACCATCCTCTTCCTGAAAAAAAATACAAACAACGGTATATGTCAGTAAGTAGTTGTATAAGGACTATCATATGTATTCACTTTCCACTACTTACTTTGCTCGGGCTGTCATTATAAGATGCATCGATATCGTTTTCGTCATTGGCATCATCGAAAAAATTCCACTGATAGTACCCTTCCACTTCCATCTGCGCAAATTGTAAATATGATATGTAAGACTTGATGCGTACTTAATTTCACTTTAAAATAACCTACATAATTCTAAACCTACATGGCTTCCGCTTTCAGCATATGAATCATCTACATCCATATCCTCATTGTCATCATCCCCTCCTATCTGTTCATAGTCGAACATGTTATTGTCATCGCGGATGCTTGTATTTAATATGGTTGAGCACATGCATACCACTTACATTGCCACTGTAAGACTCATCCAAACTCATATAATTTTCGCCGTCATGTTCGTCTTCATCCAATGACAAAGATCCGTCCTCGCTACCGCCATCATCACCGTCATATCCTATTTCAGCCTCAATCTATACACGTTCATATATAATCAAATATCCATTCAAACATCACGTAACATCTTCTCAATTAAAATCCGTTCTTAAATTACTATGCCAGCGCCTCGCGTACCTCGTTGCCTTCGTCAGACATGAGGCGGTTGTCGCCGGATACGAGCTGCCGGCGGCGGAGGCGTCTGCCCGACCGAGGCAGTTGTCGGCGTAGCGCACAACGCGTACGTTTTTTTTCGTCGGCCAGGTACTGCCAAAGATGGCGGCGGCGGCAGCGCGAGAGGAGGCGGGTGAGGCGTCTTGAAGATAGGGTTCGCCGATCGTTTTTTTAATCACTCGGGCGTACGCAGCGTACGCGGGCGGGCGTGCATGCGGGACGTGGGCGCCTACGGGCGCCCGTGCATGCGGAAGGGGGCGCGTACGGGTGGCCGTACGCGACAGCGCTGTACGGCGACGCGGGCGTGACTACGGCGGGCGGGTATTATTATACGGCGTGTGAAAATAACCGCCCCTACCCTTTATACGTTTTAGGGGGGGTTGTACCGAAGACCACCTCTACTAACTAACATACCACCACTATGGCCAGCCTAACAGCCGTCATGGAGAGGGTAAGCAGGGGCGAAGGCTAGAGATTGCATGGTGACTTCTTGGGCTGCGGCACTGCTGAAATCTGAGATGGGCTCTAGGCCCATATTGCAATTTCTGAAAAATCTCTAAGGGCCCATGTGGGTTATATGGCACTAGGTGTGGTGGGAAGTTTAGTCCCACCCCGGAAGTGGAAGGAGAGTTGGAGTGGTTTATAAGGGTTTCTCTTCTACATGTTATTGGAGCTTGAGAAGAGAAGAGGCCCTCGCGCACTCCTCGTCCACCGCCCGCCTCGCCACGCCACGCCTCGTCATGACGCGCCGCGGGTAGCGGGATTGAGCCGAGCCGAGCTCACACCTACGCGCTTATTTTTGCCAGTCACTAACGGAGAGTTTTCTGACAGCTGGGCCACGATCTGAGAAATTCGGATCGTGGGCTGTCACGGACTCGGACGTTGGTCGAGCCCACGTCTCTCCACGCGGCAGCGCCTATAAGTATGCGGTGTCTCCTAACCCTAGCCGCCACGAACAGATCACATCTGCTCACGCGCACACCCACCGTCGTTCCTTCGCTGCTGCTGCCGCCGGTGACTCCATCCCGTCCGCCGCGTACACGGTCGACGGGAGAGCAGGTCTCCGAAACCACGCCCTTCTGGTTCCTGTATGGGGTGAGGGGCGAATAGGTTTTTGGGCAGCGATTACGCGACTGCTCGCTTCCGATCGTCTACTTCCTCTACGTCCGCGTCGCCTTCATCATCACCATGTCCACCGACGCCGACCGTGCCGCCGCCGAGAAAGCTGAAGCCGACAAGAAGGCCGCCGAGGACGCCGCTGCTGCCACCAAAGCCGCGGCCTCTGCGTGGCCTACTGGAGGGTATAACTCGTTTATCCCGCTCCTGATTATTTTTATATTAGCAGTACTAGCAGTATGTGTAGATTTGTCTACTGTTTGTTTAGTACGTGCATGTTTAGATCAGAGTCAGTACGTCATCAACTTAGTCAATGCCATGCTAGTGATTTACTCATGGATTAATTTAATCGAGAAATTGCCTATTTACTCCACAATCCAAAAACCTATTATGTGTAGGAATTTCTCGGCAAGTGGCTTTGCCGCTGCACTGAAATCGGATAAGTTTACCGGTACATACTTCAAGCGTTGGCAGACTAAGACCACGTTATGGCTCACGGCTATGAACGTGTTCTGGGTCACCGGTGTCTCCACGGAAACGATTGCTCCTGAACAGGAGAAGGCGTTCAAGGAGGCTACCGTTGTGTTTATCGGAGCGGTTCTTAGCGTGATCGGAGATAAACTGGTCGACGCATATTTACATGTGCGTGTCGCCAAGGACTTGTGGGAGGCGCTCGAATCTAAATTCGGGGCCGCCGATGCAGGGAGCGAGATGTATATTATAGAGCAGTTCCACGATTACAAGATGGTTGAAAACCGTACTGTATTGGAGCAGGCTCATGAGATAATATGCATTGTTAAGGAACTTGAGCTTCTCAAGTGCGAGTTACCGGGCAAGTTTGTCGCGGGCTGCATAATCGCTAAGCTCCCTAATTCCTGGAGGAACTTTGCCACCACTCTGAAACATCAGAGGCGTGAATTCTCTGTGGAGGATGTCATTGGCCATCTGAGTGTTGAGCAGAATTCGAGGGCAAAAGACTCGCACGGAAAAGGGGCCGAAGGTACTTCTGTTGCCAACATGGTGAACCAGAAGAACTTCAACTCCCACAAGCCCAAGGGAAAGAATGGTGTCCAACACAATACCGACTTTAAGAAGAAGGGTAAGAAGACCTTCAAGAAGAACAAGAAGGACGAGGGCTGCTTTACTTGTGGTTCGGTTGAACATTGGGCCAACAAGTGCCCAAACAAGTACAAGAAGTCAGGACAGGACTCCAAGTCTGTCAACATGATTGTGGGCAACAATGAGAATGGTGCATCTGGGTACGGTAATTTATTTACTGTTTTTCAGTGTTTCAACCCAACGATTGGTGGGTGGACACAGGTGCAGGTGTTCATGTGTGTGCTGACATTTCATTGTTCACTTCTTACCAGGTCACAGGTCACGGGTCCGTATTGATGGGGAATGGCGCGAGTGCTTCTGTTCATGGTGTTGGCACGGTCGATCTGAAGTTTACTTCGGGAAGGATCGTGCAGCATGTCCCCGCCATCAAGAAGAACCTCGTTAGTGGCTCCCTTCTATGTAGAGAAGGGTTTAAGTTGGTTTTCGAGTCTAATAAATTAGTTGTTACAAAATATGGACTCTTTGTTGGAAAAGGTTATGAGAGCGGAGGGATGTTCCGTCTTTCCCTCGCAGATTTTTGTAATAAAGTCGTGAACCATATTCATTCGAATGTTAATGAATCTGAAGTTTGGCATTCACGTCTTTGTCACATTAGTTTTGGTGTTATGACGCGGCTAGCCAAGTTGAATTTAATCCCGAGTTTCACTTTATCCAAAGGTTCTAAGTGCCTTTCATGTGTGCAAGCTAAGCAACCTCGCAAGCCTCATAAGGCCGCGGAGGAGAGACACCTGGCATCATTAGAACTCATACATTCTGATCTTTGCGAGATGAATGGTGTGTTGACTAAAGGTGGAAAGAGATACTTCATGACATTGATAGATGATTCCACTAGATATTGCTATGTGTATCTGTTAAATACTAAAGATGAGGCTCTACACTACTTTAAAATCTATAAGGCAGAAGTTGAAAATCAACTTGAAAAGAAAATTAAACGAGTCCGGTCAGATCATGGTGGAGAGTACTTCTCGAGTGAGTTTGATTCCATCTGTGCGGAACACGACATTATTCATGAGAGGACGCCTCCCTATTCACCCCAGTCAAACGGGGTTGCCGAGCGGAAAAACCGTACTCTAACTGATTTGGTTAACACCATGTTAGATACATCGGGTTTATCCAAGGCATGGTGGGGGGAGGCTATATTGACGGCATGTCATGTCCTGAATAAAGTTCCGACAAAGGATAGTGAGATCACTCCCTATGAGAAATGGGCAAAGAGAAGGACGACACTCTCGTACTTGCGCACTTGGGGCTGTTTGGCGAAAGTCAACGTGCCGATCCCCAAAAAGCGTAAGCTTGGACATAAGACCGTGGACTGCATTAATTTGGGCTACGCTAAGAACAGCATTGGCTATAGATTTCTAGTAGTGAAATCTGAGGTACCTGACCAGAAGATCGGTACAATTATGGAGTCTAAGGATGCTACATTCTTTGAGGATATTTTTCCTATGAGAGATATGCAAAGCACTTCTAGACAGGAATCTGAGGAGACTCCTGAACCTGCCATCCCTATGGAATATTATGAACAAACACATGATGAAAATCCTGAGGAGGATGACGAGGAAACCCTTGGTAGGGGCAAGAGACAAAGGACTGCAAAGACCTTTGGTGATGATTTCTTCGTGTACCTCGTGGATGATACTCCCACTTCTATTTCAGAAGCGTATGCCTCTCCAGAAGCTGACTACTGGAAGGATGCGGTCCGTAGCGAGATGGATTCCATCATGGCTAACGGGACATGGGAGATCACTGACCGTCCCTATGGTTGCAAACCACTGGGATGTAAGTGGGTGTTCAAAAAGAAGCTTAGGCCCGATGGTACGATTGAAAAGTACAAGGCTAGGCTTGTGGCCAAGGGCTATGACCAGCAAGAAGAGGAAGATTTCTTTGATACTTATTCACCTGTGGCTAGACTAACCACCTTTCGAGTATTACTCTCGTTGGCGGCCTCACATGGTCTTCTCGTCCATCAGATGGATGTTAAGACGGCTTTTCTAAATGGAGAGCTAAAGGAGGAAATCTACATGCAACAGCCTGATGGCTTTGTGATAGATGGTCAGGAAAGAAAGGTGTGTAGGTTGATAAAATCTTTATATGGCCTGAAACAAGCACCTAAGAAATGGCATGATAAGTTTAATACAACTCTGACATCTGTTGGTTTTGTTGTTAATGAGGCTGACAAATGTGTATACTATCGCCATGGTGGGGGCGAAGGAGTTATACTGTGCTTGTATGTTGATGACATACTGATATTCGGAACAAACCTCAAAGTCATTGAGGAGGTCAAATCGTTTCTATCTCAGAACTTTGAGATGAAAGACCTTGGTGTGGCTGATGTTATCTTGAACATCAAGCTACTGAGAGATAATGAGGGTGGAATCACACTCCTGCAATCCCATTACGTTGAGAAGGTGTTGAGTCGTTTTGGATATTCGGACTGCACACCATCTCAAACACCATATGATCCTAGCGTATTAATTCGAAAGTCCAAAGGCATGGCTAAAGATCAATTGAGATACTCTCAAATCATTGGTTCACTGATGTACCTAGCGAGCGCAACGAGGCCTGACATCGCGTTTGCTGTGAGCAAACTGAGCCGGTTTATTTCCAAACCGGGTGATGTACATTGGCATGCTGTTGAGAGAGTTATGCGCTATCTAAAAGGTACTATGAACTATGGACTTCACTATACCGGATACCCGTCGGTACTTGAAGGGTATAGTGATGCCAATTGGATCTCTGATGCTGATGAGATGAAGGCCACAACTGGGTATATGTTTACTCTTGGAGGTGGCATTGTTTCCTGGAAGTCTTGCAAGCAAACGATCTTAACGAGATCGACAATGGAAGCAGAATTAACGGCATTAGACACATCTGGTGTTGAAGCGAGATGGCTTCGAGATCTTTTGATGGACTTGCCATTGGTTGATAAACCGGTTCCGGCTATCCTTATGAACTGTGACAATCAGACTGTCATCACCAAGGTGAAGAGTTCAAAGGACAACATGAAGTCCACCAAACACATAAGAATGAGATTAAAAGCTGTCAGAAAATTAAGAAACTCCGGAGTGATAGCGTTGGACTATGTCCATACGGCTAAGAATCTGGCAGATCCCTTTACAAAAGGGCTATCACGTGTTGTGATAGATAATGCATCGAGGGAGATGGGTATGAGACCCACATGAGTTGCCATGGTGGTAACCCAACCTATGTGATCGGAGATCCCGTGAACTAGGACCTGGGAAAACAAGCCAGTGGTGAACTGAGGAGAGTAACTATACTAACCCACTCCGTTGGAGATGCAATACTCTCGATACTGTATGGTAGGATGACTACGGTCTCAATGTGTTCCAAAGCTTATAAAAGCAAGATGCTATCCTACAGACCGATCTTTGGAGGAACACACCTATATGAGCCCGACTGCTGGTCACAGTCTATGAGGTTGGGGTGATCTCTAGTAAGCTCATGAATAGGCCAGGAGTGTGACTTATATGCTCCACCCGAGGGGTCAGCCTTCGGCAGCCTAGTACTAGTAAGACATGTAGTGAAACTTCTTTACGCCAAACTGACAATTCAAGGCATAGTCCATTGTTCAGTTGTGAAGGAGTGTAGCCACTTATTCTAGGTGAAGTTCAACCTTAACAGGTCTTTACTGAAACACTGGTATATCGAAACAGCAATTGGAACAGAGGACACAATGGGCCCTCGAGATCTGGTGGGGGATTGCTGAAATCTGAGATGGGCTCTAGGCCCATATTGCAATTTCTGAAAAATCTCTAAGGGCCCATGTGGGTTATATGGCACTAGGTGTGGTGGGAAGTTTAGTCCCACCCCGGAAGTGGAAGGAGAGTTGGAGTGGTTTATAAGGGTTTCTCTTCTACATGCTATTGGAGCTTGAGAAGAGAAGAGGCCCTCGCACACTCCTCCTCCGCCGCCCGCCTCGCCAAGCCACGCCTCGTCATGACGCGCCGCGGGTTGCGGGATTGAGCCGAGCCGAGCTCACACCTACGCGCTTATTTTTGCCAGTCACTAACGGAGAGTTTTCTGACAGCTGGGCCACAATCTGAGACGTCGGATCGTGGGCTGTCACGGACTCGGACGTGGGTCGAGCCCACGTCTCTCCACGCGGCTGCGCCTATAAGTATGCGGTGTCTCCTAACCCTAGCCTCCTGCCGCCGGTGACTCCATCCCGTCCGCCGCGTACACGGTCGACGGGAGAGCAGGTCTCGGAAACCACGCCCTTCTGGTTCCTGTACGGGGTGAGGGGCGAATAGGTTTTTGGGCAGCGATTACGCGACTGCTCGCTTCCGATCGTCTACTTCCTCTACGTCCGCGTCGCCTTCATCATCACCATGTCCACCGACGCCGACCGTGCCGCCGCCGAGAAAGCTGAAGCCGACAAGAAGGCCGCCGAGGATGCCGCTGCTGCCACCAAAGCCGCGACCTCTGCGTGGCCTACTGGAGGGTATAACTCGTTTATCCCGCTCCTGATTATTTTCATATTAGCAGTACTAGCAGTATGTGTAGATTTGTCTACTGTTTGCTTAGTACGTGCATGTTTAGATCAGAGTCAGTACGCCATCAACTTAGTCAATGCCATGCTAGTGATTTACTCATGGATTAATTTAATCGAGAAATTGCCTATTTACTCAACAATCCAAAAACCTATTATGTGTAGGAATTTCTCGGCAAGTGGCTTTGCCGCTGCACTGAAACCGGATATGTTTACCGGTACATACTTCAAGCGTTGGCAGACTAAGACCACGTTATGGCTCACGGCTATGAACGTGTTCTGGGTCACCGGTGTCTCCACGGGAACGATTGCTCCTGAACAGGAGAAGGTGTTCAAGGAGGCTACCGTTGTGTTTCTCGGAGCGGTTCTTAGCGTGATCGGAGATAAACTGGTCGACGCATATTTACATGTGCGTGTCACCAAGGACTTGTGGGAGGCGCTCGAATCTAAATTTGGGGCCGCTGATGCAGGGAGCGAGATGTATATTATAGAGCAGTTCCATGATTACAGGATGGTTGAAAACCGTCCTGTATTGGAGCAGGCTCATGAGATAATATGCATTGTTAAGGAACTTGAGCTTCTCAAGTGCGAGTTACCGGGCAAGTTTGTCGCGGGCTGCATAATCGCTATGCTCCCTAATTCCTGGAGGAACTTTGCCACCACTCTGAAACATCAGAGGCGTGAATTCTCTGTGGAGGATGTCATTGGCCATCTGAGTGTTGAGTAGAATTCGAGGGCAAAAGACTCGCACGGAAAAGGGGCCGAAGGTACTTCTGTTGCCAACATGGTGAACCAGAAGAACTTCAACTCCCACAAGCCCAAGGGAAAGAATGGTGTCCAACACAATACCGACTTTAAGAAGAAGGGTAAGAAGACCTTCAAGAAGAACAAGAAGGACGAGGGCTGCTTTACTTGTGGTTCGGTTGAACATTGGGCCAACAAGTGCCCAAACAAGTACAAGAAGTCAGGACAGGACTCCAAGTCTGTCAACATGATTGTGGGCAACAATGAGAATGGTGCATCTGGGTACGGTAATTTATTTACTGTTTTTCAGTGTTTCAACCCAACGATTGGTGGGTGGACACAGGTGCAGGTGTTCATGTGTGTGCTGACATTTCATTGTTCACTTCTTACCAGGTCACAGGTCACGGGTCCGTATTGATGGGGAATGGCGCGAGTGCTTCTGTTCATGGTGTTGGCACGGTCGATCTGAAGTTTACTTCGGGAAGGATCGTGCAGCATGTCCCCGCCATCAAGAAGAACCTCGTTAGTGGCTCCCTTCTATGTAGAGAAGGGTTTAAGTTGGTTTTCGAGTCTAATAAATTAGTTGTTACAAAATATGGACTCTTTGTTGGAAAAGGTTATGAGAGCGGAGGGATGTTACGTCTTTCCCTCGCAGATTTTTGTAATAAAGTCGTGAACCATATTCATTCGAATGTTAATGAATCTGAAGTTTGGCATTCACGTCTTTGTCACATTAGTTTTGGTGTTATGACGCGGCTAGCCAAGTTGGATTTAATCCCGAGTTTCACTTTATCCAAAGGTTCTAAGTGCCTTTCATGTGTGCAAGCTAAGCAACCTCGCAAGCCTCATAAGGCCGCGGAGGAGAGACACCTGGCATCATTAGAACTCATACATTCTGATCTTTGCGAGATGAATGGTGTGTTGACTAAAGGTGGAAAGAGATACTTCATGACATTGATAGATGATTCCACTAGATATTGCTATGTGTATCTGTTAAATACTAAAGATGAGGCTCTACACTACTTTAAAATCTATAAGGCAGAAGTTGAAAATCAACTTGAAAAGAAAATTAAACGAGTCCGGTCAGATCATGGTGGAGAGTACTTCTCGAGTGAGTTTGATTCCATCTGTGCGGAACACGGCATTATTCATGAGAGGACGCCTCCCTATTCACCCCAATCAAACGGGGTTGCCGAGCGAAAAAACCATACTCTAACTTATTTGGTTAACACCATGTTAGATACATCGGGTTTATCCAAGGCATGGTGGGGGGAGGCTATATTGACGGCATGCCATGTCCTGAATAAAGTTCCGACAAAGGATAGTGAGATCACTCCCTATGAGAAATGGGCAAAGAGAAGGACGACACTCTCGTACTTGCGCACTTGGGGCTGTTTGGCGAAAGTCAACGTGCCAATCCCCAAAAAGCGTAAGCTTGGACATAAGACCGTGGACTGCATTAATTTGGGCTACGCTAAGAACAGCATTGGCTATAGATTTCTAGTAGTGAAATCTGAGGTACCTGACCAGAAGATCGGTACAATTATGGAGTCTAAGGATGCTACATTCTTTGAGGATATTTTTCCTATGAGAGATATGCAAAGCACTTCTAGACAGGAATCTGAGGAGACTCCTGAACCTGCCATCCCTATGGAATATTATGAACAAACACATGATGAAAATCCTGAGGAGGATGACGAGGAAACCCTTGGTAGGGGCAAGAGACAAAGGACTGCAAAGACCTTTGGTGATGATTTCTTCGTGTACCTCATGGATGATACTCCCACTTCTATTTCAGAAGCGTATGCCTCTCCAGAAGCTGACTACTGGAAGGATGCGGTCCGTAGCGAGATGGATTCCATCATGGCTAACGGGACATGGGAGATCACTGACCGTCCCTATGGTTGCAAACCACTGGGATGTAAGTGGGTGTTCAAAAAGAAGCTTAGGCCCGATGGTACGATTGAAAAGTACAAGGCTAGGCTTGTGGCCAAGGGCTATGACCAGCAAGAAGAGGAAGATTTCTTTGATACTTATTCACCTGTGGCTAGACTGACCACCATTCGAGTATTACTCTCGTTGGCGGCCTCACATGGTCTTCTCGTCCATCAAATGGATGTTAAGACGGCTTTTCTAAATGGAGAGCTAAAGGAGGAAATCTACATGCAACAGCCTGATGGCTTTGTGATAGATGGTCAGGAAAGAAAGGTGTGTAGGTTGATAAAATCTTTATATGGCCTGGAATAAGCACCTAAGCAATGGCATGATAAGTTTAATACAACTCTGACATCTGTTGGTTTCGTTGTTAATGAGGCTGACAAATGTGTATACTATCGCCATGGTGGGGGCGAAGGAGTTATACTGTGCTTGTATGTTGATGACATACTGATATTCGGAACAAACCTCAAAGTCATTGAGGAGGTCAAATCGTTTGTATCTCAGAACTTTGAGATGAAAGACCTTGGTGTGGCTGATGTTATCTTGAACATCAAGCTACTGAGAGATAATGAGGGTGGGATCACACTCCTGCAATCCCATTACGTTGAGAAGGTGTTGAGTCGTTTTGGATATTCGGACTGCACACCATCTCAAACACCATATGATCCTAGCGTATTAATTCGAAAGTCCAAAGGCATGGCTAAAGATCAATTGAGATACTCCCAAATCATTGGTTCACTGATGTACCTAGCGAGCGCAACGAGGCCTGACATCGCGTTTGCTGTGAGCAAACTGAGCCGGTTTATTTCCAAACTGGGTGATGTACATTGGCATGCTGTTGAGAGAGTTATGCGCTATCTGAAAGGTACTATGAACTGTGGACTTCACTATACCGGATACCCGTCGGTACTTGAAGGGTATAGTGATGCGAATTGGATCTCTGATGCTGATGAGATGAAGGCCACAACTGGGTATATGTTTACTCTTGGAGGTGGCGCTGTTTCCTGGAAGTCTTGCAAGCAAACGATCTTAACGAGATCGGCAATGGAAGCAGAATTAACGGCATTAGACACATCTGGTGTTGAAGCGAGATGGCTTCGAGATCTTTTGATGGACTTGCCATTGGTTGATAAACCGGTTCCGGCTATCCTTATGAACTGTGACAATCAGACTGTCATCACCAAGGTGAAGAGTTCAAAGGACAACATGAAGTCCACCAAACACATAAGAATGAGATTAAAAGCTGTCAGAAAATTAAGAAACTCCGGAGTGATAGCGTTGGACTATGTCCATACGGCTAAGAATCTGGCAGATCCCTTTACAAAAGGGCTATCACGTGTTGTGATAGATAATGCATCGAGGGAGATGGGTATGAGACCCACATGAGTTGCCATGGTGGTAACCCAACCTATGTGATCGGAGATCCCGTGAACTAGGACCTGGGAAAACAAGCCAGTGGTGAACTGAGGAGAGTAACTATACTAACCACTCCGTTAGAGATGCAATACTCTCGATACTGTATGGTAGGATGACTACGGTCTCAATGTGTTCCAAAGCTTATAAAAGCAAGATGCTATCCTACAGAGCGATCTTTGGAGGAACACACCTATATGAGCCCGACTGCTGGTCACAGTCTATGAGGTTGGGGTGATCTCTAGTAAGCTCATGAATAGGCCAGGAGTGTGACTTATATGCTCCACCCGAGGGGTCAGCCTTCGGCAGCCTAGTACTAGTAAGACATGTAGTGAAACTTCTTTACGCCAAACTGACAATTCAAGGCATAGTCCATTGTTCAGTTGTGAAGGAGTGTAGCCACTTGTTCTAGGTGAAGTTCAACCTTAACAGGTCTTTACTGAAACACTGGTATATCGAAACAGCAATTGGAACAGAGGACACAATGGGCCCTCGAGATCTGGTGGGGGATTGCTGAAATCTGAGATGGGCTCTAGGCCCATTATTGCAATTTTTGAAAAATCTCTAAGGGCCCATGTGGGTTATATGGCACTAGGTGTGGTGGGAAGTTTAGTCCCACCCCGGAAGTGGAAGGAGAGTTGGAGTGATTTATAAGGGTTTCTCTTCTACATGCTATTGGAGCTTGAGAAGAGAAGAGGCCCTCGCGCACTCCTCCTCCGCCACCCGCCTCGCCAAGCCACGCCTTGTCATGACGCGCCGCGGGTTGCGGGATTGAGCCGAGCCGAGCTCACACCTACGCGCTTATTTTTGCCAGTCACTAACGGAGAGTTTTCTGACAGCTGGGCCACGATCTGAGACGTCGGATCGTGGGCTGTCACGGACTCGGACGTGGGTCGAGCCCACGTCTCTCCACGCGGCTGCGCCTATAAGTATGCGGTGTCTCCTAACCCTAGCCGCCTGCCGCCGGTGACTCCATCCCGTCCGCCGCGTACACGGTCGAGGGAGAGCAGGTCTCCGAAACCACGCTCTTCTGGTTCCTGTACGGGGTGAGGGGCGAATAGGTTTTTGGGCAGCGATTACGCGACTGCTCGCTTCCGATCGTCTACTTCCTCTACGTCCGCGTCGCCTTCATCATCACCATGTCCACCGACGCCGACCGTGCCGCCGCTGAGAAAGCTGAAGCCGACAAGAAGGCCGCCGAGGACGCCGCTGCTGCCACCAAAGCCGCGGCCTCTGCGTGGCCTACTGGAGGGTATAACTCATTTATCCCGCTCCTGATTATTTTCATATTAGCAGTACTAGCAGTATGTGTAGATTTGTCTACTGTTTGCTTAGTACGTGCATGTTTAAATTAGAGTCAGTACGTCATCAACTTAGTCAATGCCATGCTAGTGATTTACTCATGGATTAATTTAATCGAGAAATTGCCTATTTACTCAACAGGCACTCCATGGTATCACGCCGCGGGAGACCGTCGCGGAGAGTTAGTGACTCTTTGTTGCGCTGGTTACGACAGCTGGGGCAGTAGTGCAGTACACAGCGGCAGCGGCATAACGACGCACACTGGCTTTCTTTCACGTTCCCGTTCTGGCTCGACACACACTGGCTTGGCGTCTCCCACCCGTGCTGAAGCTGCGGAAAAGTAGTACGCCCCTGCCCGAGAGCTCACGGCATCTGAGACTGAGACTATTCACGATCGTTCCATAATTTTGATATATCTGAGAAGTTGTGCGTCCACTCATAGTTTTGCCCCAGGTCTTTCCTTGCCCCGTCAATTGGGGAATCAAAAAGGAATTCCAATGGGTGGACGTACCAAGACTGCCAAGGACTTCATTGTTGCCCCATATACTAGTACTAGTATCATTCATTCTACAACCACAGCATTCTCTCCCGTATCTCTCACCACAGCCCATGCATGACCATCGATTCAGTTTGCCCCCCTTGAGCTTATTCCTGCGACAAATTGCAAGTCCTTATGAACAGATGCCTTCAAGCTGCTGGTTCTTAGTCTTCAGCTGGGTTTGGTGGATGCCACTGATGCTCGCCGGGGCTGAGGAACAGCAAGGGGAAGGTTGCTCCACCAAGCGGTGTGGCAACCTCACCATCTCACACCCGTTCTGGCTGGGGGACAAGGAGACGGGAAGATCATGTGGGCCCTTGGATTTTGAGATCCGTTGCTCAAACGGAAGCATACCAGTTCTCCGAAGCTCTGGATTCGGTGATGACTTTGCGATCATGGACATCTCCTATGTGGAACTCAGTCTGCGTGTCGTTGATGTATACAAAGAGGAACACTTGACCGTCTCCAACGGCTGCTATTTCCCCACATGGAACACCTCCGCGCAACTGGCACCTCCGTTTAAGGTCAACCCTGCCAACCTGAACCTCATCTTCTACAACTGCACGGAGACGGCAGCTCATCGGAACAGGAGGCTGGTGAAGATGAGATGTGTGGACGCGGCCAATGCATATGTTCGCACAGGAGTGCGCTACGACGCGACCGGGGACTATGTCGGCTATGCTCTAGAGGGTTGCAATGCTCTCGTCGTGCCGGTGCTGGGCTCGTCCAGCTCGACGGACTGGGCCACTACAAGCAGCTCATCAGGGAAGGCTTCCTCATGACATGGGATTTGCTGCCCCTCCCTGCACCTGCACCTCTCCCTACGCCTGCGCCTGCACGTAAGTTCACCCGCCGAATCATCTTTCAAGTTGCAATCAAGTTTGTAGCTAAGCTAGGACGTTCAATACCTGTTATGTAGTAGGTGTGAGTTGTGACGTACCTCGGCTGTGGCAAGCATGGAAACTAGTGCTCTCATTAGGTACGTAGCCGTGTGCATCATTATAAGTTCGTTAACAAGTTGAACTGGGGTGTGGTACAGAACAACAAGTGGCTTCTATTACCAAGATCGATTCTGGTCTGAAGTCTGAATTTCTCAGCGCGCTCTGCCTAATCTGAACTCTCAACTCTTAACTGGTCTGAAGGCAGAAAACTGAAGTTCTCAAGTCTGCACTACGGCCAAAAATGCCAGCATGGGCTTGATTACTGGTCCAGTAACAGGCCAGTAGCAAATGGACATTCCCGAAATTCGCATGCTGATGGCCTAGCTCGGAGCTCACATTTGGGATGCCCGGACTCCCCGGACATTTCTATCTCGTTAGAATGAGCTAGATTGCCCTTCAACAAAAATAAAAATAAGTAATGTCATGGCATATTCTTTACTACTACGAAAACACTTGGATAATTGGTCGTAAAAAATGTTTAGTTGACATCATACACAAATAGCGTTCTCTATTAGGATGAATCAATTGATGCAAAGCCCGGAGATAGTTTGGCCTTCTTTCCATGAAAAAAAAGGTGATCCAAAGGAGAATTTTGTCTTGGAATCTGGACACCAACTGGCAGATTATTTTTGGAAGGAATCCAATCTTTAGATTCCAATATGTCCTATAGAAAAAATCCGGAAGACTAAAATCCTACAAAAACTAATTTACTACATAATTTTAAGAGAAAATTCCTTATTTGGCCCTTTCTTAAATTTTGCTTTTCTATTTGGCCCAAAAAAGTTTGTTTTTTCCTATTTGGCACCAAATATTAAATTTGTTTCCTATGTGACACTTACTACTTTGGCCCCTAATGGGGCATGAAAAGACCATTCTATGTGAGGGCTTGGGCGCTGCACGCCGCGCCCGCCGTCTCGTTCCGATTATCCCGGACAAGATATGGATAGAAACCAGTTTTAAAATAAACGCGCCGGTGCACCAATCCTTCGTCCAAGCTGATCGGCTTCTTGATCGACAAGCTTGGTATGTACGTGTACAGTGGGGCGCTGGCCGCGACACGTTGACGGGCACGCACGTACACATAAGTTGCACGGGCGTTTGGATACGTATATGTATGGCTGGCCCGTATGCGAGTATTCGAGTACACATACATGTACGCCGGTGGTTCGGCATGGGTATTCGGCCGCGTGTAGGCCTGGCCTCGAGCACGTACAAGTGCTAGTACGTGAATACCCTCGCCATGCACGTAGATGCAATTACGTGCACATGCACTAAGGGCATGCTCCGAGGGGCGTGTGTAGCTCCATCACCCAACAGGCACACACATACACGTGAGGGAGTCGTGTACTTTAGGAAACTCATTCATATCTAAGAATAATTTTTCTTGTTATAAGTCTTGTACAAAAGTACGTCAAACAGCCATCTATAACACGAGGGGCAGATTGTCTTTTCACATTGCAGTTAACACCTTTAGTTGCCAAAAATAGATGAAAGTGTCACATAGGAAACAAATTTTATATTTTGTGACAAATAGGGAAGAAAATTTGTTTTGGGCCAAATAGGGACGCAAATTTTAAGAAAGGGCCAAATAAGGTTCTCTCTAATTCTAATGCTTAAAATTACACCACAAAGCTACTAGCCGATGAAAACTTGAAATACGAAGCCAGTTTCGAGAGCATAGAGATAAACTATATATTGTGAAAAATGCGATAGTTGTCTTTGTTGAACGATATCTGTTTTATAGAGCATGGAGTGGAATAGTGCACTCGTTCAAGCTTTAGTCCACGGCAGATGTCACATCGCCAAAATAGATAGACTAATCAAAGATTTTGATAACCACCGGAAAATTGACAAGTCGACGACAATGATAATTTGACCAACTCCGCATTTTTTTTCCTTCTCGTCTCTCTCATTGGTTTGGAAAAGGGATCTTCATCTCTAGTTTGCACACTCGTAAGTACCTTGCAAGAAGATGGATCCGTTTCATGTCCTGCAGCTGCCATGCTACTGCTCAGTGCTCACTACCCTCCTCTCTAGCACCACCGGTGATGCTTCGTCGTCGTTGTCGCCGAGGCCCTGCGAGCCAGCGTCATGCGGTGGCCTCCTGGTGGTCATGTCATCCATGGCGGCTCGAACGTGGTGGAGCTGGCGCGACGCCGTGTGCTCTCATCTAGATAAAACCATGCATCCACCGTATTTGGTTGTATAGGCAGCCTCGTGGTGGATGCATGCAGAAGTCATGTACGCTCGAGAAAGAATAATCCAAGCGTGATGACGATCTACATACCAGTGTATTTATTCGCCCACACGTGAAAGAACAGATACGCCACGAACACAACGAGGCTCGTCAGTAATAACGACCAAAGAAAAGAAGGGATGAATGGTTGGTTGTTTTCACCGAGCAGTAGGCAAGGAGGCGTTCAAACCCAAACCTGGACCGACGACCTGATGACCCACGCGGCGGGTGAGCTCAGGGCCGGTCCTGAGATTTTGGGGGCCCAGGACGAAATTATAATTTGGGGCCCCTTAAAATTTTCTATGAGCATTTGTTGATGCAAAGTCACTTATAACGGTCTCGTCCTCCATCCCTCCTCCTGTTAGTTGTGTGAAGATCAACGTAAACACCATGTTGGGCAAGCAAGATTGGAAGGCTGTGATGGCATCGATCTCAAGGAGCCATGAGCATGATTTCATGGGAGCTTCAAGTGTCATCTTCGTTATCATTCGGAACCCTCGGGCAATGGAAGCGCTGACATGTCAGGAAGTGCTTTTGATGGTGATATATTTTCTCGTTCATAAAGCAAGGCTCTGGGTTATCAGTAAACTCAAGATGGTTTAGTGTGCCATTATGGCAGGCCGTAAAGGAGATTACAGCAAGAAGCAAAGCGTACGAAGATATCTTGTTTTCTATACAGGTGAATATCTTCAAATAAAGAGGCACAGGTGCTAACGATCTCTTCGCTAAGAGATGAGGTTAATTAGTCGCTGTGTGGCAAAAAGCTTTGCCTAATGGCCTTTGTATCCCAAAGTCTACTTAAATAAAATAGATATGATTCTCAAAGAACTAATCATGATGTTTTAAAAGAACATATAAAAAACCAATTTACTAAGATCATATAAAACAGAAGCAAGAATATGCACATCAGTTTTAATAAGTACTTACTAGTATAGTTCCATACTTGACCCAGTTGACCAATCGAGTGATAACCATGCACACACCTGAAGATGACTCTTGAGATGGTAAATCGTGAGGCCCTTTACCCTTGGATCCCATCTCCGCCATGAAGCAAAATTAACAGGTAACTAAAAACTCGACAAATTATCACCATCGGACTTTCAAGAATGGATCTATCTCCTAGCTGTGCGACAACGTCGACAAATCGGCCATGGAATTCAATGATCCACCGGAGGCGGGACTTGGGGTAGATGGTGAGGACGACTTGGACGTGCGGCCGGAGTCGCGGGCTTGCGACCCGCAATCTGGGCGAAAAAGGAATCTGCCGCGCAATCATCGCGAACTACTCAAGTTTACTTCTTTGGAAAGAAAACATCGTGGGCTTCTCTCCTTGGGGCCTGGGCTATGGGCTAGCTGCGAGTCCGTGGGAGGGGGGCCCTGGATTTCGGGGGCCCGGGGCGGCCGCCCCTGCTGCCCCCCCTCAGGGCCGGCCCTGGGCACTCCCGGCGAGTGCCGTGGTGATGTCCATTTCAGTCAAACTTCCGTGACGACGAACGGTCGACACATCCGGAAATCAAGCATGCATGCCTCTCTTTCGCTGTGTGCTTCTTCAATCTTCCTCTCAATTTTCATCATCATCAACTGCATGCCGGTCTTCGCTGCAGGCCTCCTTCTCTCCACCTTCGGGAGCCGTTAGCCTCTTCGATCTTCCATCCTCTGTTGTATCAACATCGACCGATGCATCCGTTTCGTGTCCCGGTGGCCGCCGCCGTGCTCTGCGCAGCCACAGTGCTGCTAAGTGCCGTCCTCACTACCCACGCCCGAAACACCACCTCCTGCGAGCCGGCGACGTGCGGGGGGCTGCGCATCGAGTACCCGTTCTGGCTCGGCGGCATGCACCCGCCAGAGTGCGGCTACCGGGCCTTCCAGGTCAGGTGTGACAGCAACGGCACCGCCTCCCTCAAAGACAACATACGGACGTACAAGATCCTCGACATCTCCTACCAGGATAGCTCGTTCCGGGTCACCAACGTCGAGCTCTCAGACAGCACCTGCGACTTCAAGCTCCAAGTCAACGTCTCCTCCGACCTCGGCCTCGCGCCCTTCACCATCAGCGCCGCCAACCGGGAGCTCTTCTTCCTCTACGACTGCCACGACCTGCAGCCGGCGCCACAGCCACCTACATGGGCGCCCTTGAACTGCGACAGCAACTCGTTCGCGTGGCTTGCCGGGGGTTACAAGCCCGACGACAAATAGCCGCCGGTGCCGGGAAACTGCTCGGTGTTGATGGTGCCGGTGCTGGGGTACCCGGCCGGGGGCGACCGGGGCGAACTACCACAGGCTGATGGAGGGCGGGTTTCGTCTCGAGTACACGGCCCGCGAGTGCACAACGTGCAGGGACACCGGTGGGCTTTGCCGGATCAACCCCACCTACGACATCTTCGATTGCCAATGTCCCAGCGGATCGTCTGACGGCCCCTTAAACTGCGGTGATCAATTTATCACCCCTGCAGAAAAAGGTAATTAATTCACCTCGTTTTTACGTCATATATAGATGCCAGTACTACTACTACCTCAAAAGAGTTTTAACTCATATACAACAGCCATGCCAGGTAGTTCAAACCCACGTTTAAAAAATAATCTAATTTAGTACTGCTACATAGACTTATTACTGGTGAGTTCTGTCTTCTGTGTGACCCGGTCACTTAACCACTTTAGTCGAAACTCACTGGTCACTTAACCGCTTTGTCCATCATCTGTGGGCAGGGTTTACATATGTAATAGTACTCTTTGATTTTGACACACTAAGTTGAGGGAATTTACAAGAAAAATGAACACAACATGCGCGTACCTACTAGCTGTAAATGGTTTCCTTTTATCTCCTACTAGTATAGCTGGTGTTCTGTCCAGTTTACTCTGTTTTTTAGTTAATGATATTCTTTTGCTTTTGAAAAATAACCAATGTAGTACTGTTGGACAACATTGCTTTTACTCATAAATGTTATATGTGTTATGTTCCAGGTAGCAAGGGGACTAGTAAGATGAGTATGCTAATAGGTATGCTCAAACTTTTGCCATTTTCTCAAATGTAATGATTTAAATATTGGTAGTCCACTACAGTGATTTCTATGTTGAAATAGTAACATAAAATAGTCATATCTGTAATCACTGCGAATTGATTCTACAATAAAAAATTGAATCAAGCAACTCTCACTTGAGAAATTTAAATTATTGATGGTATTGGAAACCAAATGACTGTATTATAAGTCCTGGTTTAGAAAAGAAAGTAACATCGATCTGCTTCAATCTCAGCTATGACATCAGCAGCTGGAGTCTTGCTCTTTACATGTATTTATGTCCTGTTATGGCATAGAAAGGGGAAAAGACTATGGTTTCTCCTTTGCAAGAAGACTAGCAGCAACACTGAAAAGAATTACGAGGCCATGATAGTATCATATGGATCCCTAGCTCCAAAAAGATACATGTATTCGGAGGTAATGAAGATAACATCTTCTCGCAACAATCAGCTTGGGAAAGGTGGTTATGGTGAGGTTTCCAAAGGAAGGCTACACGATGATCGTCTGGTTGCTGTGAAATTCTTGCATGACTGCAAAGGAAATGGGGACGAGTTTGTGAATGAGGTTATGAGCATTGGGAGGAACTCTCATGTTAATATTGTTAGCTTATTTGGATTTTGTCTGGAGGGATCAAAAGGAGCTCTTATATATGAGTACATGCCCAACGGTTCCTTGGATAAGTTCATTTACTCAGAGAACCCCAAAGAAATTTTAGGATGGGAGAGGCTCTATGCGATAGCAGTGGGGATTGCTCGTGGCCTCGAGTACTTGCATCATGGCTGTAATATACGCATCGTCCATTTTGACATTAAGCCCCAAAATATCCTTCTAGACAAGGATTTTAACCCAAAGATTGCTGATTTTGGTCTAGCTAAATTGTGTCATACAAAAGAAAGCAAGCTTTCAATGACTGGAGCTAGAGGAACAATTGGGTTCATCGCTCCAGAAGTTCACTCTCGAAGCTTCGGAGTGGTCTCAACAAAGTCAGATGTTTATAGTTACGGAATGATGCTGCTGGAGATGGTTGGAGGCAGGAGAAACGTAAAATCAATTGTTGCAAAATCCAGCGAAAAGTATTTTCCAGACTGGATTTACGACCACTTTGCGCAAGATGATGGATTACAAGCATGTGAAGTCACATCAAAAATTGAGGAAATCGCAAGAAAGATGACCTTAATTGGCTTGTGGTGCGTACAAATATTGCCTGCATATCGCCCTACCATAACCAAAGTTCTAGAAATGTTCGACAGAAGCTCAGATGACATGGACATGCCACCAAAGCAAAACTTCTCAGGATTGCTGTAAGATATTCTCCCATATTTTTTGTTCCTTTGTTTTTCTGTGCAACAATGATTATGCAATAACTTGACCTACACGCATATCTTTCATTACAGTGAAAGTTCAGCTCACAATATGGATGTACAAAGTTCAAGTTCTAACAAATCTGAGGAGATAAGCCTTGTGAATTCAAAAATCCTACAAAAATCGCCAGCTCTTTGAGCAGATATGCTATGTGAATCAAAGAACCTACATTAATTTCCAACACTGTGAGAAGTTGGCCTGTACTAGAGTACATTGAGAAATTGAACAAGCGCAGCGAAATTCTGCATTGTAGTAGAACATATTCCATGTATGCATGACCTAGAGTCAAGAGCATCCACATGCCAGCGTCCTAATTCTGATGAGTGTTGTGTTCCAACTGCTAAAAGGCATCGGAGGCAGACAGCTACCAATGACTTGTTGACTGTAATTTTCCCCCAAAACTGAATACACACGATTTGGGCTCTAACTACAACCCCTAAAATTTCAGAACCCGGATGCATATACCAGTCTAAACATTGTGATGTTATATATGCCAATTCATAGCAAGCAGATTAAATCGTGGAAGCGGAAGGCGCATACTTACTTGGTCCGCTCCGTAGATTGTATCCACTCAATCAAGTAGCGCCGTGCTTTTCCTTCACGTGCGCGCAACCTCGCCGGCGACCACCGCCCAACTGCGCGCACGTACTACTCTCCCTCCGCTGGCGAGCCGAGGGTTTGCACATCGCTTCCGTGGCCCCTCGCTCGCCGCCGCCAATGCCGAGCGGGTCCGCAACGGTTGGTCGGAGATCCACGCGCCAGAAGACGCCGCGACGAGAGGCCAGGCTCTTCTCTGCGCGGGTCACGACGGTAGCCGCACGCACTCTGCAGCGTGCGCCGGCAAGGGAGCGACCGCGGCGACCAGCGGCGGCGCAACGCCGATCCACGTCGGAGGTTTTGGGTTATAGACTACCTATTTTTTTGCGAAATAAAACAAACCATAGCGTCTTAGAAGCAGGAAGCATAACGGGCCGGCCACACAACCCATACTTTATATTTTCTTATGGAAATATGAAAACAATTAAGATAATAAATTTTAAACATAGTTTAAAAATACTTCATAATATAAACAAGAGTAAATGTTAATTTATTTTTAAAGTGTTCATCTCATATTAAAAAAATTGGAGCATAAAACTTTTTCCGTATAATTTACAAAATTGTTCAGATGTGTTGGAATATATCTTCATGTAATTTGTAAAGGTTTTACATATTTCGGCGAAAATATAAAAAATATGATATAAATAATAAAATCAAAACACATGAAAATAGGATAACAGTTATAAAAACACGGAACTGAGTTTCCCAACGTTAAAGCGACATAGGATCTTCAATCATTGGGCCTGGGCCCATCTCTTCGTGTGGCTCATTTTATTGCAGCCTTGCTCGCACCCTACCCCTAATACTCACTTCTCGCATTCTCAAAAAAAGAAATAGTCACTTCTCGCCCACAGCGTCCCTACTGGGGTCTAACCCTGCTATTTTATTATTATTTATCCCTCAAAAACGTTAGATTTTTTTCACTTTATTTTTTTGTTTTAATTCTTTTGATTTTTTTCATATTTCAAATGATTATACGAGTGCCTGACATACAAATACGAGCCACTTATTTAAAATATTTCTAGGTTAAAAAATATTCACACATTTTGCATAATCATCCGTGCAATTAAAAAAATGCTCATTGAAATCAACAAAGTTATACATCTAACTAGTTTTTTTAATATATGTAAAAAATAAACATTAAGTTTTCCTTATTTAAAAATAGTGTCAGTTCAATATTCTCTAATTTTGAGAAACAATTCTTTGCATTAAAAATGTTGTTCGCATATTTTTCAAAAGTTCATGCAATAAGAAAATCTTACATCAATAATAATATTCATTGTACTATGAAAAAATATCATTATGTAATCCTATATTTATAAAAGCATCATCCCATAACTAAAAACTATTTATCATATATTTATAATTGTAATATATATAAATATTAATAAATTGAAATAAAAGTAAAAAGAAAAGAAAAAGGATAAAACACGATGGAAACTAGAAAAAAATTGAAAAATCCATGGAAGGAAACTGGAAAAGAAAATATGAAAATGGAGAAGAAAAATAAAAGCGTAAAATGTGAAAAAAAAACAGAAAGACGAAAAACGAAATTGCAAGAAAAGTGTAAATAAAAATAAAAAAACTGGACACACAAAATTAAGGGAACAAAAATTGAAAGAGAAACCACATCATTACCTGACCCGGAAAGAAATCCGCCTAGTCTCCTGGTGCTACTGGGCCACGAACCACATCATGCACAAGCATTCTTTACCGTTCGCGCTGTGGCGATACGTATCATTTGTTGTATTCCTCTACAAATTTGAAGCCGGTCAAAAAGCCATGGGTTGGCCGGCCTTTTTGAACTGCCCATGGCTGGCACAAAGGTACTCCCTCCTTCCTATATTATGGGACGGAGGGAGTAGTTCTCAATTCGGTGACAAATAGGATTTCCGCTTTTGGATGATCATTCTCCTCCTTGCTTTCTTATGACATGCATGTATTTACGTTTAGAGAAACTAGTCAATGTGTAATTAAAATATATTAAGTGCACACGGATATTAAGTAGTATATTATTTGCATATTATTATGTGATTAGCACTATATTTGGTATGAAATTAACTGCACGGTAAATGTGTTGAGCGCTCGATATTGAAGCAGTCTAGGTCATTAGATTGACATGATTTGATGGCCAAGATTAATTGGATTTGCCCCTTTGGGTCTTTTTATATTGGTATAGATATAGATTAATGGAATAAGTTATACAATGGGTCATTTTTTAATAGATAGGTTACCATTTAGTATGTTTTTATTGAACTAGTTATCTCTTTTTTTTAACGCGAAGTAGTTATCTCTTAGTACTATATCTAAGAATAAATATGTGCATGCTCCTAATTTTGTGGGGTCACTAAAGTTTACACTAGAACATATAGCTAAGAGATTTGCTTCCCACACGGTGTTTCCTCCCGACCTCCGCGCGCGCTCCCATGGGCAACATGTGGGAAACCATCCCTCGCAGCAGCCACGAGCCCCCTATTCTCCTCCACCACCTCTCGCAGAACCTAACAGTGTGACTCCAGTCTTTGCGAGATTCTAGATCTAATTCCCAGATCTGTAGGTTGCGGGCTCTAGAGTTGGTGGGCTACCATTGGGCACCGTCTGGCAGAGCATAAAACATCGAGGGGTGCCAGGTGGACCAATCAACCATGGGTCGGGTAAACGGGGTTCCAAATGAAATCTAGGTTGGCTGCAGCGAAGCGGCGCCCACTAGCATTTTCATGACCATGTTGAGGGTGTCGTTGCAGCAACTTGTGTCTCCTTACCCAAGTGCTCTGAGAGGAACCCTAGATTCGAATCCTCGGCTCAGACTATTTGTAAGTGCATATAGTGCCCCTTAGTGATTTTGGTGTATTGAATACTTATAGGTTAAGGGACTGATGCATTTGTGAGTGTACGCAGGTCTATAAGTCTATGAGGAGTTTGATATTTACAGAGACAGTCGACCCCTAAAACTGAATGTCTTCAACTAAAGACTTTGGATTTCTGAAGACTTTGAAAGGGAAGAAATTGGTGTGATCGTGAAGAATTGGATTTCATGTGAGGAACATGAAGCGTGAAGACTTTTGTTTTCGTAGTTTCATTTTCTCTTTCTTGAGTCATAGGAAACACCGTACTGTTAAAGGGGGTCGAGGAAAAACTAAGGAAAAGTTTTCAAGTGATGCTAATCTCAAAATCCTACACCTACCAATCCTTTCGAGTGAAGCCATTGGAAATCTCATGTAGTTCAGTCAATTTCTTTAGTGACAGAGACGAAGTTTTTCTGGTCTCTGAGGAATTTGTTCTGACTAAGGCGTTAGGAATTCGCCAGTGCGGATTGCCTACAAGTGAGGATCATGATAGCCCTGAGAAATTATATAGTCAATTTTCCAACCGTTGCTGTGCTTTGCGCCAACTGTCCCAAAATATCTACCCACCTAACGGTCATATCATCAAAGGGCATTTATGTCTTATCATGTCGGACTGTTCCCTAGGCTATAAATAGCCGCCCCCTACAACCACTAGCTGGTTGGCTGCTCTGAGAGAAACTAACACTTGTCATTGAGAGCATCCCATCCTCCAAGGACTTTGAGCGAAAATCATCAAGTGAGGAAAACCCAAACCCAAACACCTACAAACCCAAAGTGATTGAGCATCACTGAAGAAATTGTTCCTGTGTGGATCCGATGCTTGTTACCTTTTAAGACTGTGCATCTTCCAGATGGTTAGGCGTCATGGTCTAGAGCATCCAAGAGGAAATTGTGGATCGCCGAGTGACCGAGTTTGTGAAGGTTTGAAAGTCACCTGAAAACTTACCACGAGTGATTGGGCGAGGTCTGTGTGACCTTAGCTCAAGGAGAATATGGTGAGAACTGTGTGTCCGGGACTATGTGTCCTCAGATTTAAATACCTAGCCGCTCCAACCAGATGTACAACTGTCACAGCAGTTGGAACTGGTCTACCAAATCACTGTCTTCATCAAGCCTACTGGTTCTATTTCCTGAACCCTTCCATTTCATCATTACTGTGTTGTGTGCTTGTTCATATCTGTTTGAAGACTTTGACTGAAGACATCAATTTCTTCAGTCCAATTTCTTCAGTCTGTTTGTCTTCATCATGTTTATCATGTGCTTATGCTTTTTTTACTCTGTGTTTGTTTTCATTTCATCATGATGTCTATGCTTATTTTATGTTATGACTGCATCTGAGTACTTATTCCGCTGCAAGTAGTTCTTCACTAAGGAATTTGCTCACCCTGAAATTCCTCAGTGAAGAATTCATAAAAATCGCCTATTCACCCCCCCTCTAGTTGACTTAACGCACTTTCAATTGGTATCAGAGCAAGGTACTCCTTTGTTCTGTGTGATTTTGGTTCAACCGCCTGAAGTTTTAGTTATGTCGACCGCAGGAATGAAGACTGTGTCATGCCCATCATTGTCGGTCATGATTATCCCAAGTGCAAGGCCATGATAAAGAAGCGACTCATGGCGATGAACAGCGAGTTGTGGTCCGTCATTGAGATTGGTCTTACCGATCTATGCAAGATGGCGGAGGCTGATGACATTCGCAAGTACACACTTCTCAACCTCACGGGGAAGGACATCATCTGCTCTTGTCTGTCTCAAAATCAGTTCAGGAACATTATGCATCTCAGCCATGTGAAGCTTATCTGGGACCGACTCTCTGAGGTCTATGAAGGTCATAGATCTGACCGTGATCCCTGGTTTGAGGATTTTATGGTATCGCGCAAGGCTATGACTTTCGAGTCAGAATCATCATCCTCTGCACTATGCCTTATAGCAAAAAGTGCCAAGGTAACTGAATGCTACATGTCTGAGTCAAGTGATGATGAATCAGGTGATGAATTTGGACCCAGCTACACCAAACTTGCTTCCCTTGCCACTAAACAACAAAGAGTTTTGAAAAAGGTTCAAAATATGCTTAATAAGAGTGATGATATGTTGGGTGAAGAAATGGTTCGCACCAAAACTTTGACTGAAAAAGGGCATCAGGCTCTTTGTGATGTGCTTAAAAAGCAGATCATCAACAGGAGCCCTAGGAAAGAGGGTATTGCCTTTGAGAGGAAACTCAATGCTGATGGAACATACTGGAATCCTGAGCAGTACCCCAAAACGTCATGGGTTGCTGCAAAGGGACCTCCAGCAGACCCATCTACTCTATCTGACTTTACATGTGAATCTCCTCATTCTTCTGATGAGTCATTTGACTCAAACTATAAGCTGTTCAAAAATTAGAATGGTGAAGTATTTGCTAGATATGTTGACACTAACTGCAGGAACGGTTGCCCTATGAAGAAAATCTGGGTTCCCAAAAGGTGCCTTGAAAGTCTTCAGGTGAATGTCCTCATGACACCACCCATGAAGAATGGGAACCCCAGATCAAAATCTTCATACGGACCAAATTCTTCATATGGATCCAAGTCCTCACGTGGATCAAATTCCTCAAAAGGATCAGAATCCTCATATGAACATCATCGTGCTAACACTTCTGTTTCGCAGGGAAGATCTAAGGGCTATGAATATAAGCTTTATTCTTCTAACCATTATGTTCATAAGTCCTTAAAGAATTTCTTTGCTTATTCATATGCTTACCCTAACTCCTCTTATGTGAAACGAAGTGGACTAGTTTCTATGCCACCTTTCTCTTATGGATCTCATAGAATGATGAACTCTTTGCCACCACTTCAGATGTGGGTGGTGAAGAAAAAGAACTAATCTCTTATGCAGGATCAGGTCTCCAGACGTACTTAAACGTCTGAAGAATTTGCTGGAGACCTCAAAATGCTTGAAAGGACGCAAGCTAATCCTGAAGAAATGAACTTTCATTTCTCACGTCCTCATACTGCTTTATCCGTTCTATTGCTTGATGAAATTGATCTGATGAAATTGATGTCATATTCTTCACTGATGAAGTATATGAGTTCGTAAGTGTTCGCACACGAACACGTCAGCGTGTACCCTCGACACCGGGGGTGATGCACCGCAGCTCACGTTGAAGGAGACCTGTCCGGAAGCGCGGTACTACGCTAGCAATCTGGTGGGCACTTTGGTAGACCTGAAACCCCACGCGCCCGGGAGGGACCCCGTCTGGACGCGCGACGACTATGGGCTGCCCTAGGTCGGCCTGACCGCCCCTAGGGCCTCGAGGTTCGCCACCCTGCAACAAGAAGAACGAACAAAGAACTAGGAAGAAGAAGAACTAGGGCTAAGGAGAAAAGATAAAAGATAAAAAGTGGTAGATGAATTGATCGATTGTGTGTTGTTCAATCGACCGTAACCTCTCATCTATTTATGAGGCGGCTGGACTTCCCGTACAAGAAAAGGACTAAAAATTCCATCCAAAACATCAAAAACCCTAACCTAACTCGGACGGGAATCTTTGGTAATTTCCCAGATCAAATCGGTCCCACCGATTGGTTCGTTTCGGTCCCACCGAGTGAACGTTGCCAACTCTCTGTATCCTTCTGTAATTTCTCGAATCAACTCGGTCCCACCGATTGGTTTGCTTCGGTCCTACCGAATGAATATTGCCAACTCTTTGGTAAATTTTTGGACCAACTCGGTCTCACCGATCAAATCAACTCGGTTTGTCCGAAATGACTCTGTAGCTTTTGTTTCTGACCTTGTTTTGCCCCCCACATGTTGCATACAGCCTCGGATTAAGACGATTTTTATACGAAAATCAACCATTTCGACGAGACGCACAACTTTCGTGTTGAAACGTTTTCCATTAGAGACAATCTAAATTGAGTTTCATGCCATTCTTTAATCTGGTGTCAACATGAGCATCTCTGAACTTGTCACAACTATTGTTTTCGAGCTCCGTTTTAAACCATCTTCATATCCATCTTGATCTTTGATTAACGAGCTAGTCAAGTAGAGGCATACCAGTGACACTCTATTTGTCTATGTATTCACACATGTATTATGTTTCCGGTTAATACAATTCTAGCATGAATAATAAACTTTTATCATGATATAAGGAAATAAATAATAACTTTATTATTGCCTCTAGGGCATCTTTCCTAAACGGCAGTGCCACAAATAAGTTGCACTATCATTATCAACTCTGCATCTTTTGGCTTCAACATTATGAATATGTGTATCACTACTATCGAGATTCATCAAAAATAGACCACTCTTCAAGGGTGCATGACCATAGAAGATATTACTCATATAAGTAGAACAACCATTATTCTCTGATTTAAATGAATAACCGTATCGCATCAAACAAGATCCAGATATAATGTTCATGCTCAACGCTGGCACCAAATATAATACTAATCCCGAAGGTAGATGTAGAGGTAGCGTGCCGACCGTGATCACATCGACTTTGGAACAATTTCCCACACGCATCGTTACCTCGTCCTTTGCTAGTGTTCGCTTAATCTGTAGTCCCTGTTTTGAGTTGCAAATATTAGCAACAGAACCAGTATCAAATACCCAGGTGCCACTGCGAGCATTAGTAAGGTACACATCAATAACATGTATATCACATATACCTTTGTTCACCTTGCCATCCTTCTTATCCGCCAAATACTTGGGGCAGTTCCGCTTCCAGTGACCAGTCTGCTTGCAGTAGAAGAACTCAGTTTCAGGCTTAGGTCCAGACTTGGGTTTCTTCTCTTGAGCAGCAACTTGCTTGCCGTTTTTCTTGAAGTTCCCCTTCTTCTTTCCTTTGCCATTTTTCTTGAAACTAGTGGTCTTGTTGACCATCAACACTTGATGCTCCTTTTTGATTTCTACCTCCGCAGCTTTCAGCATTACGAAGAGCTCGGGAATAGTCTTGTTCATCCCTTGCATATTATAGTTCATCACGAAGCTCTTGTAGCTTGGTGGCAGTGATTGGAGAATTCTGTCAATGACGCAATCATCTGGAAGATTAACTCCCATCTAAATCAAGTGATTATTATACCCAGACATTTTGAGTATATGCTCACTGACAGAACTGTTCTCCTCCATCTTGCAGCTATAGAACTTATTGGAGACTTTATATCTCTCAATTCGGGCATTTGCTTGAAATATTAACTTCAACTCCTGGAACATCTCATATGCTCCATGACGTTCAAAACGTCGTTGAAGTCCCAATTCTAAGCCGTAAAGCATGGCACACTGAACTATCGAGTAGTCTTCAGCTTTGCTCTGCCAGACGTTCATAACATCTGGTGTTGCTCCAGCAGCAGGCCTGGCACCCAGCGGTGCTTCCAGGACGTAATTCTTCTGTGCAGCAATGAGGATAATCCTCAAGTTACGGACCCAGTCCGTGTAATTGCTGCCATCATCTTTCAACTTTGCTTTCTCAAGGAATGCATTAAAATTCAACGGAACAACAGCACGGGCCATCTATCTACAATCAAACATACATAAGCAAGATACTATCAGGTACTAAGTTCATGATAAATTTAAGTTCAATTAATCAAATTACTTAAGAACTCCCACTTAGACAGACATCCCTCTAATCCTCTAAGTGATCACGTGATCCAAATCAACTAAACCATGTCCGATCATCACGTGAGATGGAGTAGTTTCATTGGTGAACATCACTATGTTGATCATATCTACTATATGATTCATGCTCGACCTTTCAGTCTCCGTGTTCTGAGGCCATATCTGTATATGCTTGGCTCGTCAAGTATAACCTGAGTATTCCGCGTGTGCAACTGTTTTGCACCCGTTGTATTTGAACGTAGAGCCTATCACACCCGATCATCACGTGGTGTCTCAGCACGAAGAACTTTCGCAACGGTGCATACTCAGGAAGAACACTTCTTGATAATTTTAGTGAGAGATCATCTTATAATGCTACCGTCAATCAAAGCAAGATAAGATGCATAAAAGATAAACATCACATGCAATCAATATAAGTGATATGATATGGCCATCATCATCTTGTGCCTGTGATCTCCATCTCCGAAGCACCGTTATGATCACCATCGTCACCGGCGCGACACCTTGATCTCCATCGTACCATCATTGTCGTCTCGCCAATCTTATGCTTCCACGACTATCGCTACCATTTAGTGATAAAGTAAAGCATTACTGCGCGATTGCATTGCATACAATAAAGCGACAACCATATGGCTCCTGCCAGTTGCCGATAACTCGGTTACAAAACATGATCATCTCATACAATAAAATCAGCATCATGTCTTGACCATATCACATCACAACATGCCCTGCAAAAACAAGTTAGACGTCCTCTACTTTGTTGTTGCAAGTTTTACGTGGCTACTACGGGCTTAAGCAAGAACCAATCTTACCTACGCATCAAAACCACAATGATAGTTTGTCAAGTTGGTGCTGTTTTAACCTTCGCAAGGACCGGGCGTAGCCACACTCGGTTCAACTAAAGTTGGAGAAACTGTCACCCGCAAGCCACCTATGTGCAAAGCACGTCGGGAGAACCGGTCTCGCGTAAGCGTACGCGTAATGTCGGTCCGGGCCGCTTCGTCCAACAATACCGCCGAACCAAAGTATGACATGATGGTAAGCAGTATGACTTATATCGCCCACAACTCACTTGTGTTCTACTCGTGCATATAACATCAACACATAAAACCTAGGCTCGGATGCCACTGTTGGGGAACTTAGTAATTTCAAAAAAATTCCTACGCACACGCAAGATCATGGTGATGCATAGCAACGAGAGGGGAGAGTGTGATCTACGTACCCTTGTAGATCGACAGCGGAAGCGTTATGACAACGCGGTTGATGTAGTCGTACGTCTTCACGGCCTGACCGATCAAGCACCGAAACTACGACACCTCCGAGTTTTAGCACACGTTCAGCTCGATGACGATCCCCGGACTCCGATCCAGCAAAGTGTCGGGGAAGAGTTCAGTCAGCACGACGGCGTGGTGACGATCTTGATGTACTACTGTCGCAGGGCTTCGCCTAAGCACCACTACAATATTATCGAGGACTATGGTGGCAGGGGGCGCCGCACACGGCTAGGAATATGATCACGTGGATCAACTTGTGTGTTTCTGGGGTGCCCCTGCCTCCGTATATAAAGGTTCAAGAGAGGAGGAGGCCGGCCGGCCCGTATGGCGCGCCAAGGAGGAGTCCTCCTCCTAGTAGGAGTAGGACTCCTACTAGGAGGGGGAAAGAAGTGGGGAGGGAGAAGGAAAGGGGGGCGCCGCCCCCCCTCTCCTAGTCCAATTCGGACCAGGGGGGAGGAGGCGCGCGGCCCACCTTTGGCTTCCCCTCTCTCTCTCCACTAAAGCCCATATAGCCCATTACTTCTCCCGGGGGGGGGGGGTTCCGGTAACCCTCTGGCTTTCCGGTTTTCTCCGAAATCACCCGGAACACTTCCGGTGTCCGAATATAGCCGTCCAATATATCGATCTTTATGTCTCGACCATTTCGAGACTCCTCGTCATGTCCGTGATCACATCCGAGACTCCGAACAACCTTCAGTACATCAAAACGTATAAACTCATAATATAACTGTCATCGAAACCTTAACCGTGCGTACCCTACGGGTTCGAGAACAATGTAGACATGACCGAGACATGTCTCCGGTCAATAACCAATAGCGGGACCTGGATGCCCATATTGGCTCCTACATATTCTACGAAGATCTTTATCGGTCAGACCACATAACAACATACGTTGTTCCCTTTTTCATCGGTATGTTACTTGCCCGAGATTCGATCGTCGGTATCCAATACCTAGTTCAATCTCGTTACCGGCAAGTCTCTTTACTCGTTCTGTAATACATCATCTCGCAACTAACTCATTAGTTGCATTGCTTGCAAGGCTTAAGTGATGTGCATTACCGAGAGGGCCCAGAGATACCTCTCCGACGATCGGAGTGACAAATCCTAATCTCGAAATACGTCAACCCAACATGTACCTTTGGAGACACCTGTAGAGTACCTTTATAATCACCCAGTTACGTTGTGACGTTTGGTAGCACACAAAGTGTTCCTCTGGCACACGGGAGTTACATAATCTCATAGTCATAGGAACATGTATAAGTCATGAAGAAAGCAATAGCAACATACTAAACGATCGGATGCTAAGCTAATGGAAGGGGTCACGTCAATCAGATCATTCAACTAATGATGTGATCCCGTTAATCAAATGACAACTCTTTGTCAATGGTTAGGAAACATAACCATCTTTGATTAACGCGCTAGTCAAGTAGAGGCATACTAGTGACACTCTGTTTGTCTATGTATTCACACATGTATTATGTTTCCGGTTAATACAATTCTAGCATGAATAATAAACTTTTATCATGATATAAGGAAATAAATAATAACTTTATTATTGCCTCTAGGGAATATTTCCTTCAATCACAGCCCTAGAATACCCGAGTGAAATAGTTGCTTCCGCACTCATGCATCATGTCTAAAATTTCTGAAATTTGATTTGACGTTTGTTGAAACCCTCAGAAATTAGTTCAAAAATAATCAACATTTAATTCTCATCAAATGAGCCCAAGGAAATGTTCCTGTTACTCTGTAAAAATATTGGTAAGAGATAAAATTCAAACCAATATTTTTGGAATCACAAAAATATTTATTTGGGGCGTTTGAATTAAATCAATGACATATTTGAGTTGGATTTATTTTTGTTAAATAAGAAATAAAGTTCAAATATTTTTGTAAGTTGCCTGTGATCTTGGACTAGTTTTTCAGCTGACATAACAATTTACAGAAAGTTTAAAAAATGATCTGATGTTTTAAATCAAATCAAAACAAAATACAGAGAAATAGAAATGAGAAATAAAAGACAGAAAGTAGAGAGAGAGAGAGAGAGAAACCCACCTGGACCTTACCTAGCACTCACCTGGCCTGGCCCAGCATGGCCTAGCCCAGCTGGCCGACGCCAGTCGTTGTCTCCACTGCGCTAGAAGGATGTCGAGCGCGTGCTCGCCGTGCGCACACACGCGCCCATGCCACCTCCTGCCTGCTAGTTTGCGTGGCGCCACGGATAGACCGCGGGAGCCTTCTAGATCGCGCTGACCGCCCCGCTACTCTCCCCCTCGCCTCCCTCTCGCCCTCTCCGCCATGGCCGAGACGCCAGCGAGCTCGCTGCCGCCATAGCCGCGGCCACCGTGCTCCCCTTGCCTCCCCACCTCGTGTGCAAGCTCCGCCATCGTCCGCCGCTTCGCCCCACCCTGGCCCCGAGCGCTGGGATGGCCTGCTGAAGGAAATATGCCCTAGATGCAATAATAAAGTTATTATTTATTTCCTTATATCATGATAAATGTTTATTATTCATGCTAGAATTGTATTAACCGGAAACATAATACATGTGTGAATACATAGACAAACAGAGTGTCACTAGTATGCCTCTACTTGACTAGCTCGTTAATCAAAGATGGTTATGTTTCCTAACCATGGACAAAGAGTTGTTATTTGATTAACAGGATCACATCATTAGATGAATGATTTGATTGACATGACCCATTCCATTAGCTTAGCACCTGATCGTTTAGTATGTTGCTATTGCTTTCTTCATGACTTATACATGTTCCTATGACTATGAGATTATGCAACTCCCGTTTGCCGGAGGAACACTTTGTGTGCTACCAAACGTCACAACATAACTGGGTGATTATAAAGGAGCTCTACAGGTGTCTCCAAAGGTACATGTTGGGTTCGCGTATTTCGAGATTAGGATTTGTCACTCCGAATGTCAGAGAGGTATCTCTGGGCCCTCTCAGTAATGCACATCACTTAAGCCTTGCAAGCATTGCAACTAATGAGTTAGTTGCGGGATGATGTATTACGGAACGAGTAAAGAGACTTGCCGGCAACGAGATTGAACTAGGTATTGGATACCGACGATCGAATCTCGGGCAAGTAACATACCGATGACAAAGGGAACAACGTATGTTGTTATGCGGTCTGACCGATAAAGATCTTCGTAGAATATGTAGGAGCCAATATGGGCATCCAGGTCCCGCTATTGGTTATTGATCGGAGACGTGTCTCGGTCATGTCTACATTGTTCTCGAACCCGTAGGGTCCGCACACTTAAGGTTTCGATGACAGTTATATTATGAGTTTATGAGTTTTAATGTACCGAAGGAGTTCGGAGTCCCGGATGAGATTGGGGACATGACGAGGAGTCTCGAAATGGTCGAGACGTAAAGATCGATATATTGGATGACTATATTCGGACATCGGAAAGGTTCCGAGTGATTCGGGTATTTTTCGGAGTACCGGTGAGTTACGGGAATACGGGGGGAGAAGTATTGAGCCTTATTGGGCCATACGGGAAAGAGAGAGGGGCTGCCTAGGGCAGGCCACGCGCCCCCCAAGGCCTAGTCCGAGTTGGACTAGGGGGAGGGGCTGCGCCCCCTCCTTCCTTCCCTTCTCCTTTCCCCTTCCTTGTCTCCTATTCCTACTACATGGAAGGAATCCTAGTTGGACTAGGAAAGGGGGAATCCTACTCCCGATGGGAGTAGGACTCCCTAGGGCGCGCCATAGAGAGGGCCGGCCCTCCCCTCCTCCACTCCTTTATATACGGGGGCAGGGGGCACCCCATAGACACACAAGTTGATCCACGTGATCATATTCTTAGCCGTGTGCGGCGCCCCCTGCCACCATAGTCCTCGATAATATTGTAGCGGTGCTTAGGCGAAGCCCTGCGACAGTAGTACATCAAGATCGTCACCACGCCGTCGTGCTGACGAAACTCTTCCCCGACACTTTGCTGGATCGGAGTCCGGGGATCGTCATCGAGCTGAACGTGTGCTAAAACTCGGAGGTGCCGTAGTTTCGGTGCTTGATCGGTCGGGCCGTGGAGACGTACGACTACATCAACCAAAAGCTTCCGTTGTAGATCTACAAGGGTACGTAGATCACACTCTCCCCTCTCGTTGCTATGCATCACCATGATCTTGCGTGTGCGTAGGAATTTTTTTGAAATTACTACGTTCCCCAACAGTGGCATCCGAGCCTAGGTTTTATGTGTTGATGTTATATGCACGAGTAGAACACAAGTGAGTTGTGGGCGATATAAGTCATACTGCTTACCAGCATGTCATACTTTGGTTCGGCGGTATTGTTGGACGAAGCGGCCCGGACCGACATTACGCGTACGCTTACGCGAGACCGGTTCTCCCGACGTGCTTTGCACACAGGTGGCTGGCGGGTGTCAGTTTCTCCAACTTTAGTTGAACCGAGTGTGGCCACGCCCGGTCCTTGCGAAGGTTAAAACAACACCAACTTGACAAACTATCGTCGTGGTTTTGATGCGTAGGTAAGATTGGTTCTTGCTTAAGTCCGTAGCAGCCACGTAAAACTTGCAACAACAAAGTAGAGGACGTCTAACTTGTTTTTGTAGGGCATGTTGTGATGTGATATGGTCAAGACATGATGCTGAATTTTATTGTATGAGATGATCATGTTTTGTAACCGAGTTATCGGCAACTGGCAGGAGCCATATGGTTGTCACTTTATTGTATGCAATGCAATCACGCTGTAATGCTTTACTTTATCACTAAGCAGTAGCGATAGTCGTGGAAGCATAAGATTTGCGAGACGACAACGATGCTATGATGGAGATCAAGGTGTCGCGTCGGTGACGATGGTGATCATGACGGTGCTTTGGAGATGGAGATCACAGGCACAAGATGATGATGGCCATATCATATCACTTATATTGATTGCATGTGATGTTTATCTTTTATGCATCTTATCTTGCTTTGATTGACGGTAGCATTATATGATGATCTCTCACTAAAATTATCAAGAAGTGTTCTCCCTGAGTATGCACCGTTGCGAAAGTTCTTCGTGCTGAGACACCACATGATGATCGGGTGTGATAGGCTCTACGTTCAAATACAACGGGTGCAAAACAGTTGCACACGCGGAATACTCAGGTTATACTTGACGAGCCAAGCATATACAGATTTGGCCTCAGAACACGGAGACCGAAAGGTCGAGCGTGAATCATATAGTAGATATGATCAACATAGTGATGTTCACCAATGAAACTACTCCATCTCACGTGATGATCGGACATGGTTTAGCTGATTTGGATCACGTGATCACTTAGAGGATTAGAGGGATGTCTATCTAAGTGGGAGTTCTTAAGTAATATGATTAAATTGAACTTAAATTTATCATGAACTTAGTCCTGGTAGTATTTTGCAAATTATGTTGTAGATCAATAGCTCGCGTTGTTGCTTCCCTGTGTTTATTTTGATATGTTCCTAGAGAAAATTGTGTTGAAAGATGTTAGTAGCAATGATGCGGATTGGATCCGTGATCTGAGGTTTATCCTCATTGCTGCACAGAAGAATTATGTCCTTGATGCACCGCTAGGTGACAGACCTATTGCAGGAGCAGATGCAGACGTTATGAACGTTTGGCTAGCTCAATATGATGACTACTTGATAGTTTAGTGCACCATGCTTAATGGCTTAGAATCGGGACTTCAAAGACGTTTTGAACGTCATGGACCATATGAGATGTTCCAGGATTTAAAGTTAATATTTCAAGCAAATACCCGAGTTGAGAGATATGAAGTCTCCAACAAGTTCTATAGCTAAAAGATGAAGGAGAATCGCTCAACTAGTGAGCATGTGCTCAGATTGTCTGGGTACTACAATCGCTTGAATCAAGTGGGAGTTAATCTTCCAGATAAGATAGTGATTGACAGAATTCTCTAGTCACCATCACCAAGTTAGTAGAACTTCGTGATGAACTATAATATGCAAGGGATAAGGGAAACAACTCCCAAGCTCTTCGTGATGCTGAAATCAACGAAGGTAGAAATCAAGAAAAACATCAAGTGTTGATGGTTGACAAGACCACTAGTTTCAAGAAAAGGGCAAAGGGAAGAAGGGGAACTTCAAGAAGAACGGCAAGCAAGTTGCTGCTCAAGTGAAGAAGCCCAAGTCTGATCCTAAGCCTGAGACTAAGTGCTTCTACTGCAAAGGGACTGGTCACTGGAAGCAGAACTACCCCAAGTGATTGGCGGATAAAAAGGATGGTAAAGTGAACATAAGTATATTTGATATACATGTTATTGATGTGTACTTTACTAGTGTTTATAGCAACCCCTCAGTATTTGATACTAGTTCAGTTGCTAAGATTAGTAACTCGAAACGGGAGTTGCAGAATAAACAGAGACTAGTTAAGGGTGAAGTAACGATGTGTGTTGGAAGTGGTTCCAAAATTGATATGATCATCATAGCACACTCCCTATACTTTCAGGATTAGTGTTGAACCTAAATAAGTGTTATTTGGTGTTTGCGTTGAGCATGAATATGATTTGATCATGTTTATTGTAATACGATTATTCATTTAAATAAGAGAATAAATTGTTGTTCTGTTTACATGAATAAAACCTTATATGGTTACACACCCAATGAAAATAGTTCGTTGGATCTCGATCGTAGTGATACACATAAACATAATATTGAAACCAAAAGATGCAAAGTTAATAATGATAGTGCAAACTTATTTGTGGCACTGTCGTTTAGGTCATATTGGTGTAAAGCGCATGAAGAAACTCCATGCTGATGGGCTTTTGGAATCACTTGATTATGAATCAGTTGATGCTTGCGAACCATGCCTCATGGGCAAGATGACTAAGACTCTGTTCTTCGGAACAATGGAGCGAGCAACATATTTGTTGGAAATCATACATACTGATGTATGTGGTCCGATGAATATTGAGGCTCGCGACAGGTATCATTATTTTTTGATCTTCACAGATGATTTGAGCAGATATGAGTATATCTACTTGATGAAACATAATTCTGAAACATTTGAAAAGTTCAAAGAATTTCAGAGTGAAGTGAAAAATCATTGAAACAAGAAAATAAAGTTTCTACGATCTGATCGTAGAGAAGAGTATTTGAGTTACGAGTTTGGCCTTCAGTTAAAAACAATGTGAAATAGTTTCACTACTCCACTACAGGAATCAGCTACTTTGCCATCTGCCACGGCGGACGGCAAAGGCATGAACGGCGGACGGCAAAGGCCTTTGCCGTCAGCCGCGGACGGAAAAGGCTCCGGCAAAGTAGGCTTTGGTAAACAGCTACTTTGCCGTCTGCTACTGATGGCAAAGTCTTTGCCGTCCGCCGCAGACGGCAAAGAGAGCGCGGCAGACGGCAAAGAAGGCGGACGGCAATAATTGCGCTGTCAGTCCGTTAAGTGGCTAACGGCAGGCCTTTGCCGTCCGCCGCTGACGGCAAACTTTCTAGTGTCTTTGCTGTCCGCCGTATGATGTCATCTACACGTCACTATATGGCAGGTTCTTTGCCATCTGCCACTGATGGCAAAGTCTTTGCCGTCTGCCACTGTAGGCAAACTGACCAAACGGGTCAGCTCCCAGGAAGCACAGCTGGATGCCACGTGCCTTCTTTGCCGTCTGCGGCAGACGGCAAAGAGCCCGTTGCCGTCGGTGGCAGACGGCAAAGAGCCTGCATATTGGCTCTTTTATCTGTTTTTTATTAAATCCAACAATTTTCATCACAAATATAGATGACATATATAGATATATTTCAAAAGGCCATTACAGAGCAAACATATAAGATATCCAACACATAACTTCATCATCCAACCATATATATTACATGCATAGTTCCATCATACATAACAAGTTCAACATAGAGGCATCGAACCATATATATTACAATAGTTTCATCCAACGATACATGCATAGTTCAACGATACAAAAGAAACAGAGAAAGGGATAAGGAGCACTCCATCTATGCAAGCTTTCGTCAAGTGAATGAACTCTGCAAAATGAAAAATAAGAAAGTTAGAACAAGAAGAGTAGAACAAGAAGAAGACTAGAACAAGAAGAAGACTAGAACAAGAAGAAGACTAGAAGAAGAAGAGTATGTCATTTATGAGCTAACTTACGTGAAATGGATCATATATGAGCTAACTAAGTTGAAATGGGTCGTTTATGAGCTAGCTAAGGTGAAATGGATCATTTATGAGCTAACTTAGTTGAAATGGGTCGTTTATGAGCTAACTAAGGTCAAATGGATCGTTTTTCAGGTAACTAAGGTGAAATGGATCTTTTTTAGCTAACTTAGATGAAATGGATCATTTATGAGCTAACTTAGTTGAAATGGATCGTTTTTGAGCTAACTTAGGTGAAATGGATCATTTATGAGCTAATTTAGTTGAAATGGATCGTTTTTTAGGTAACCTAGGTGAAATGGATCGTTTATGAGCTAAATTAGTTGAAATGGATCGTTTATGAGATAACCTAGGTAAGATTGGTCATTTTGGAGTTAACCTAGGTGAAATGGGTCATTTTAAAGCTAACGTAGGTAAAATGGATCATTTAGGAGCTAATCTAGGTAAAATGGGTCATTTTTGAGCTAACTTGGATGAACTGGATCATTTATAAGCTAACCTAGGTAAAATGGGTCATTTTAGAGCTAACTTAGGTAAAATGGATCGTCTATAAGCTAACTAAGCTAATTATGCAATTTTTGACATAAGTAAGCTAAGTACAGATCGTTTTAGAGCTAACTTAGGTAAAATGGATGGTTTTGGAGGTCAGTAAGCTTATTAAGTCATTTTGGAGGTGAAGAAGCTAAGTCTAGGTCATTATGGTAAGCATTGGAGGAAATAAAGCTAAGTCTAGGTCTTTATGCATGTGTTAAGCAAAACACTAGATAAACTTACCAAGATGTAGGAGGTGTAGGAGCGGGGTGGCTCGTGTCGGTAGCTGGAGAAGGATCGCGCGATGCTTGTCTGGAGTTACGCTGCACCAAAGATCATTTCCAATGTCTTGTTAGCATGATGACACTCAAATGTTAAGACTAGCAAGTAATGTCCATTCAAATAAAACTCACCGTGGTCCCAGGAGCAATCACTGGCATCGGCGGAGCGGTCTGACCTGTCTTCTTGCACACAGACTGCACATTTGGTTTTGACAACTCAGTCATACTAGTTAGTAATGAGACAAACACTACATGAATGTTTTGGCTAATCTGCAGAAGAAACTTACCACAAGGAGCTCGTACATGGCCCTTGCTTGCATGTCATTCCGTGCCCTCTCCTCCTCCATCATCTTTGTCGTCCTCTCCTCCAACTCCCGCTGCCTCTCCGCCACCTCCGCCAGAAGTTTCTCTGTTCTATCTCTCTCACTCTGTATAGCAGCCTGCAACACCACTCACATGACCATTTGTAATCATTGATGGAAGCGCACACAATGTAATGGAGAAAGATAACTGAGTACGTATCACTAACCTTGATGGCGAGTTGCACTGGCCGTTCACGAGGCCTTATCTCAGGAGCGGAGCTCGACTGGCGCGCCTTGATCTCTGGGAGAGTGCTAGGACAACGGATAAGTCCATCTCCAAAGGCTATGGAGCCATGGGACCTCCCGCCACCAGATATCATCAACAGCTCTGGATCAATGGGACCCTGGCTCGGGTTAAAGTCCTCCCCTTTCCTCGCCTTCCCCTCATCTCTATATCTCACGAGCTTGTTGTGGGAGGAGATGTTGGTGAAGTTGTTTGCATCATCGAGGTCAGACTGAGAGAAAGCCTTGACTTTCTTGAAAGAGGCAGTGTGGGCCATGGCATACAGGTCGTACACCTCTGGCACCTTATCCGCCTTATTGTAGCGTGCCTGAAAGAGAGAAACAATGAAAATTAGTAATTAAAGGGCTCAAGCTAGCATGATGAATGAATTGCATGAATCATGAAGCAAACCACATACCCAGTTGCGCCCGAACTGATATAAGTTGGAGCTACCTTGATGGTGTGGCACACCTTCCATTTGGGCACGTTTGTCCTTGGCCTCGTTGTGGAGGGCTAGCCATCGTTGTGAGCACCACTCATCGACCAACACCTCCCAACAATCCATCCGATCCGCACACCATCTCGGAGGCGCCTAAGTTAGCAAATAGAAACTTGAGCGCTACGGCTAAGAATTACTAAATGAAGGAACTTAAGTAGAGAAGGCCTTAAGAATTACCTTCATGTACTGCTTCTTACTCAGGAACTTATCGCGGCACGCCGGCTTGGTCTTCTTGATACCACGCAAGGCGTAGTAGTCTCGAACAGCCTGCACCCGAGCCTCGTGCCGTAAGTTCTGGAGTAGGCGCTTGTAGACGTTCTCGATAACATGTGCCGCGTCCTCCTCGTATCCCTCCTCACACCTGTAGAATGTCTGCAATCAAATGAGACAATATTGATTAGTACAATTAATAACTAGCTAGTTGAAGATTTTTAAATGTGTAAAGGAGAAATTACCCAGAACTTTCTGATCACCATGTCTGCCCTCGTGTTGCACACGACACCGTCGATAATCTCATCCGGCGGGGCCGGGGCAGCCACGTAGTGCTCCCAGCTCAATCCAAGCTCTGGAAGCCGACCCTCACCAGGCAACGTGACAAACCCCGGGAAGTTTTGCCGGCAAAGAACTCCAAGGACGGAGTTGGGCCGGCGGACACTATGATGGTGGTCCCAACCCCTGCAGCATGACAAGGCCAACGCATTAGTTATTTGAAAAAACGTGGATGCACAAGGTACAAAAATATTAAATGCACTTACGTACCTCTCCCCATCAGGGAAAATCAACCACCTCTGCTCGCGGGTCACCGGCACGGACGGGAGCCGTGTAGCACCACGCTGGTAGACGGTGCCCCCCTCCTCCTCAAGATCAGTCGGCTCCCCTCCATCATCAGCATGGCCACTCGGCTCCTCGGGCTGATCCGGCCAGGTACCCCATCCAGACGTGTGCTCCTCCGGGGTCACGTGGGCCGAACTCTCGTGGGGCGAAGGCCAGTCGACCCGAGGCTCATGGGCCCAAGACCCGTGGACCGGAGGCTCATGGACCGGAGTCCGTGTAGCCTCCTCCTCGGACGAGTCCACCCTAGCAGTCACGTGCTCGGGTGAAACGGCTGGGGGTGGCGGCGAGGAAGGCGCCGTAGCAGTCACCCTACCTCCTCTCCCACGACCACGTGCCCCACCTCCTCTCTTCCTACCTCGTCCCCTGCTGGGCACCGCGGTCGACGAAGAAGGGCCCGGCGGTGTGGCCATACTGTCCAGCAACGCTCGGCGGAGAGGTGCGTCTGGAATGGAAGACCTCAAACCACGCTCCCGACCAGCGCCCACCATCTTTCAACACCTGCCATGACAAACAGTAAACGAAATTAGTACAACATAAAAAAAGACCGACATGAATAATAATATGTGTATCACTTAAGTGTATCATCATCAAGTACAACATAAAAAAATGTAATACCTGACACTACTAATAATCTCGATCAGTATCATCAATAAATGCATAATCATCATCATCACTATAATCAATGACGGGCTCATAGGGTTCATTGGCATCAACATGTGCAAGGCCACCTTGACGTAATCGGTCAAGCATTGACAGGTCATCCATAGCAGTAACCTCTTCTTGTTCCGGCTCTTCTTGTTCCTCCTCTGGGGTGATGTCGGATTCATTGTCGCTGTCTACTTCAATGTTTTGGGGTGAAGTATAGCGGTTCTTGAAACGCTTTTTGGAAAGACGTGTCTCTTGGAAGAATTCTCCTTCATATGTGTCTGGATTAATGTGAGGTTCATAATCCTCTTCCTTTGGGGGATAAAGTCTAGCACGTGGCGGCACTTCATAAACGACATCCCAACCTTTCAGATTTGGATTAGTTTGGCAGGCCCACGGTAGATAGAATACTTGGGTCGCCTGTTGAGCCATAATATAGACATCAGGAACATCTAAATGAGTGCTTTGGTTGATTTCAACTAGCCCTACATGTTCATGAGTCCTTCTAGTCTCCTTCGGCTGAAACCAATAACATTTGAAGACTATGACATTCGGTGGATTTTCACCATAGAACAGAAGTTCATAAATTGCTTCAACTCTCCCATAATACTCGGTACCTCCTTCGCCGATAGCAGATACACAACAATTTGTTGACTTTCGGTCGGCCATAGATAGCTCTTTGCCATAGGTACGAAAGCGATACCCGTTGATGTCGTACTTGTCAAATGAACGGACCTTATAGTCAAAACCATTAGCGACTTGTCTCAATTCGGCGTCCATAGACTCTGAATTAGCCTACAAGTTTAATATGAAAGGATTGTTGCATTATGCACAAAGTAGCGAATGATATGAAATTTTCTAATAGAAATTACCGTTTGTTTGAACCAAGAGATGAAACCGGGATAGCCACCTCCTTGCTTTGCGAGAAGCTCATACTCTTCGACGGAATCCTTTTGGATCTCCGCTCCATACGAGAATATGGTGACGTATCGACTGTATGACATATCCAGGAATAAGAGTAGTTCAAAGGAAATAGAAGTTGTGAAACAATGTACCGAGAACTTACTCGATGTATGGCCGCACTTCTATTAGGTTGTTGAAGATATACAACGAAATGGTCCGCCATTCTTCGTTATCCAAAGATACTGGATGTGAAACACTAGCTGGTGCGAGATTACCTTTGAATAGGCTGAGGTTGGATCCACCCTTTTTAGGCTCGTCAGCATTGTACCGAGGCTTCGGATTATGCAAATGACGATTTTTGGCTTCGTAGTGCGCTGTTACGAAGTTTGCCGCCTCCTCTGTGATGAATGCCTTAGCCATCGATGCTTCAATTCTACGTTTATTTTTACATTTTTCTCGAAGCGTCTTCTGCATCCTCTCAGTTGGGTAGCACCAACGATTTTGCACGGCCCCCCCAATCTTGCCTTGGTCGGGAGATGCAAAATCAAATGCTGCATTGGATTAAAGAAGCCCGGTGGAAAGATCTTCTCTAACTTGTAGATCAACTTCGGCGCCAACTCTTCCATTTCTTCTAGCACGCCAGGCGATAGTTCTTTCGCACAAAGAACACGGAAGAAATAGCTGAGTTCTGCCAGTACTAGCCATTCATCCTCAGGGATGAAGCCACGCAACATCACCGGCATTACCCGCTCAATCCATATGACTCTTGAGACCAAATATCTTCAGTTTATCAAGATTCGCTCCCCTCTTTAGATTCGCTGCATACCCATCGGGGAACATCAACTGCTGTTGCACCCACAAGAGAATTTCCCTCATAGCTGGCCTTCCAAGATTGAACCATGCCTTTGGCTTCATCCAGTTCTGCTTTCCTTTCGGTTCTTTCATGTTTTGTAACGGCCTATCACATAGCGCCTCCAGATCGACTCTAGCCTTAGTATTATCCTTTGACTTCCCATCTATGCCGAACAATGTACCAAAAAGTGCCTCGGCGATATTCTTCTCAATGTGCATCACGTCGATGTTGTGTGGGCAAAGGAGGTCTTTGAAGTAAGGCAGATCCCATAAGCATGTTTTGTGAGTCCACGCGTGCTTAGTATTATACCCCTTGAAGTACCGTGGACGTTGTGGATCTGGCTCGAGAGCGTTTAACTGATCCAGGGTCTGTTGGCCTGTCAATGCAGGTGGTGCAGAGTTTTTGACAACTCTACCCCTGATGAAGTTCTTCTTGTCTTTCCTGAACTTATGGCGAGGATCCAGGAACTGTCTATGCATGTCGAAGCAAGAAAACTTGCGACCGGCCTGAAGCCAACGAAACTCAAGAGCTCCCTTGCATGTGGGGAACGGGAACCTTCCATGCACACACCAGCCAACGAATAGTGCATACGCCGGCAAGTCATGCGTCGAGTACATGTACCAGACACGCATTATGAAGTTCCGTTTGCTAAAGGCGACGTATGTCTTGAACCCATTATCCCAGGCTTCTTGCAATTCGTCCTTAAGCGGCTGCATGTACACATTCATATTTTTGCCTGGATAGTTGGGTCCTGGAATTATCAACGTCAGGAAAATGTTCTTTCTTTGCATAATCTGTCCGGGGGGGAGATTGAGTGGAAAGACAAATACGGGCCAACAACTGTATTGGGCTGCCGTCATACCAAACACACTGAACCCATCCGTGCTGATGCCGACTCGAGGATGCCTCGGATCTGCCGCTTTGTCAGCATGTAATTCATCAAACTTTTTCCACGCAACACCATCCGATGTGTGTACCATCATCAGATTCCCATCTACATCTAGTTTGGTTCTTTTGCCTGTTTTGTGCCATGTCATCTGTCTGGCCGTCTCTTCCACCATGAAAATACGTTGAAGTCTTGTTACGATTGGCATATACCGAAGAACACTAACGAGGATTTTGGTCTGTGTCTTCTCACCCATACCGTTGTCTACCACAACATACCTAGAAGACTTGCAAATGGGACAATAGTTCAAGTCCGCATAGTCAAGCCCAAATAAGGCACATACTTTCTCACAGGCATGTATCTTCTCATAGGGCATCTTCAGTGCACGGAGGATTTTGTCTGACTGGTACAGGTTTGCAGGCATTACATGGCCTTTGGGTAGAAAGCGTCCAAATACTGTCATCATTGCGTCATAGCATTCTCTGCCCAGGTTGAACTGAGCCTTCAGAGCCATTACTTGTGAGATGGCATCCAACTGACAAAGCTCAGTGTGCTCGTGGAGCGGACGTTTTGAAGACTCCAACATTTCATTGAAGGCCTTTGCAGATTCCTCCATCTCCTTGTCCGAATCCCGAGCATCATCATAGCCTTGCACCATGTTTTCCATCCCGGTACCATGCTCGTCGGTGCGACGATGATCCACCTCAGCTCGGTCATGTTGGGCAGACTCACCATGAAATGTCCACACCGTATAATCGGGCGTAAAACCACTCTTCTGCAGGTGTTTGCCCATTTCAGCCTCTGTCTTCTTTTCCCAATTGCCGCACCGGAAATAGGGGCACCAGGTTTTCTTTTGGCCATTTGCAAATGCGGCTTGCACAAACCCCTTAGTTTTTGTGAACCATTCAGCGCTCCATTTGTTCTGACCAGTGTGACCAGTATACATCCAAGCACGGTCACTCATCTTGACTTTCAGAGCTACTGGACACACAACAATTATATATGTAATTCACCATGTATATATTCATCAGTTGATCTACTTTGTCAATTTTATTACGTCCATGCAACCTACACTCTAATAGGTAATGATAGGTCCTAATCCCACCCGTGTATGTGTAGATTGGGTTCATTTTCCCATGCTATGCTCCGGATCCGACGCAAAATTTCGGCAGCACCTCCCCGCTGTTCTCCTGATACACGTCTCTGCAATAAACAGAGAGGATGTGTACCCGGAGAACAACAGGGGAGGCACCAACGAAATATATGCGTCGGATCCGGAGCAAAGCATATGGGAAAACGAACCCAATCTACACATACTCGGGCTGTCCATGGATAGCGTTGGACAATTCGAAAGAATCAAGGTTATAAATATGCAAATGCATGCATATTTATAACTATGACGCTTTCGAACGGGAGACACATATTGGTTACGCATACTGATGATTCAAGACACATATATAGCTAGCTATCAAGTTTCATCGGAATAGATCAAATAATTAATGGGGGAGGAGGACTTGTGATTTGTGCTCACCCACGAACGAAGGGGCAGAGCTCGTCAAACGCACGGCGAGGTCGTCGAACACCAAACCTCGCAGCGATGAAACAACTGCACATTTAAAACTACACGATCAACACAATTATATATGATGTTTTTCATAACAAAATCGAAAAATATATGACCTAACTAATAATTCACAAATATATGACCCCGTCGGCCTCTGGAAGGCCAAAGAACACCTTTTCGGGAGGTGTCGGTGGTCGGGGTGTCCTGTCGGTGTCGGGGTGCCGTGTCGGGGTCGGGGTGCTGTTTCGGGGTCGGGGGGTCGTGTCGATGTCGGGGTAGTGCCGTGCCGGTGTCGGGGTGTTGTTTTGGGGTCGGGGTGTGGTGTCGGGGTCAGGGTGTCGGGTCAGGCTCGGGGTCGGGGTGTCGGGTCAGGCTCGGGGGGTCGGGGTGTCGGGGTCGGGGTTGGGGTGTCGGGGTCGGGGTGTCGGGGTCAGGGTCGGGCTCGGGGTGTCGGGGTCGGGGTCTCAGGGTCGGGGTGTCGTGTCGGGGTGCCGGGTCGGGGTCGGGGTGTCGGGTCAGGCTCGGGGGGTCGGGGTGTCGGGGTCGGGGTTGGGGTGTCGGGGTCGGGGTCGGGCTCGGGGTGTTGGGGTCGGGGTGTCGGGGTCGGGGTGTCGTGTCGGGGTGCTGGGTCGGGGTCTTTTTTCCTTTTCTTCTTCTTCCTCTTCTTCCTTTTCTTCCATTTCTTCCTTTTTTTCCTTCTTCTTCTTCTTCTTCTTCTTCTTCTTCCTCTTCTTCTTCTCCTCCTCTCCTGTTTTTTTCTTCTTCTTCTTCTTCTTCTTCCTCTTCTTCTTTTTTCTTCTCCTCCTCCTCTTCTTCTTCTCCTCCTCTCCTGTTTTTTTCTTCTTCTTCTTCCTCTTCTTCATTTTTCTTCTCCTCCTCCTCTTCTTCTTCCTCCTTTCCTTTTTCCTCTTCTTCTTCTCCTCCTCTCCTGTTTTTTTCTTCTTCTTCTTTTTCTTTCCTAAAACTGAACTAAACCTAAAACTAAACCTAAATCTAATCTAAACATAAACCTAAAACTAAAAAAACAGAAAAAAGGAAAAAACTAAATCTAAACCTAAAACTAAACTAAGACTAAACCTAAACCTAAAACTAAACCTAAAACTAAAACTGAAACTAAATCTAAACTAAACATAAACCTAAAACTAAAAAAACAGAAAAAAGGAAAAATAGAGGAGAGGTAGAGATCACCTGGGCCGGTGGAGGAGGTGGCCGGTGGAGGAGGGGGGCGGGGCGGCCTGGGGCGGCGGCGCCGGGCCCAGGGCGGTGGGGCGCGGGGGGGGGGGGCGGGGGGCCGGGGCGCGGCGGCGCTGAGACGGGGGGCCGGTGGAGGAGGGGGGGCGGGGCGGCGGCAGTGGCGACGAGGCGGGGGGCGGTGGAGGAGGGGGGGCGGGGCGGCGGCGCCGGGCCCGGGGCGGTGGGGCGCGGGGGGGGGGGGGGCGGCGAGTGGTGGTGGCGGCGGCGCGCGTATGGGAGGAGAGAAACAGAGAGAGAGGGCGCGGGGTGGGGGGCGGGCCATTAGATATGTTAAATCTTTGCCGTCCGCCCCCCTTTGCCGTCCGCTTATTTGCTCTTTGCCGTCTGCTAGCAGACGACAAAGAGGGGGGCCCGTTAAGTTTTTTTTAACCAGCTCCTCAGTGGGGCCCCCTCCCTCTTTGCCGTCTGCTAGCGGACGGCAAAGAATCTTTGCCGTTAGCTAGCGGACGGCAAAGAACTGGCTGATGGCAAAGGCTTTCTTTGCCATCAACCAGTTCTTTGCCGTCTGCTTTCGGGTAGCTGATGGCAAAGGGCTTCTTTGCCGTCTGCTAACAGACGGCAAAGAGCTGGCAGATGGCAAAGTAGCTGATTCCAGTAGTGCTCACGCCACCTGGAACACCACAATGTAATGGTGTGTCCGAACGTCATAACCGTACTTTATTAGATATGGTGCGACCTATGATGTTTCTTACCGATTTACCACTATCGTTTTGGGGTTATGCATTAAAGACAGCTGCATTCACGTTTAAAAGGGCACCATCTAAGTCCGTTGAGACGACACAATCTGAACTGTGGTTTGGCAAGAAACCAAAGTTGTCGTTTCTTAAAGTTTGGGATTGTGATGCTTATATGAAAAGGTTTCATCCTGATAAGCTCAGAACCAAATCGGAGAAATATGTCTTCATAGGATACCCAAAGGAAACTTTTGGGTACACCTTCTATCACAGATCCGAAGGCAAGACATTCGTTGCTAAGAATGGATCCTTTCCAGAGAAGGAGTTTCTCTTGAAAGAAGTGAATGGGAGGAAAGTAGAAAACTTGATAAGGTAATTGTACCTTCTCCCTTATTGGAAAGTAGTTCATCACAAAAATCTGTTCTTGTGACTACTACACCAATTAGTGAGGAAGCTAATGATGATGATCATGTAACTTCAGATCAAGTTACTACCGAATCTCGTAGGTAAACCAGAGTGAGATCCGCACCAGAGTGGTACGGTAATCCTGTTCTGGATGTCTTGTTACTTGACCATGACGAACCTACGAACTATGAGGAAGCGATGATGAGCCCAGATTCCACGAAATGGTTTGAGGCCATGAAATCTGAGATATGATCCATGTATGAGAACAAAGTTTGGACTTTGGTTGACTTGCCCGATGATCGGCAAGCAATTGAGAATAAATGGATCTTCAAAAGGAAGACGGACGCTGATAGTAGTGTTACTATCTACAAAGCTAGAATTGTCGCAAAAGGTTTTCGACAAGTTCAAGGTGTTGACTACGATGAGAGCTTCTCAGTCGTATCTATGCTTGAGTCTGTCCGAATCATGTTAGTAATTGCCGCATTTTATGAAATCTGGCAAATGGATAAACAAAACTGCATTCCTTAATGGATTTATTAAAGAAGAGTTGTATATGATGCAACCAGAAGGTTTTGTCAATCCTAAAGATGCTAACAAAATATGCAAGCTCCAGCGATCCATCTATGGACTGGTGCAAGCATCTCGGAGTCGGGATATACGCTTTGATAAGTTGATCAAAGGATATAGTTTTATACAGACTTGTGGTGAAGCCTGTATTTACAAGAAAGTGAGTGGGAGCACTACAGCATTTCTGATAAGTATATGTGAATGACATATTGTTGATCGGAAATAATGTAGAATTATTCTGCAAAGCATAAAGGAGTGTTTGAAAGGAGTTTTTCAAAGAAAGACCTCGGTGAAGCTGCTTACATATTGAGTATCAAGATCTATAGAGATAGATCAAGACGCTTGATAAGTTTTTTCAATGAGTACATACCTTGACAAGATTTTGAAGTAGTTCAAAATGGAACAGTCAAAGAAAGAGTTCTTGTCTGTGTCATAAGGTGTGAAATTGAGTAAGACTCAAAGCCCGACCACGACAGAAGATAGAAAGAGAATGAAAGTCATTCCCTATGCCTCAGCGATAGGTTCTATAAAGTATGCCATGCTGTGTACCAGATCTATTGTATACCCTACACTGATTGGCATGGGAGTACAATAGTGATCTAGGAGTAGATCACTGGATAGCGGTCAAAATTATCCTTAGTGGAATAAGGATATGTTTCTCGATTATGGAGGTGACGAAAAGGTTTGCCGTAAAGGGTTACGTCGATGCAAGTTTTGACACTGATCTAGATGACTCTAAGTCTCGATCTAGATACATATTGAAAGTGGGAGCAATTAGCTAGAGTAGCTCCATGCAGAGCATTGTAGACATAGAAAATTGCAAAATACATAACGGATCTGAATGTGAAAGACCGTTGACTAAGATTCTCTCACAAGCAAAACATGATCACACCTTAGTACTCTTTGGGTGTTAATCACATAGCGATGTGAACTAGATTACCGAATCTAGTAAACCCTTTGGGTGTTGGTCACATGGCGATGTGAACTATGGGTGTTAATCACATGATGATGTGAACTATCGATGTTAATCACATGGTGATGTGATCTAGATTATTGACTCTAGTGCAAGTGGGAGACTGAAGGAAATATGCCCTAGAGGCAATAATAAAGTTATTATTTATTTCCTTATATCATGATAAATGTTTATTATTCATGCTAGAATTGTATTAACCGGAAACATAATACATGTGTGAATACATAGACAAATAGAGTGTCACTAGTATGCCTCTACTTGACTAGCTCGTTAATCAAAGATGGTTATGTTTCCTAACCATGGACAAAGAGTTGTTATTTGATTAACGGGATCACATCATTAGATGAATGATCTGATTGACATGACCCATTCCATTAGCTTAGCACCCGATCGTTTAGTATGTTGCTATTGCTTTCTTCATGACTTATACATGTTCCTATGACTATGAGATTATGCAACTCCCGTTTGCCGGAGGAACACTTCGTGTGCTACCAAACGTCACAATGTAACTGGGTGATTATAAAGGAGCTCTACAGGTGTCTCCAAAGGTACATGTTGGGTTGGCCTATTTCGAGATTAGGATTTGTCACTCCGAATGTCGGAGAGGTATCTCTGGGCCCTCTCGGTAATGCACATCACTTAAGCCTTGCAAGCATTGCAAATAATGAGTTAGTTGCGGGATGATGTATTAGGGAACGAGTAAATAGACTTGCCGGCAACGAGATTGAACTAGGTATTGGATATCGACGATCGAATCTCGGGCAAGTAACATACCGATGACAAAGGGAACAACGTATGTTGTTATGCGGTCTGACCGATAAAGATCTTCGTAGAATATGTAGGAGCCAATATGGGCATCCAGGTCCCGCTATTGGCTATTGACCGGAGACGTGTCTCGGTCATGTCTACATTGTTCTCGAACCCATAGGGTCCGCACGCTTAAGGTTTCGATGACAGTTATATTATGAGTTTATGAGTTTTGATGTACCGAAGGAGTTCGGAGTCCCGGATGAGATCGGGGACATGACGAGGAGTCTCGAAATGGTCGAGACGTAGAGATCGATATATTGGACGACTATATTCGGACATCGGAAAGGTTCCGATTGATTCGGGTATTTTTCGGAGTACCGGGGAGTTACAGGAATACGGGGGGAGAAGTATTGGGCCTTATTGGGCCATACGGGAAAGAGAGAGGGGCTGCCTAGGGCAGGCCACGCGCCCCCCAAGGCCTAGTCCGAATTGGACTAGGGGGAGGGGCTGCGCCCCCTCCTTCCTTCCCTTCTCCTTTCCCCTTCCTTGTCTCCTATTCCTACTACATGGAAGGAATCCTAGTTGGACTAGGAAAGGGGGAATCCTACTCCCGGTGGGAGTAGGACTCCCTAGGGCGCGCCATAGAGAGGGCCGGCCCTCCCCTCCTCCACTCCTTTATATACGGGGGCAGGGGGCACCCCATAGACACACAAGTTGATCCACGTGATCATATTCTTAGCCGTGTGCGGCGCCCCCTGCCACCATAGTCCTCGATAATATTGTAGCGGTGCTTAGGCGAAGCCCTGCGACAGTAGTACATCAAGATCGTCACCACGCCGTCGTGCTGACGGAACTCTTCCCCGACACTTTGCTGGATCGGAGTCCGGGGATCGTCATCGAGCTGAACGTGTGCTAAAACTCGGAGGTGCCGTAGTTTCGGTGCTTGATCGGTCGGGCCGTGGAGACGTACGACTACATCAACCAAACGCTTCCGTTGTAGATCTACAAGGGTACGTAGATCACACTCTCCCCTCTTGTTGCTATGCATCACCAATGTCTTGCGTGTGCGTAGGAATTTTTTTGAAATTACTACGTTCCCCAACACCTGCATCACCGACGGCTTCATCTTCTTCCTCCTCGGTGTCCCGAAGCCGTACGCGTTGATTCGCCGCCGTCTCCGCCTCCCCGAGCTCGCCGTCTGGCTCATCTGAACCGCTGTTAGCTCCCGCGTCGTAACCCCATATCGTCGTGCGCTATTGCTCGCCATAGCCCTTGCTGACCGTAGCACACCGCCACCCAAGCTCGCCGTTGACGCAGCTCCGGTGACCATTTGGTCACCCGGGCGATTCCTACACGCTCGTAGCACCACGTAGAGCAACCCTAGCGCTTTAGTTCGCTAGTTTGCGAGCTTCAAACGCGTTCCCATGCATGACCAAACTCCGGCGGCCGCAACCGAGCTCGCTGCCGTCGACACCGGCTACCCCAGGCCCAGGCACGGCCACCACTCGACGCACCATCAAGCTCTCCAACGCACCTAGCCGCGCGTCATTTGGAGCACCACAGAGGAAACCCGAGGCACAAGAGCGCCGCTGTCTTCGCCGGCAGCTAACTGCCGGCGGGATTAGCCAGTTTGACCAGGGGTTTGACTCCCCCTGACCCACTGACATGTGGGCCCAGGGCCTAATTAACTTAGGTTAGTTCTCCACTTAGCACTAATTAACTCTGTTAATCAATTGTGACACTGACAGGCGGGTCCCGCAGGTCAGGTTTGACTTGGACCGGGTCAGTTGACCGCTGACGTCACACGGATGCTAGGCTGACGCAGTGTATCCTTTTTTGGATTTATTCTAATTCGAAATAACCAGGAAATTCCAGAAATTAGTTAAAACTTCAGAAAATCATAGAAAATAATCTATAACTCAGAATGAAATAAGTTATATATGAAAAATGATCAAAAAAATCTATTTTATCCATCTGTACTGGTTTCATGCAAGTTTAAACAACTTAAACTTGTTGTTTAGATCAAAACATGTTAATGCACTTTGGAAATTCATAGTTTGAATTTGAATTTGAATCTTTGGTTCAAATCAACTCAAACCCTTCTGTTGCTAGGTGCATTAGCTCAAATCACATCACATTGCCATGTCACATTCAAGCATCATATTGTCGCATTGCATTGATTGTGTTCCTTCTCTGTTTGTCGGTGTTGTTCCCTCTCAGTAGACGTGTTCCGACGATGAGTTCGATGACATCGATGAAGAGCTATACTATCATCAGAAGTGCCAGGCAAGCAGAAACCCCTTGTTCATTCTGATATAATCCCACTCTCTGGCTCCTACTCTCTTTTACTCCATTAGGACAACAACAATTCAACTGTTACATGCTGCGGTAGTTGAACTTGTTTCCTTTGCATAACCTGTCATTGCCACAGTAAATAGATGAAACCCACTAGCATGAGTAGGAGTTGTTTGAGCCCTGATGTGCCTAATCATTCATAGTTGTTGTCATGCCTGCTACTGCTTAGAGTTGAGTCAGGTCCGATTCATCGGGGATGAATTGGAATGTGGTGAACATGTCTTACTGTTGAGAGCTAAGTGTGTGAACACGATTTGGTAAAGGTAGCAGTGAGAGGCCATGTAGGAGTACATGGTGGGTTATCTCATTGAAGCCATCCTCAGGAATTGAGTTCTATCTTTGTGATCCATGAACAGCTACTACCACTCATTGGGATCCTTAATTGACCCTCTCGACTTATTAACCGCCCCTGTCCTCTATCCGGGAGTTGCAAGTAGTTTCTGGTGTTTGTAGTATGCTGGAGGCCGTGCGCAGCGCTGACCCGAGGGGTGGGCTGTGATGCGGTAGGCACGTGGCCCGGTGTACCGAGTCGCCCGTTTGGTGACCCGGGAACCCTGAACACATCGTTCGGGGCCGTATGTGGAAACATCGGCCGGACTCCCTTCGGATGGAACCTAAATAGGCGATAAACCTGGACTAGGGACTTGTGTGGTTAGTCAGGTCGTGCCCGACACCCTCGCCAGGTTTCCGCTTGAAGGTTGCCGAGATACATAACGTGTACATGGCGGTAAGTGGCGAGAGCGTGTGTGAAGAAGTACACCCCTACAGGGTTAACATCATCTATTCGAATAGCCGCATCCGCGGTAAAGGACTTCTAGGTTGCCTGTACAATTCATAGACAAGTGAAAGTGGATACTCTAAAATGCGCAAGATAAGCGTGAGTGCTATGGATGGCGTTCTCGTAGGGAGACGGGAGCGGATCCATAGTGGTGTATTGATTGGTGAATATGTGGACTCGTGTGCGCCACCTCAAAAGAGTTACTTGCAGTCGTAGTTCAGGATAGCCACCGAGTCAAAGCTAGCTCGCTGCAGTTAAAATCCACCACCCCCTTTGTTGATACTGATGCATATGTAGATAGTTCTGATGTAAGTCTTGCTGGGTACATTTGTACTCACGTTTGCTTAATTTATGTTTTGCAGAGAGACTTCAGTCTCACTAGTAGTTCCGCGTGGACTTCGATGTTTAGGTTGTTACCTCAGCTACAATCTTGTGCCCTCGGCGTGGTCTTGTAGATAGTCAGGCTTCTCAGCCTTTTTCATTTGTAGTTGTCTGTACTCAGACAAGTTAAGCTTCCGCATGTGCTTGTTGCTTGTATGCTCTCTATGTTGGGTCATGAGACCCATGATTGTAATACTTGCCTCCTCGGAGCCTAATGAATAAATACTTTGAGTTGTAGATTTTTGTTGTGATGCCATGTTGTATTTGCACATATCGAGCATATTGTGTATATGATTTGAAATGCTTGGTATGTGTGGGACCCGACAAACTAGTTGTTTATCCCTGGTAGCCTCTCTTACCGGGAAATGTCTCCTAGTGCTTCCACTGAGCCATGGTAGCTTACTACTGCTCCGGAACACTTAGGCTGGCCGGCATGTGTCCTTCTTCGTTCCTGTGTCTGTCCCTTCGGGAAAATGTCACGCGGTATCTACCGGAGTCCTGTTAGCCTTCTACAGCCCGGATTCTCCGGAGTCCTGTTGGCCCAGCTGCTACAGCCCGGATTCACTCGCTGATGACCGACACATTCGTTGCTGGGTCATGTATGCATGTCCCTGTAAGTTAGTGCCACTTGGGTTTAGGACTAGTCATGTCGGCCTGGGTTTTTGTCATATGGATGCTAGCGACACTACCATATACGTGAGCCAAAAAGGCGCAAACGGTCCAGGGCCAGGTAAGGTGGCACCCGTGGGAATACCGTGCGTGAGGCCGCAAAGTGATACTATGTGTTACATGATAGATCGGTGTGACTTAGGATCAGGTCCTGACAACTTTGGTATCAGAGCCTGACTGCCTGTAGGTTTACCAAGCCAAACTGGTCAAAGTTGAGTCTAGAAATGCTTTAATTATATAAGGGAATTGATTGTGGAAGGGAAAATAAGGCTGTTTTTACTCCTTTACCTTATGCCCTTCTAATATAAGTCAACCTCTTCTTTTCTACGGGGATTAAGAACTAGGCTTCTCATCTTTCTATCAGGATCACGTGTTACTAATCGGTGAACTTATAGGATTGTTGGAATCAAGCCTCAGTTCAGTTCCTGATACCTCCGTGTGTTGACAGTTGCTCTCGGAACATTGATATTGTGATGTTGAGTGGTTATGCCATCATTTTGCAGGATGTCTCAAATATTTTTGACCATTTACAGTTGTTATGTTGTCCGAATCGTCCTAGGTTTCCAAATAGTCTGATGCATTTGCAAATCCCTTCTTTCCGTTCCTGATGTTTCTTTGGGCCAGTTTAACCACACTAATCGGTGAGTTGGGGTACTCCATTACCTCGACATATATGTTTGAGCTATTATTATGACCCTATGTGTCTTAGAGAGCCACCCACTAATCTAGCAATGCTTTATATCCCCAGTGTGATAATTCTGGCCACCATTCTCGAAAGAATCTCGTGATGTTATTTAGTTAGTAGGCATTCTTTTTCTGGGTCCTTGAACCCAAGATTCACTCTACTCATTCATGTTGATAGTGTTGCTCGTTCCTTTAGCAAATTAGTAACCTTGTGATAGTCTTCGAGGTTCGTGGTATATCATTTTTCCAAATACCACGAACCATCCTTGGCAGAAATTTGTTTGAACCAAAAGATCACAACTAGAGTGCTCTTGATGAGCTCTCCATTATACTTGTGAATCCGCCAGTCCCTCCTCTTCTGCATGGGTTACCCGGAAGAGATATGTTGAACTTGTTCCACATACTAATCTATGCGTGCACAACTCAGAAAATTATATGTTCCTTTGAGTTGTTCCTCTTTAGTTGTGTTCTGATCTCCATCTAACAAGTGATAGTCAGGAGTAGTAGTGCAGTCGTGTTCATAGATGCCTATTATTCCTGTGGTCCGTTAGACCGTTCTATTTCGGAATGACTAGGAGAAACAAACTCCAGAACCTCATACATATCTAGGATTGGGTCAAAGCAATTGTATTCCGTAGATCAAATTGCCAATCCAGCCTTTGTTCTATTCTACCTTGGGATATTACCATCTTTATGTCAAGAATGTCATGGGAATTGCACCACCTCCTATGAACTCTTGATGCAGTGATACTTCTCGCCATCATTATTCATTCCTCGGTCCCGTGTTGTTGTACCCGGAATGCCGACAAGTGAATCGTGATGTGTGAAATCAATACCCCTAGCAACTGTGTTGCTTGGTACCTAATGGACGATAATTCCATTCTTGGTGTGTTGGTTACTGAACCATCATTCTAAGATTGATCGTGCTACCTAGTCCATTTTTCCTGGTGCACTCCTCGATCAATGAGATAGGGTTGTGTCAATCCATCACTCTCTTGATCACATTGTCTTGTCCTGAAAAGCAAGATTGTTCTCGAGCTTAGTAACATATCGGTGGTTCGTGATTTTCCAAATATCTTCTCGGAAGTGTTACCAGGTTGTCACCTAACCGCTATGTTGAGTTCGTGATCAAGTTGGTTTCTTGTAGCCACCCCTTTCTCCAAGAATCTGTGTTGGATACCCCTGAACTAGTTGGTTAAGCTAAACAACAACTTGGAGAGTTGGAAGATAAAAGTTTGCCTAACTTAGTTCGTTCCAAAGGGATATACTTGTGTTTGTGTGTTAGTTGAAAAAAGATGATATCTTCATTGATTCGTCATTGTGATCAGTTGTTGGTCGTATTGTCTTATCAAAACTTTGATTTGAGTATGGGCTATCACCAAATCAAATCAGTACCAACGATGTTCATAATGTTGTCTTACTCATGGTTGATCCCTCCAGCATACATCATTACATCTTTTGGTCTGATCAGCTATCATCTTGTTCACATAACAATGTAACCCCATCTTATGTAAATCTTGATAAATTGTTGTTGAGCCCATCGACAACGTCTTTATCTCCTCCATGATTCATGTTGAACATTAAGCTAGTGTTGGAAACTTTTGAAAGCATTTCTTCATGCTAGCTCATGAAGCATATGTTTGGATGAAAGAAGTGACTTCCTCGAATTCATGTGCATTTGGTGCAAGTTGCCGCCGTGAGTTCGAGACAGATTGTTTTTGCTTCCTCTGGAATCATCCCAAGTCAGTCATGCATATGTGCAAAATATTCTGTGGTCTGGAGACTTGCAACCTTCATTCTATATGTATACCTAACACACCAAGCCACTGATTTATTTGTTCAAGGAGAAGAAGTTCCTTATTAGGATCTGGATTTATGCAAGGGCTTCGATATCCTCGATGATGGTTCCCAACCAGAACTCGATCGGTAGTGTTTTGTTGTAAGACTACTATGTGGTCATGCTTGTCTAGAACAGCGTGTTCACATGTATGTAGCAGAACCAACTCATGTTTTGGAGCTTGCTATCGTAGTTCATTTCCCGAGAATCTCGCAACGTCATCTCGTCGGTTTGTGTTGCAAACTTTCATTTTTCTTCAGACATGAGGAGTCTGGAGTATCCTGTTACCAACCAGATCTGAATTTGAGGCAGATATGATGGTTGGGCTTTTCCAAGATCTAGGATGTAGATTCCGACAAGGTCGATGTTCTGGCCGACACACCTAGTTGGAAGATCTACTATTGTAGTATCATGATTGAGCAATTTGACCATCTTCTCCATGAGGATTTCGTATGATCTATACTAAAAGTTGATCCTTATGGATGTTTGTGCTCCCGAAGTCAGACCTTTATTTAATGTTCCAGATACCGAATGGTATTGAGTTAAGCTGGTACATCAAGGAGAACATTAGAAGCGGAGTGCTAAATATCTCTCGGTCAATCATCCAGATTTCGTTTCCTTGCCTCGCCAAGGTAAAATCTGAGAAAGTGTTGTCTTCCTTTGCACCTGCATCCTCCATCGTTATTCATCATGGTAGTATGAGGTGTCACCATGATCTTGGCACAGATGTTAGTAAAACCTTGATGAACATGGAGATACTCAAGTTCTTGAAAGCACGCTCAGCCACTGGGTTATACCCTCGGTATGTATTGGAATGTGCCTTCCGTTTGGCGAGTTGTCTTATAACTCTAGTTTCCTTCCCAAACTGAGTATGCCATTCATCTGAATTCCTTCAAATGATCAATTGTGAATTGCCTCGGGCTAGTATAAAGAGTTTCAATGATCTATGGATCAAAAGTAATTCTTTTTGCCACTTGAGGGAATAATTCTACGAGTCACCTTCCCTGAGGTGCCTCATTATGGAATTAGGGCAATTAGCTCCTCGCTACCTTAACCCCGTCCACCATCTTCTTAAGCATGAAATGGTTGCCTACCAATTTGAACCCTTGTCATCTACTTCTTCCATTGCTCCTGGTGTGTGTTTGGTGTATCAACTCAAGAGGTGTTCTTACGTCTCACTCCATGAGTTGATCCTGAGTTGCTCGATCTTTGAGAAGATCGATTCTTCTAGGGTTTTTCCTTTCCTCCAGTTGTCATGTTGGATGGAGCTCTCAGAGCAAGACGTCGAGACAAAGATGATGATCGAATCAACGTTCTTATGAAGTGCAACCTGGACCGTGAAGATTGTGCTAGCTTTGTGTCCCCTCTGTCTTCTTACCTCACGTCTTGAATCTCGGGATGAGATTCTTGTTTAGTGGGGGTGAGTTGTCACAGCCCTAGAATACCTGAGTGAAATAGTTGCTTCCGCACTCATGCATCATCTCTAAAATTTCTGAAATTTGAATTGAGGTTTGTTGAAACCCTCAGAAATCATTTCAAAAATAATCAACATTTAATTCTCATCAAATGAGCCCAAGGAAATGTTCCTGTTACTTTGTGAAAATATTGGTAAGAGGTAAAATTCAAACCAATATTTTTGGAATCACAGAAATATTTATTTGGGGCCTTTGAATTAAATCAATGACATATTTGAGTTGGATTTATTTCTGTTATATAAGAAATAAAGTTCAAATATTTTTGTAAGTTTCCTGTGACCTTGGACTAGTTTCTGAGCTGACATAACAATTTACAGAAAGTTTAAAAAATGATTTGATGTTTTAAATCAAATCAAAACAAAATATAGAGAAATAGAAAAGAGAAATAAAAGACAGAAAGCAGAGAGAGAGAGAAACCCACCTGGACCTTACATGGCGCTCACCTGGCCGGGCCCAGCACGGCCTAGCCCAGCTGGCCGACGCGCTAGAAGTATGCGAGCGCGTGCTCGCCGTGCGCACACATGCGCCCGTGCCACCTCCTGCCTGCTAGTTTGCGTGGCTCCGCGGATAGACTGCGGGAGCCTTCTGGATCGCACTAACCGCCCTGCTACTCTCCCCCTCGCCTCCCTCTTGCCCTCTCCGCCATGGCCGAGACGCCCACGGGCTCGCTGCCGCCATAGCCGCGGCCACCGTGCTCCCCTTGCCTCCCCACCTCGTCTGTAAGCTCCGCCATCGTCTGCCGCTTCGCCCCACCCTGGCTCCGAGCGCTGGGACGGCCTGCATCGCCGGCTCCTTCATCTTCTTCCTCCTCGGTGTCCCGAAGCCGTACACATCGATTCGCCGCCATCTCCGCCTCCCCGAGTGTAACACCTCGGATGTAACTTTCCCTATTTGTACTCCAACTCTTGCCGTTTCCGGCGTTAAGTTATATTTATTTCCTCGGGTTCGGGTTTTTTTCTCCATGTGTTGTTGTCGTTGTCATGCATCTCATATCATGTCTTCATGTGCATTGCATTTGCATATGTGTTCGTCTCATGCATTCGAGCATTTTCCCCGTTGTCCGTTTTGCATTCCGGCGCTTCGTTCTCCTCCAGTGGTCATTTCTAGCTTTCTTTTGTGTGTGGGGATTAAACATTTCCGGATTGGACCGAGACTCATCAAGTGGCCTTGGTTTACTACCGGTAGACGGCCTGTCAAGTTTCATACCATTTGGACTTCGTTTGATACCTCAACGGTTAACCGAGGGACCGAAAAGGCCTCGTGTGTGTTGCAGCCCAACACCCCTCCAATTTGGCCCAAAACCCCCCAAACTCTGCTACATCTCCTAGAGTGTTCGATCACGATCGCGTGGCCGAAAACCGCACCTCATTTGGACTCTCCTAGCTCCACTTATGCCTATAAATAGACCCCCCCCCCCCCCGAAATTCGGATCTCTCCCCCTCTCCGAAACCATAGATCCATTCCCCACGCCGCCGCCGGACAAAATTGGCCGGGCCGGACGTGTCCGACCCGACCTCCGCCGCCGCCCGCAGCCAGTGGCAAGCCGCCACGTGGCCGCCGCGTCCCTCACCCGCCGCCGGCCCGGGAGGCCCAGGAGGGGCCCCCGCGAGCCCATCGCCGCGCCGCCGCCCGAGGCTGCCATCCCCGCCGCCTCTTCCAACTCCGGCGGCCGGAGCCGCCATCGCCGCCGCCTCGCCTAGCCGCCACCTCGCCCGCCGCCCGCCGCTGCCTCCCGGCCGCGCCGCCCGCCGCCGGCGACCACCCCGACCGCCTCCTCCATGCCAGCCCGCGAGATCCGATCCGGTTCGCAGCTACAGTAACCCTAGATCTAGGTCATTTTTTTTGCTAAGTCCTGAAATTCTTGATCCAAGTTGCTCTGTTCGAGGCCCCGTAACTTTGCATCCGTAGCTCTGTTTTGGACATATAGCATATGAAAATGTTCGTCTCGATGAGTACATCATTTCATTCCATTGCATCATTTTCATTTGAGTGCATCTTGTTGCCCGAAATGCTGTTAGAAGGAGGCTTCGTGAGTTAATTGTCAGATCTGCTAGTTCATCTTAGACTTTTGTCATTTTTGCCATGATTATTGTGTGCATGATATGCCTGTGAGTCCTACATATGTTTTGTTAAGGATTTTGTTATCTTTCCAGAGGAGCAACCCATGCATTTTTTGTGATGTGTGTGGTGACTTGTGCAAGCTTGCAAAGTGAGGCACCCGGTAAATCTGTTTTCAGGGACTTCGTAGTTTTCACTAAGTCTGGGATTATTTAGTTCATGATGCCATATGTTCTTGCTGTTTCCTAGTGATCCGTGCCTCTTTTGAGGATGATCAGTAAAGGAGTTTTGTTAATCTTGTTATGCTCTATCCATCCATGTCTTTACTTGCAATTATGGAGTACCCTAGCTTGAGTCAATCGAGCTCTACTTTTGCTTCGTTGTGAATCTGGGCAGATCGTCAACTCGTTTGCGATTTTGCCGATGCTATTGTAGTTGATCCGTGCATGCTATGCCATTGTTCTTGCCATGTCTAGCTTATATTTTGTGCCTTCTTTATGGGTGTATGCTTGTCTTGCCATGACTTGCACCGTAGTGAGTGCATCGAGTTCGTAAACATGCCTTCGTGAGTTATGTTTCAGCAAGTCCCAGTTTTCACAAAGTCTGAAAACAGATTATGTTTTTGCTATGTTCGTGTGCTTGTTAGTATATTTTGTGATCCCTTTTGGCTCAAGGTCACTAAGGGACTTTTGATAAGCTTGTTGAGTATCTCCATGCCATGTCTTTCTTTGTCATGTTCAGGTCCTGTAGCATGTTGTTTTGTTGCTCCGAAGTGGGCTATATGATCTGAATTTCAGACAAGTGTTAATTTCACTAAGTCTGAAATCTGTTTTGCATTTGCGTTTTTGCCATGCTTGTTTGAACCTGTTAATGGATGATTTGGCCGTAGCTCAGTGCTAGACTTTTGTTAAGAATCTTGTGTGCATCCCTGCCATGTATTTTGTTGTCTTGTTTGGTGGCTGTAGCATGTTCATGTCATTGCATTTAGATGCGTACTTGCTGTAAATCGCAGACCGGTGTCATTTTTGAATCGCTTGCCATTTCCAAACCGTAACTCCGATTCCAGCGTTCTTTATATCATTTTCAAGCGATTTCATCTCATCTTTCCAGTGGCACCCTTGGAATTCCAAGTTGAGGCCAGGTTCATGCATTTCTTGTCATATCTTGCATTTTGCATCCCGCATCGCATCCCGCATAGCCTATCGTCATTTCATCATATTGCTTGGTCTTGTACGTGGTTGATTGTATCCTTGCTGCTTGTTTGTCTTGTTTGGGTAGAGCCGGGAGACGAGTTCTCTAACGAGGAGCCCGTTGAGTTTGCTGTTGAGGATCCAGTCAACTCTGACAACTGTGCAGGCAAGATGATCATACCCTCGAAATCACTACTATCTTTGCTATGCTAGTTTGCTCGCTCTTTTCTATGCCAATGCTACGATGCCTACCACTTTCTTGAAAGCCTCCCAAATTGCCATGTCAAACCTCTAACCCACCATTGTCCTAGCAAACCGTTGATTGGCTATGTTACCGCTTTGCTCAGCCCCTCTTATAGCGTTGCTAGTTGCAGGTGAAGATTGGAGGCCGTTCCTTGTTGGAACATCTTTTATTTACTTGTTGGGATATCATTATATTGCTATGTTATCTTAATGCATCTATATACTTGCTAGAAGGCTCGGCCTCTCACCTAGTGTTTTGTTCCACTCTTGCCGCCCTAGTTTCCGTCATATCGGTGTTATGTTCCCGGATTGTTGCGTTCCTTACGCGGTTGGGTTATAATGGGAACCCCTTGATAGTTCGCCTTGATTAAAGCTTTTCCAGCAATGCCCAACCTTGGTTTTACCATTTGCCACCTAGCCTTTTCCTTCCCTTGGGTTCTGCAGACTCAAGGGTCATCTTATTTTAACCCCCCCGGGCCAGTGCTCCTCTGAGTGTTGGTCCAAACCGTCAGCCGCCGGTGGCTACCAGGGGCAACTCTGGGCTGGCCTACCGGAAGTTTGGACATCTGAGTGTGCCCTGAGAAAGAGATATGTGCAGCTCCTATCGGGATTTGTCGGCACATTCGGGCGGTGTTGCTGGACTTGTTTTAACCCGTCGAAGTGTCTTGAGTTACCGAGATACCGAGTCTGATCGGAACGTCTTGGGAGGAGGTCTATTCCTTCGTTGACCGTGAGAGCTTGTCATGGGCTAAGTTGGGACTCCCCTGCAGGGATTGAGCTTTCGAAAGCCGTGCCCGCGGTTATGGGCAGATGGGAATTTGTTAATGTCCGGTTGTAGATAACTTGAACCTTAATTAATTAAAATGAATCAACCGAGTGTGTTACCGTGATGGCCTCTTCTCGGCGGAGTCCGGGAAGTGGACACGGTGTTGGAGTAATGTTTGCGCAGGTTGCTCTCTAGTTTCTCGCTCGCGCTTTGCCTCCTCTTCTCGCTCTCCTTTGCGAATAAGTTAGCCACCATACTTGCTAGTCGCTTGCTGCAGCTCCACTCATACAATACCTTGCCATACCTATAAGCTTAAATAGTCTTGAATGCGAGGGTGTGAGATTGCTGAGTCCCTGTGGCTCACATATACTATAACTCCAGATGCAGGTCCAGGTGTTTCCGCTCCAGGTGACGCGTATGAGCTCAAGTGGGAGTTCGACGAAGACTCTCAACGATACTATGTTTCCTTTCCCGATGATCAGTAGTGGTGCCCAGTTGGGGGTGAATGGGACCGTGTCGCATGTTGGGTTCTCTTTTATTTTGGCGCCGTAGTCGGGCCATGAGTGTTTGGTTGATGTAATGTTATTTATGTTCTTGATTGAAGTGGCGAGTGTAAGCCAACTATGTATCCCCCTTTTATTCTATATGTTACATGGGATGTTGTGATGATTGCCTAACTTGCGACATTGCTTTCAATGCGGTTATGTCTCTAAGTCGTGCCTCGACACGTGGGAGCTATAGCCGCATCGAGGGCGTTATAAGTTGGTAATCAGAGCCTTCCCCGACCTTAGGAGCCCCATTGCTTGATCGTTTTTAGCGGCCGAGTTGTGTCTAAAAAATGTTTTGAGTCTTTTAGGAATTATATATCGGAGAGTTTAGGAATTCTTTTTACTTCCCAGTCCCCTCATCGCTCTGGTAAGGCATCCTGACGTAGAGTTTTGACTCTTCTCTTCTCAAATTTCACCAAATTTTTTTAGGATCACGCGAGTATCTTGGAATCGTTCCGATGGCTTATGATGAGAACATTGTCTTGGTGCCGCCTGTCAGGGGTTTAGTGGAAGTGTCCCGGGGAGTTGAGCTCTGAGGTGTTGTCATCATAATTTTATCGTTGCAATTCTGGAATACTTGAGATATTTTCGCCGACATCGAAAATCTCTTTTATGCAGTTCGTTGGTGAGATAACCTCGACGCCACCCAGTACTGGGGCGGGAGTTCGGGAGTATCGCCATAACTTGTATAACGGATGCTTTTCAAAGGTTGAGGTAGATGGTTTCCGAAGGTTTCTTGGTTATGTGTTGAAGGATGGATACAGCTGAATGTAGGATTTGCTAGTTTGGGTGAGATATTATGCTTCCCCTGTATCCCCAACACCTGATTGCATAACCGGAAAGGTTGGGGAGTTTCATAGGTGGGAATTCTAGTAGCTCTAGTTTTTTCTTCCACGGATATTGGTTTGAGATTGGGATTTCTTACCGATTATTCGTTCTTGATCCGTACCTTGTTGATTTATTTCTCTACCTTAATTCTACGTGGCTTCTCAATTTATGGATATGTGACCATTTGAAGAGGAATGCATTCGTTCATTTTGTTCGGATGTGAAGACTATATGTTGCAATTTTCATTCCGTTGGATTCAGCTTCAATATTTATCTGTCAATGTGCTAATGGTGGTCAACCTCTTCAGGATGGCTCCTCCAACGCGCACGACTCCGAATCCTGATCGGCCACCACCTCCACCTCCTCCAGAGGCGTGGCAAGTTGTGATGGCCGCAACCAATGCAAACACACAGCTGATCATGCAAATTCTCCAAGAGTGCAATCAAGGCAGTCAAGGGAATCAAGGCAGCAATCAGAGTCACTTTGCTACACTCAACCAGTTCCTTGCTAACGGGCCAAAGACTTTCAGCAATTGTGTTGAGGCAACCGATGCTCACAATTGGCTTGTGGATCTGTGTAAGCATTTCGAGTGCAGTAATGTCAGGCCTGAGGACTTTGTTAAGTTTGCTTCCTTCCAACTCAAAGATCAAGCTGCAGAATGGTTCCAGCAGTACAAGGATTCCAGAGGTGGACGTGTTATCACTTGGGATGATTTCCATCGAGATTTCCGAGCTCATCATATTCCGCAGAGCGTGGTTGAAAGCAAGCGTGAGGAATTCCGCAATCTGAAGCAAGGCTCTTTGTCTGTCTATGACTACAACAAGTTGTTCCAGAAGCTCGCCCGCTTTGCCAAGCAGGACGTGCCTGATGAGAAGAGCATGATATATCAGTTCTGGGGTGGTCTCAGAGAAGATATTCAGCTCGCTCTTGTTCTCTTTGAGCCCTTGAGGTACTATGAGTTCTACAACATGGCACTGAAGCAAGAGGCTGCTCAGTTGAGGTGTGATGCTTCCAGGAAGCGAGTCAGAGATGTTACTCCTTCTTCCTCTACTCAAGTGGCCAAGCAGCAGAAGTTTTGGCTTCCTCCTCCTCCGTTCCGTCAGCCGTATCAGCAGAAGAGCAAAGGTGGCAGTGGTTCTTCCCACCCACCCAACCCTGGCTTTCAGAACAAGACTTCGTCTCAACCTCCAAGATCGAGTGCTCCGTATCACCGTCCGCTTTCAGAGGTCACGTGCATCAAGTGCCAACAGAAGGGTCACTATGCCAACAAGTGTCTCAACCAGAGGCGTCTTCCTCCTGTCAGATCGGCAAGTACAGCTGTGGTCAAGCATAACCCCAAGCATGCCAAGGTCAATTTGATGAATGCAGCTCAGGCAGAGGACTTGTAAGATGTGATCATGGGTAACCTTCCTGTTAATGATATACCGCCATCTCCGCCTCCCCGAGCTTGCCGTTGGCTGACGCAGTGTATCCTTTTTTGGATTTATTCTAATTCGAAATAACCAGGAAATTCCAGAAATTAGTTAACACTTCAGAAAATCATAGAAAATAATCTATAACTTAGAATGAAATAAGTTATATATGAAAAATGATCAGAAAAAATCTAATCTATCCATCTGTACTGGTTTCATGCATGTTTAAACAACTTAACCTTGCTGTTTAGATCAAAAAATGTTAACGGACTTTAGAAATTCATAGTTTGAATTTGAATTTGAACCTTTGGCTCAAATCAACTCAAACCCTTCTGTTGCTAGCTGCATTAGCTCAAATCACATCATATTACCATGTCACATTCATGCATCATATTGTCGCATTGCATTGATTGTGTTCCTTCTCTGTTTGCCGGTGTTGTTCCCTCTCAGTAGACGTGTTCCGACGATGAGTTCGATGACATCGATGAAGAGCTATACTATCTTCAGAAGTGTCAGGCAAGCAAAACCCACTTGTTCATTCTGATACAATCCCACTCTCTCGCTCCTGCTCTCTTTTACTGCATTAGGAAAATAACGATTCAACTATTACATGCTGCGGTAGTTGAACCCGTTTCCTTTGCATGACCTGTCATTGCCACAGTAAATAGATGAAACCCACTAGCATGAGTAGGAGTTGTTTGAGCCCTGATGTGCCTAATCATTCATGCTTGTTGTCATGCCTGTTACTGCTTAGAGTGGAGTGGTGAACATGTCTTACTGTTGAGAGCTAAGTGTGTGAACACGATTTGGTAAAGATAGCGGTGAGATGCCATGTAGGAGTACATGGTGGGTTGTCTCGTTGAAGCCGTCCTCGGAAACTGAGTTCTGTGTTTGTGATCCATGAACAACTACTACCACTCATTGGGATACTTAATTGACCCTCTCGACTTATTAACCGCCCCTGTCCTCTGTACGGGAGTTGCAAGTAGTTTCTGGTGTTTGTAGTATGCTAGAGGCCATGCGCAGCACTGACCCGAGGGGTGGGTTGTGATGCAGTAGGCACGTGGCCCGGTGTACCGAGTCACCCGTTTGGTGACCCGGGAACCCTGAACACATCGTTCGGGGCCGTATGTGGAAACCTCGACCGGACCCTCTGCGGATGGAACCTGAATAGGCGATAAACTTGGACTAGGGACTTGTGTGGTTAGTCAGGTCGTGGCCGACACCCTCGCCAGGCTTGCGCTTGAAGGTTGCCGAGATACATAACGTGTACATGGCGGTAAGTGGCGAGAGCGTGTGTGAAGTACACCCCTGCAGGGTTAACATCATATATTCGAATAGCCGCGTCCACGGTAAAGGACTTCTGGGTTGCCTGTACAGTTCATAGACAAGTGAAAATGGATACTATAAAATGCGCAAGATAAGCGTGAGTGCTATGGATGACGTTCTCATAGGAAGACGAGAGCGGATCCATAATGGTGTATTGATTGGTGAATATGTGGACTCGTGTACGCCACCTCAATAAAATAGTTACTTGCAGTCGTAGTTCAGGATAGCCACCGAGTCAAAGCTGGCTTGCTGCAGTTAAACTCCACCACCCTCTTTGTTGATACTGATGCATATGTAGATAGTTCTGATGTAATTCTGCTGGGTACATTTGTACTCACGTTTGCTTAATTTATGTTTTGCAGAGAGACTTCAGTCTCACTAGTAGTTCCACGTGGACTTCGTCGTTTAGGTTGTTACCTTAGCTATGATCTTGTGCACTCGGCATGGTCTTGTAGATAGCCAGGCTTCTCAGCCTTTTTCATTTGTAGTTGTCTGTACTCAGACAAGTTAAACTTCCGCATGTGCTTGTTGCTTGCATGCTCTGTATGTTAGGTCATGAGACCCATGATTGTAATACTTGGCTCCTCGGAGCCTAATAATGAATAAATAATTTGAATTGTAAAGTTCTGTTGTGATGCAGTGTTGTATGATTTGAAATGCTTGGTATGTGTGGGATCCGACAACCTAGTTGTTTATCCTTGGTAGCCTCTTTTACCGGGAAATGTCTCCTAGTGCTTCCACTGAGCCATGGTAGCTTGCTACTGCTCTGGAACACTTAGGCTGGCCGGTATGTGTCCTTTGTTCCTGTGTCCATCAAGGGAAATGTCACGCGGTGTCTACCGGAGTCCTGTTAGCCTTCTATAGCCCGGATTCTCCGGAGTCCTGTTAGCCCATCTGCTACAGCCCGGATTCACTTGCTGATGACCGACACGTTCGTTGCTGGGTCATGTATGCCTGTCCTTATAAGTTAGTGTCACTTTGGGTTTACGACTAGTCATGTCGGCCCGGGTTCTTTGTCGATCATATGGATGCTAGCGACACTACCATATACGTGAGCCAAAAGGTGCAAACGATCCCGGGCCAGATAAGGTGGCACCCGTGGGAATACCGTGCGTGAGGCCGCGAAGTGATATGATGTGTTACATGCTAGATCGGTGTGACTTAGAATCGGGTCCTGACATATTGTGTGGAGAAAAAAGAGCGGGTGATGAAATACAAGTGGGTGAGAGGATGAAACGGGGCAGTTCCTCCATTGAACAATCCACTCACTTAGTTGGGCTGTCAAAACATTCGTTGTGGACAAACAGAACACAGCCCACTCAGCCAATAAAGCGAAAAAACGACAACGGCCCACCACACTCGTAAGGAGCAGTACGCGGCCGGCCACACGCGACAACTAGGAGCGAGCAAGCGCACGAACGAAACAAAACGGTTTGCGCTAATTTTAAAGACAATAAGGATCCAATGGTCTAGGATTTAGATATGAAATAGCTATTTTCCATCTAGGTGTGAAATAACAAAACTGAATTCTAAAATCAAACTAACCCTTTTCCCTTCGTTTGTTCGCTCATCGGTGCGGCCGGCCGGCCAGATTGCGCCGGTAGATCGACACGGCGGCCCCTTGGTGTCCCCTTCCTTCTCGTCAGGGAGATTCGATAGATCGCCATCTAGCAGGCGGCCCCTTCGTGTCCCCTTCCTTCTCGTTAGAGAGATTCGATAGATCACCATCTAGCAGGCGGCTGGAAACAGGTTCGACCGCAGGACCAGATTGGAAACGAAGCGGTTGGACGAGATCTGAACTACGTATGTGCGTAGTTCTAGGCTGGCCTGCTTCCATATAGTGGGCTGCTTTCCTATGTAATTTTCCTGAAAGTTGGACCTTTTGTGTCCAATCGCATGTAAAAGAGTACACGGGCCTAGCTAACGGAAGCACTGTGTCAAAAAAAAGCAAACCATAGGTAGTTACAGAGCAGAAAAAATTAGCGAGCAGCTAATCGCTATTACTGTGCGACACAGTGTGGGCAGTGTTAATGTTAGCACACATAGGATGGTGTGAGCTGGCTCCTGGGTATGACCGGACGAATCGTGTGATCGGATGTTCATTGTGCCACACGTCGGATGAATATTAGTGTCCTAAAACTATATAAATGCGATTTTGGTTACGGCCATGGTCCTAAAATTTCAGAATTGAGATGTATAGTGTATACCCATCTAAAAATTATGACTATATATGCAATGCGTAGGAACCAGATTGATTAATCATGGAAACGAGAGGCGCATAGGGATACTTATTACCTGGTCCTCTCAAGCAAATAGCGCCCCGCTTTGGCTTCACGCAGGCACAAACCTAGCCGATGACCACCGCTGTTCCAACTTTGAATCACCCTCCGCTGTCGAGCCGAGGGCTTCCCGGGCAACATCACTTCGGCGAAGAGCGGAGGCTAGTGACTCTTCTCTGTGCAGGTCAGGTCAGGACGGCAGCCGCACGCTGCAGCAGCAGCAGCGCGGCGGCTGGTGCGGGAAATCGGGGTCGTTGCCGGCCGGCAGGCGGCGGCGGCGTAACACCCAATCCACCGAGGGTGTTAGGCTAGTCTTCCCCAAGGCCCGAGTCCTCTCAAGCACTAGCACAAAAGTAACATGGCCTGAGGCGGTTTGTTTTCCCTGAAAAGGGGTTTCCCCACTTTGTATAGCAACCAACCGATACAACCAACGATAGATATTGGGGCGAAAGCAGCAGTCATGCCCAAAAGAAACAAAAGAATAAATACAAAAGAAAAGAATGACAACATAGTCGGATCAACGGAAACGACGATGATCCGCAACCGCTGTGCCCTCCGGAGATAACCACCACACTCCTAGCGCTTCGGACCCACGCATACCGAGCAACACCTTTAAGAAGGAACACGACGACGACAACGTCGTTGCCCGCACAGGTCCTAGGGTTTCCCCCGGTACGCGAGAGGGGGTGGGTGAGGGGGGTACCCGACGCCTTTAGGAAGGAACGACGGCACCCACGGGCGTCGCGCGTCAGTGTCGGCCAAGCCAACAGGGATTTCTCCCGTCCACCACACACCCATCACCCTGACCGACCCGTCACGCTCCACCAAACTCGTCGCCCATCGAACACGCGCCACCACAGTCTTGGAGCCACCACCGCCGTCTCTCCATGGGGATTGAAGCGGGACCAACGGGTCGAGAGGAAGCAGCCGGGAACAAGAAGCAGCAGAGTCCACTGCCACGCGGGAGGGAACCACCTCCACCGCCATCGGCGGTCACCGACCGAATGCAGCAAGAGGAGCACACCAGGCACGTAGGCCCGACAGAGCTTGAAATGGCTCGTGAAGCTCCCATCGTCGCGCTGCAGTGGGCGTGCCACCGTCTCCGCACCCCCCTGCACGAGCCGCATCTCCGTCCGTTGTTGCCATCACAGGCGAGGGCCGAGTCAGGCTCGCCCAGACCTAGATGGGCCGGGAGGGCGCCGCCGCGCCAGCCCGCTACCAAGCGGTCGCGCCACCGCTCCCTCACCACCTGGAGCGATTCGGGCCGGCGGCGAGGGAGGGAGAGGCCGAAGAGGAGGGTAGGGGCCTGCGGCTAGGGATCCGCCCGATGGCGCTCGTGGGAGCGTCTCGGGGAAGGGGAGGGAAAAGGGCCGTATGGATTGCGCTTTCAGGCGGTTTGTTTTGAAAGCACAGTCCTGCCCATCACTTTCCCTTTTCTTGTTTTCGTCTCCAATTTTGATTGAAGGCGCGCACTCACCTTCAGTCCTCTATGCGAGCATCAGGTAAAGCATGATGTTGCCTAAAAAAGGAGGTAAAACATATGGAAGTAGCCTTCTGAGCTCGATCGAGCTCATTTGAGCCTGGATGAACTGTAAATTCAAAAAAATTCAAAAAAATCTGAATTTTTTCTGGTATGCTTTAACAAGTGTTGTAAGTGTTTGCAAATTTTCATCATGACATCGTATTCGTGGAAAGCATGGGAAAAAAATACAAAATCAGTGCTCCCAAATGCTTCTGAAAGTAGCATTTTCAGAGCATCGATTTTGTTGTCACGCCTTCCACGAATGTGATCTCATGATAGTGAAGGAAATATGCCCTAGAGGCAATAATAAAGTTATTATTTATTTCCTTATATCATGATAAATGTTTATTATTCATGCTAGAATTGTATTAACCGAAAACATGATACATGTGTGAATACATAGACAAGCAGAGTGTTACTAGTATGCCTCTACTTGACTAGCTCGTTGATCAAAGATGGTTATGTTTCCTAGCCATAGACATGAGTTGTCATTTGATTAACGAGATTACATCATTAGGAGAATGATGTGATTGACATGACCCATTCCGTTAGCTTAGCACATGATCGTTTAGTATGTTGCTATTGCTTTCTTCATGACTTATACATGTTCCTATGACTATGAGATTATGCAACTCCCGTTTACCAGAGGAACACTTTGTGTGCTACCAAACGACACAACGTAACTGGGTGATTATAAAGGTGCTCTACAGGTGTCTCCGAAGGTACTTGTTGGGTTGGCGTATTTCGAGATTAGGATTTGTCACTCCGATTGTCGGAGAGGTATCTCTGGGCCCTCTCGGTAATGCACATCACTTAAGCCTTGCAAGCATTGCAACTAATGAGTTAGTTGCGGGATGATGTATTACGGAACGAGTAAAGAGACTTGCCGGTAACGAGATTGAACTAGGTATTGAGATACCGACGATCGAATCCCGGGCAAGTAACATACCGATGACAAAGGGAACAACGTATGTTGTTATGCGGTCTGACCGATAAAGATCTTCGTAGAATATGTGGGAGCCAATATGAGCATCCAGGTTCCGCTATTGGTTATTGACCGGAGACGTGTCTCGGTCATGTCTACATAGTTCTCAAACCCGTAGGGTCCGCACGCTTAACGTTACGATGACAGTTTTATTATGAGTTTATATGTTTTGATGTACCGAAGGTTGTTCGGAGTCCCGGATATGATCACGGATATGAAGAGGAGTCTCGAAATGGTCGAGACATGAAGATTGATATATTGGAAGCCTATGTATGGGTATCAGAAGTGTTCCGGGTGAAATCGGGAATTTACCGGAGTACCGGGAGGTTACCGGAACCCCCCGGGAGGTAAATGGGCCTTAGTGGGCCTTTACGGAGAAGAGGAGAGGCGGCCAGGGATGGGCCGCGCGCCCCTCCCCCGTAGTCCGAATAGGACAAGGAGAGGGGGGCGGCGCCCCCCTTCCTTCTCTCTCTCCTCTTTCCCCCTCCCGAATCCTATTCCAACTAGGAAAGGGGGGAGTCCTACTCCCGGTGGGAGTAGGACTCCTCCAGCGCGCCTCTTCCCTAGGCTGGCCGCACCCCCCTTGCTCCTTTATATACGGGGGCTGGGGGCACCCCGTAGACACAACAATTGATCGTTTGATCTTTTAGCCGTGTGCGGTGCCCCCCTCCACCATAGTCCACCTCGATAATACTGTAGCGGTGCTTGATACATCTCCGTCGTATCTATAATTTTTTATTGTTCCATGCCAATATTCTACAACTTCCATATACTTTTTGGCAACTTTTTATACTATTTTTGGGACTAACATATTGATCCAGTGCCCAGTGCCAGTTCCTATCTGTTGCATGTTTTTGGTTTCGCAGAATATCCATATCAAATGGAGTCCAAACGGGATAAAAACGGACGGAGTTTATTTTCAGAATATTTGGAAAATCTGGAGGAAAAATCAACGCGAACCCGTGTCCGAGGTGGGGGGGCGCCCCCCCTAGGGCGCGCCCCTGACCCTCGTGACCCACCTTTAAGGCGGTTGACGCTCTTCTTTTGCCGCAAAAAAGCTAATTTTCAGAAAAAAAATCACAGCGAAGGTTTCAGGCCAGTCGGAGATACGGATCTCCATATATACACGAAACGGTGAAACAGAGCCAGAACAGAACGTAGAACCAGAGAGAGACAAAGAGATAGATCCAATCTCGGAGGGGCTCTCGCCCCTCCCACGCCATGGGAGCCAAGGACCAGAGGGGAAACCCTTCTCCCATCTAGGGAGGAGGTCAAGGAAGAAGAAGAAGAAGGGGGGCCCTCTCCCCCTTGCTTCCGGTGGCGTCGGAGCGCTGCCGGGGCCATCATCATCACCGCCATCTTCACCAACAACTTCACCGCCATCATCACCAACTCTTCCCCCCTCTATGCAGCGGTGTAACCTCTCTCTTACCTGCTGTAATCTCTACTTAAACATGGTGCTCAATGCTATATATTATTTCCCAATGATGTATGGCTATCCTATGATGTTCGAGTAGATGCGTTTTGTCCTAATGGCTATTTGATGATCAAGATTGGTTTGAGTTGCATGTTTTATTATTGGTGTTGTCCTATGGTGCTCTCCGTGTCGTGCAAGCGTGAGGGATTCCCGTTGTAGGGTTTGCAATATGTTCATGATTCGCTTATGGTTGGTGGCGTGAGTGATAGAAGCACAGACCCGAGTAAGTAGGTTGTTTGCGTATTGGATAAAGGGGACTTGATACTTTAATTCTATGGTTGGGTTTTACCTTAATTATCTTTAGTAGTTGCGGATGCTTGCTAGAGTTCCAATCATAAGTGCATATGATCCAAGTAGAGAAAGTATGTTAGCTTATGCCTCTCCCTCAAATAAAATTGCAATAATTATTACCGGTCTAGTTATTGATTCCCTAGGGACAAATAACTTTCTCGTAACAGAAGCTCTTTACTAATTTAGTTGTGTCTTTATCTTAGCAGCCCCTAGCTTTTATTTACGTGCTCTTTACTTTCTTGCAAGCCTATCCAAAAACACCTACAAAGTACTTGTAGTTTCATACTTGTCCTAGGTAAAGCGAACGTCAAGCGTGCGTAGAGTTGTATCGGTGGTCGATATAACTTGAGGGAATATGTGTTCTACCTTTAGCTCCTCATTGGGTTCGACACTCTTACTTATCAAAAGAGGCTACAATTGATCCCCTATACTTGTGGGTTATCAAGACCTTTTTCTGGCGCCGTTGCCGGGGAGCAATAGCGTGGGGTGAATATTCTCGTGTGTGCTTGTTTGCTTTATTACTATGTAATTTTTATTTGCTGTTCTTAGTTGTTCTTTATCTTTAGTTATGGATATGGAACACGAAATACCAAAAAAATTAGGTGTAGTTGTTGCTCATGGAGATGGGGAACTTCCTAAAACCCTCGATGCTGGTTATGTGAAAATTATTATGTACTACTTTAATAATCCTGTGAAAACCCCATTCAATTATGTAATGGGAGTAACGTTGGATCAACGTGAATACTTTAGGGATTACCACTTGGCACAAAAAGGGAAACTATTATGGGATCAAATTCATATATTGAAGTGGTATGCTTGGCAACTATGCGTGAGTTATGATTATACTTGTTGCTCTAGAATGAAGGCTCCACACCTTCCCTTTTCATGCAAATTTAATGATAATAAAACCTTAGCTTCTTATGCTAATGGTATATATGATTACTATGATGTGGAACAAATAGAAGAATTTGTTGCTTTTATGGGTGCTTATGAAATTGAATCTATGTGTAAAGAGTTTGAAGATTTTGATGATGCTGTTTATAGATCTGAAAATTTAGCTATCCTCAAATATTGCTATGATAATTATGAATACAATTACGAAATTAATGCACTTATTGAGAAAGTCTCCGCTGTCCAAGAAGAGACTAATATTTTGCAGGAGTCTATGGAAGAAGAAATTGATGAAACTGTGAGCTCATTGGATGAAAAAGATGAGGAGGAGAGCGAAGAACAAAAGGAGGAAGAGCGGATTGATCACCCGTGCCCACCTTCTAATGAGAGTAACTCTTCAACTCATACATTGTTTAATTCCCCTTCGTGCTTACCGAAGGATGATTGCTATGATGACTTTTATGATCCCGTTGATTCTTTTGAAATATCCCTTTTTGATGATGCTTGCTATGCTTGTGGCCAAGATGCCAATATGAATTATGCTTATAGAGATGAACTTGCTATAGTTCCATATGTTAAACATGAAATTGTTGCTATTGCACCCACGCATGATAGTCCTATTATCTTTTTGAATTCTCCAAATATACTATATCGGAGAAGTTTGCCCTTATTAAGGATTATATTGATGGGTTGCCTTTTACCGTTGCACATGATGATTTTGATAAGTATAATATGCATGTGCTTGCTGCTCCTACTTGCAATTATTATGAGAGAGGAACTATATCTCCACCTCTCTATGTTTCCAGCATGATAAAATTGCAAGAAACTGTTTATACTATGCATTGGCCTTTACTAGGTGTGCATGAATTGTTCTTTTATGACATACCGATGCATAGGAAGAGAGTTAGACTTCGTCATTGCATGATATATGTTACTTTTTGCTCACTACTAAATGCCAAATCATTGTTAATTAAAATTGGCTTTGATATACCTTGGGATCCGGGTGGATTCACTACTTGAGCACTATATGCCTAGCTTAATGGCTTTAAAGAAAGCGCTGCCAGGGAGACAACCCGGAAGTTTTAAAGAGTCATTTATTTCTGTTGAGTGCTTTAATATAGTTTAAAAACAACAAAAATAAAGAGGGGAACCCAAAACTTTTTCAAAAAGAAAAGCGAAAGTGAGAAAGACGAGCATTGTTGAAGTGGGAGCTAGCCTTGAACTTTGTTCATGCTCACGGAAACTTTGTGAATCTTGATTATAGAAACGTTTCAACAAAAATAATTATCCCCTTGTACAATTCCATTGTATTATAAAAATAATGTGCCAAGGTTTGCCTTTAGGATGTTTACAATACTTGTTGGTTTGTACGGTGCATGACAGAAACTTTGGCTGTAGTGCGCGAATTTTAATTTTTTACTGGAACGTGAAATGGTTCTGATTATTTTTGAACTGCCTTGCTGTACAAATTGTTTATTTTTCCTAATTTGGGAAGAATTTTTCAAGTACCAGAAGTATGGTGAATGTTCATATTATTACAGACTGTTCTGTTTTAGACAGATTCTGTTTTTGATGCATAGTTTGCTTGTTTTGATGAAACTATCAATTATATCAGTGGATTAAGCCATGAAAAAGTTATGTTACTGTAGAGACAATGCAAAAACAAAATATGAATTGGTTTGCAACAGTACTCAGAGTAGTGATTTGCTTTATTATACTAACGGATCTTACCGAGTTTTCTGTTGAAGTTTTGTGTGGATGAAGTGTTCGATGATTGAGAAGGTTTCGATGTGAGAAGAAGGAAGAGAGGCAAGAGCTCAAGCTTGGGGATGCCCGAGGCACCCCAAGTAAATATTCAAGGAGACTCAAGCGTCTAAGCTTGGGGATGCTGGGAAGGCATCCTCTCTTTCTTCAACAAATATCGGTATGTTTTCGGATTCATTTCGTTCATGCGATATGTGCAATCTTGGAGCGTCTTTTGCATTTAGTTTTCACTTTTTCTTTTATGCACCATGCTGGTATGAGATAGTCCTTGGTTTATTTATAGAATGCTCTTTTCACTTCACTTATATCTTTTGAGTATGGCTTTATAGAATGCTTCATGTGCATCACTTATATCATTTGAAGTTTGGATTGCCTGTTTCTCTTCACATAGACAACCGCCATTTGTAGAATGCTCTTTTGCTTCACTTATATTTGTTAGAGCGTGGGCATATCTTTTGTAGAAAGTATTAAACTCTCTTGCTTCACTTATATCTATTTAGAGAGATGACAGGAACTGGTCATTCACATGGTTAGTCATAAAATCCTACATAAAACTTGTAGATCACTGAATATGATATGTTTGATTCCTTGCAATAGTTTTGCAATATAAAGGTGGTGATATTAGAGTCGTGCTAGTTGAGTAATTGTGAAATTGAGAAATACTTGTGTTGAGGTTTGCAAGTCCCGTAGCATGCACGTATGGTGAACCGTTATGTAACAAAGTCGGAGCATGAGGTGTTTATTGATTGTCTTCCTTATGAGTGGCGGTCGGGGACAAGCGATGGTCTTTTCCTACCAATCTATCCCCCTAGGAGCATGCGCGTAGTACTTTGTTTGGATGACTAATAGATTTTTGCAATAAGTATGTGAGTTCTTGATGACTAATGTTGAGTCCATGGATTATAACGCACTCTCACCCTTCCATCATTGCTTGCCTCTTCGGTACCGTGCATTGCCCTTTCTCACCTCGAGAGTTGGTGCAAACTTCGCCGGTGCATCCAAACCCCGTGATACGATACGCTCTATCACACATAAACCTCCTTATATCTTCCTCAAAACAACCACCATACCTACCTATTATGGCATTTCCATAGCCATTCCGAGATATATTGCCATGCAACTTCCATCATCATCATATACATGACTTGAGCAGTTATTGTCATATTGCTTTGCATGATCGTAAGATAGCTAGCATGATGTTTTCATGGCTTGTCCGTTTTTTGATGTCATTGCTACGCTAGATCATTGCACATCCCGGTACACCGCCGGAGGCATTCATATAGAGTCATATCTTTGTTCTAGATATCGAGTTGTAATATTGAGTTGTAAGTAAATAAAAGTGTGATAATCATCATTATTAGAGCATTGCCCCAGTGAGGAAAGGATGATGGAGACTATGATTCCCCCACAAGTCGGGATGAGACTCCGGACGAAAAAAATAAAAAAAATAAAAAAAAAGAGAAAGGCCAAAAAAGATAGAAGGCCCAAAAAAAGAGAAAAAAATGAGAGAAAAAGAGAGAAGGGGCAATGTTACTATCCTTTTACCACATTTGTGCTTCAAAGTAGCACCATGCTCTTCATATAGAGAGTCTCTTGAGTTTTCACTTTCATATACTAGTGGGAATTTTCATTATATAACTTGGTTTGTATATTCCAACGATGGGCTTCCTCAAATGCCTTAGGTCTTCATGAGCAAGCAAGTTGGATGCACACCCACTTACTTTTAGTTTGAGCTTTCATACACTTATAGCTCTAGTGCATCCGTTGCATGGCAATCCCTACTCCTCACATTGATATATATTAATGGGCATCTCCATAGCCCGTTGATATGCCTAGTTGATGTGAGACTTTCTCCTTTTTTGTCTTCTCCACACAACCTCCACCATCATATTCTATTCCACCTATAGTGATATGTCCATGGCTCAAGCTCATGTATTGCGTGAAAGTTTAAAAGGTTTGAGAAACGTCAAAAGTATGAAACAATTGCTTGGCTTGTCATCGGGGTTGTGCATGATGTGAATGCTTTGTGTGGTGAATATGGAGCATAGCCAGACTATATAATTTTGTAGGGATGAGCTTTCTTTGGCTATGTTATTTCAATAAGACATAATTGCTTGGTTGGTATGCTTGAAGTATTATTGTCTTAATGGCAAATGATAGACTATTGCTTTGAATCACTCGTGTCTTAATATTCATGCCATGATTAGAGATATGATCAAGATTGTGCTAGCTAGCATTCCACATCAAAAATTATCCTTTTTATCATTTACCTACTCGACGACGAGGAGGAATTAAGCTTGGGGATGCTGATACGTCTCCGTCGTATCTATAATTTTTGATTGTTCCATGCCAATATTCTACAACTTCCATATATTTTTTGGCAAGTTTTTATACTATTTTTGGGACTAACATATTGATCAAGTGCCCAGTGCCAGTTCCTGTCAGCATACCCATATCAAACGGAGTCCAAACGGGATAAAAACGGACGGAGTTTATTTTCAAAATATTTGGAAAATATGGAGGAAAAATCAATGTGAACTAGTGTCCATGGTGGGCACGAGGTAGGGGGCGCCCCCCCTAGGGCATGCCCCTGACCCTCGTGACCCACCTGTAAGGCGGTTGACGCTCTTCTTTTGCCGCAAGAAAGCTAATTTTCGGGAAAAAATCACGGCGAAGGTTTCAGGCCAGTGGGAGTTACGGATCTCCATATATACATGAAACGGTGAAACAGAGCCAGAACAGAACGCATAACCAGAGAGAGACAGAGAGATAGATCCAATCTCGGAGGGGCTCTCGCCCCTCCCACGCCATGGGAGCCAAGGACCAAAGGGGAAACCCTTCTCCCATCTAGGGAGGAGGTCAAGGAAGAAGAAGAAGAAGGGGGCCCTCTCCCCCTTGCTTCCGGTGGCACCGGAGCGCTGCCGGGGCCATCATCATCACCGCCATCTTCACCAACAACTTCACCGCCATCATCATCAACTCTTCCCCCCTCTATGCAGCGGGGTAACCTCTCTCTTACCCGCTGTAATATCTACTTAAACATGGTGCTCAACGCTATATATTATTTCCCAATGATGTATGGCTACCCTATGATGTTTGAGTAGATTCGTTTTGTCCTAATGGCTATTTGATGACCAAGATTGGTTTGAGTTGCATGTTTTATTATTGGTGTTGTCCTATGGTGCTCTCCGTGTTGTGCAAGCGTGAGGGATTCCCGCTGTAGGGTTTGCAATATGTTCATGATTTGCTTATGGTGGGTGGCGTGAGTGACAGAAGCACAGACCCGAGTAAGTAGGTTGTTTGCGTATAGGATAAAGGGGACATGATACTTTAATGCCATGGTTGGGTTTTACCTTAATGAATCGTTAGTAGTTGCGGATGCTTGCTAGAGTTCCAATCATAAGTGCATATGATCCAAGTAGAGAAAATATGTTAGCTTATGCCTCTCCCTCAAATAAAATTGCAATAATTATTACCGGTCTAGTTATCGATTGCCTAGGGACAAATAACTTTCTCGTAACAAAGCTCTTTACTAATTTAGTTGTGTCTTTATCTTAGCAGCCCCTAGCTTTTATTTACGTGCTCTTTACTTTCTTGCAAGCCTATCCAAAAACACCTACAAAGTACTTCTAGTTTCATACTTGTTCTAGGTAAAGCGAACGTCAAGCGTGCGTAGAGTTGTATCGGTGGTCGATAGAACTTGAGGGAATATTTGTTCTACCTTTAGCTCCTCGTTGGGTTCGACACTCTTACTTATTGAAAGAGGCTACAATTGATCCCCTATACTTGTGGGTTATCAGTGCTTAGGCGAAGCCCTACGTCGGTAGAACATCATCATCTCCACCACGCCGTCGTGCTAACGAAACATTCCCTCAACACTCGGCTGGATCGGAGTTCGAGGGACGTCATCGGATTGAACGTGTGTTGAAATCGGAGGTACCGTGCGTTCGGTACTTGATCGGTCGGATCGTGAAGACGTACGACTACATCAACCGCATTGTGCTAACGCTTCCGCTTTCGGTCTATGAGGGTACGTGGACAACACTCTCCCCTCTCGTTGCTATGCATCACCATGATCTTGCGTGTACATAGGAATTTTTTTGAAATTACTACGTTCCCCAATAGTGGTATCAGAGCCAGGTTTTATGCGTTGATGTTATATGCACGAGTAGAACACAAGTGAGTTGTGGGCGATATAAGTCATACTGCTTACCAGCATGTCATACTTTGGTTCGGAGGTATTGTTGGATGAAGCGGCCCGGACCGACATTACGTGTATGCTTACGGGAGACTAGTTCTAGCGACGTGCTTTGCACACAGGTGGCTGGCAGGTGTCAGTTTCTCCAACTTTAGTTGAACCGAGTGTGGCTACGCCCGGTCCTTGCGAAGGTTGAAACAACACCAACTTGACAAACTATCATTGTGGTTTTGATGCATAGGTAAGAACGGTTCTTGCTAAGCCCGTAGCAGCCATGTAAAACTTGCAACAACAAAGTAGAGGACGTCTAACTTGTTTTTGCAGGGCATGTTGTGATGTGATATGGTCAAGACGTGATGCTATATTTTATTGCATGAGATGATCATGTTTTTTAACCGAGTTATCGGCAACTGGCAGGAGCCATATGGTTGTCGCTTTATTGTATGCAATGCAATCGCCCTGTAATGCTTTACTTTATCACTAAGCGGTAGCGATAGTCGTAGAAGCATAAGATTGGCGAGACGACAACGATGCTATGATGGAGATCAAGGTGTCGCACCAGTGACGATGGTGATCATGACGATGCTTCGGAGATGGAGATCACAAGCACAAGATGATGATGGCCATATCATATCACTTATATTGATTGCATGTGATGTTTATCCTTTATGCATCTTATCTTGCTTTGATTGACGGTAGCATTATAAGATGATCTCTCACTAAATGTCAAGATAAAAGTGTTCTCCCTAAGTATGCACCGTTGCCAAAGTTCGTCGTGCCCAGACACCACGTGATGATCGGGTGTGATAAGCTCTACGTCCATCTACAACGGGTGCAAGCCAGTTTTGCACACGCAGAATACTCAGGTTAAACTTGACGAGCCTAGCATATGCAGATATGGCCTCGAAACAGTGAGACCGAAAGGTCGAGCGTGAATCATATAGTAGATATGATCAACATAGTGATGTTCACCATTGAAAGCTACTCCATTTCACGTGATGATCGGTTATGGTTTAGTTGATTTGGATCACGTGATCACTTAGAGGATTATAGGGATGTCTTTCTAAGTGGGAGTTCTTAAGTAATATGATTAATTGAACTTAAATTTATCATGAACTTAGTACCTAATAGTATCTTGCTTGTCTATGTTTGATTGTAGATAGATGGCCCGTGCTGTTGTTCCGTTGAATTTTAATGCGTTCCTTGAGAAAGCAAAGTTGAAAGATGATGGTAGCAATTACACGGACTGGGTCCGTAACTTGAGGATTATCCTCATTGCTGCACAGAAGAATTACGTCCTGGAAGCATCGCTGGGTGCCAGGCCTGCTGCTGATGGAACTGACAACGTTAAGAACATCTGGCAGAGCAAAGCTGATGACTACTCGATAGTTCAATGTGCCATGCTTTACGGCTTAGAACCGGGACTTCAACGACGTTTTGAACGTCATGGAGCATATGAGATGTTCCAGGAGTTGAAGTTAATATTTCAAGAAAATGCCCGGATTGAGAGATATGAAGTCTCCAATAAGTTCTACAGCTGCAAGATGGAGGAGAATAGTTCTGTCAGTGAGCATATACTCAAGATGTATGGGTATAATAATCACTAAATTCAACTGGTAGTTAATCTTCCAGATGATAGCGTCATTGACAGAATTCTCCAATCACTTCCACCAAGCTACAAGATCTTCATGATGAACTATAATATGCAAGGGATGGATAAGACAATTCCCGAGCTCTTCGCAATGCTAAAGGCTGCAGAGGTAGAAATCAAGAAGGAGCATCAAGTGTTGATGGTCAATAAGACCACTAGTTTCAAGAAGAAGGGCAAAGGGAGGAAGAAGGAGAACTTCAAGAAGAACAGCAAGCAAGTTGCTGCTCAGGAGAAGAAACCTAAGTCTGGACCTAAGCCTGAAACTGAGTGCTTCTACTGCAAGCAGACTGGTCACTAGAAGCGGAACTGCCCCAAGTATTTGGCGGATAAGAAGGATGGCAAGGTGAACAAAGGTATGTGATATACATGTTATTGATGTGTACCTTATTAGAGCTCGAAGTAGTACCTGGGTATTTGATACTGGTTCTGTTGCTAATATTTGCAACTCGAAACAGGGACTACGGATTAAGCGAACACTGGCAAAGGACGAGGTAACGATGCGTGTGGGAAATGGTTCCAAAGTCGATGTGATCACGGTCGGCACACTACCTCTACATCTACCTTCGGGATTAGTATTATATTTGGTGCCAGCGTTGAGCATGAACATTATATCTGGATCTTGTTTGATGCGATACGGTTATTCATTTAAATCAGAGAATAATGGTTGTTCTATTTATATGAGTAATATCTTCTATGGTCATGCATCCTTGAAGAGTTGTCTATTTTTGATGAATCTCGATAGTAGTGATACACATATTCATAATGTTGAAGCCAAAAGATGTGGAGTTGATAATGATAGTGCAACTTATTTGTGGCACTGCCGTTTAGGTCATATCAGTATAAAGCGCATGAAGAAACTCCATACTGATTGACTTTTGGAACCACTTGATTATGAATCACTTGGTACTTGCGAACCGTGCCTCATGGGCAAGATGACTAAAACGCCGTTCTCAGGAACTATGGAGAGAGCAACAGATTTGTTGGAAATCATACATACAGATGTATGTGGTCCGATAAATGTTGAGGCTCGTGGCGGATATCGTTATTTTCTCACCTTCACAGATGATTTAAGCAGATATGGGTATATCTACTTAATGAAGCATAAGTCTGAAACATTTGAAAAGTTCAAAGAATTTTAGAGTGAAGTTGAAAATCATCGTAACAAGAAAATAAAGTTTCTACGATCTGATCGTGGAGGAGAATATTTGAGTTACGAGTTTGGTCTACATTTGAAACAATGCGGAATAGTTTCACAACTCACGCCACCCAGAACACCACAGCGTAATGGTGTGTCCGAACGTCGTAATCGTACTTTACTTGATATGGTGCGATCTATGATGTCTCTTACTGATTTACCGCTATCGTTTTGGGGTTATGCTTTAGAGACGACCGCATTCACGTTAAATAGGGCACCATCGAAATCCGTAGAGACAACGCCTTATGAACTATGGTTTGGCAAGAAACCAAAGTTGTCGTTTCTGAAAGTTTGTGGCTGCGATGCTTATGTGAAACAGCTTCAACCTGATAAGCTCGAACCCAAATCGGAGAAATGTGTCTTCATAGGATACCCAAAGGAGACTGTTGGGTACACCTTCTATCACAGATCCGAAGGCAAGAATTCGTTGCTAAGAATGGATCCTTTCTAAAGAAGGAGTTTCTCTCGAAAGAAGTGAGTGGGAGGAAAGTAGAACTTGATGAGGTAACTATACCTGCTCCTCTATTGGAAAGTAGTTCATCACAGAAACCGGTTTCTGTGATGCCTACACCAATTAGTGAGGAAATTAATGATAATGATCATGGAACTTCAGATCAAGTTGCTGCTGAACCTCGTAGATCAACCAGAGTAAGATCCGCACCAGAGTGGTACGGTAATCCGGTTCTGGAAGTCATGCTACTAGATCATGATGAACCTACGAACTATGAAGAAGGGATGGTGAGCCCAGATTCCGAAAAATGGTTTGAGGCCATTGATACGTCACCAACGTATCTATAATTTTTGATTGCTCCATGCTATATTATCTACTGTTTTGGACTATATTGGGCTTTATTTTCCACTTTTATATTATTTTTGGGACTAACCTATTAACCGGAGGCCCAGCCCAGAATTGCAGTTTTTTTGCCTATTTCAGTGTTTCGAAGAAACAGAATATCAAACAGAGTCCAAACGGAATCAAACCTTCGGGAACGTGATTTTCTCACCGAACGTGATCCAGGAGGCTTGGACCCTACTCCAAGGAAGCAAAGAGGCGGTCACGAGGGTGGGGGCGCCCCCTGCCTCGTGGGCCCCTCGGAGCTCCACCGATGTACTTCTTCCTCCTATATATACCTACGTACCCCCAAATGATCAGTGAAGGAGCCAAAAACCTAATTCCACCGCCGCAACTTTCCGTATCCACGAGATCCCATCTTGGGGCCTGTTCCGGAGCTCCGCCGGAGAGGGCCATCATCACGGAGGGCTTCTACATCATCATAGCCTCTCCGATGAAGTGTGAGTAGTTTACCTCAGACCTTCGGGTCCATAGTTATTAGCTAGATGGCTTCTTCTCTCTTTTTGGATCTCAATACAATGTTCATCCCCTCTCTCGTGGAGATCTATTCGATGTAATCTTCTTTTTGCGGTGTGTTTTTTGAGACCAATGAATTGTGGGTTTATGATCAAGTCTATCTATGAATAATATTTGGATCTTCTCTCAATTCTTTTATGTATGATTGGTTACCTTTGCAAGTCTCTTCAAATTATCAGTTTGGTTTGGCCTACTAGATTGGTTTTTCTTGCCATGGGAGAAGTGCTTTCCTAGTGACAGAAGGGGCAGCAAGGCACGTATTGTATTGTTGCCATCTAGGATAACAAGATGGGGTTTTTATCATATTGCATGAATTTATACCTCTACATCATGCCATCTTGCTTAAGGCGTTACTCTGTTTTTAACTTAATACTCTAGATGCATGCTGGATAGCGGTCGATGAGTGGAGTAATAGTTGTAGATGCAGGCAGGAGTCGGTCTACTTGTCTCGGACATGATGCCTATATACATGATCATACCTAGATATTGTCATAACTATGCTCAATTCTGTCAATTGCTCAACAGTAATTTGTTCACCCACCGTAGAAATACTTATGCTCTTAAGAGAAGCCACTAGTGAAACCTATGGCCGCCGGGTCTATTCTGATCATATCAATCTCCATCACTTTATATTTTCTTTGCTTTTTTACTTTGCATCTCTATACCAAAAATATCAAAAATATTATCTATCATCTCTATCAGATCTCACTCCCGTAAGTGACCAGAAGGGATTGACAACCCCTAATCGCGTTGGTTGCGTTGAGCTATCGTTTTGTGTAGGTACGAGGGACTTGCGCGTGGCCTCCTACTGGATTGATACCTTGGTTCTCAAAAACTGAGGGAAATACTTACGCTACTTTGCTGCATCATCCTCTCCTCTTCGGGGAAATCCAACGCAGTGCTCAAGAGGTAGCAAGAAAAATTTCTGGCGCCGTTGCGGGGGAGTCTACACAAAAGTCAACATACCAAGTACCCATCACAGTCCCTATCTCCCGCATTACATTAGTTGCCATTTGCCTCTCATTTTCCTCTCCCCCACTTCACCCTTGCCGTTTTATTCGCCCTCTCTTTCCTGTTTGCCTTTTTCTCGCTTGCCTTGTCGTCATGGCTAGTCCCTTATCCACTCCGTTGTCCCCTGAGTTTGAAGTATTTCATTTCAAACAAAGACAAGGAGAAAACTTAAAAGATGCCTGGTTGAGAATAATGGAGTCTTATCGTAATTGTACCTTTGAAGTAAATCTGAGAATACTGCTTCACAATTTTTATGTTGGATTAAATATGTCTCATAGACAACTTTTGGATTGTGTTGCCAAAGGCAATTTTATTGAAATTGATCCCCATATTGCACTTGAAATTATAGAAGGTATAGTGGGAACACTACCTCAACAAAAGGGGCCTCATCCTACTCAGGAAGAGACATAAGTTCTTGAAAAAAATTGTGAAGTTACTAAGAATTTGCAAAAATCTCTTGAACCTCTTAAGAATGTTAGCGGAAATATTCACCGCATGAATATGTTGATCACTCTTTGCAATAAGCGGTTGGGCTCTTTAGATCTAAAAATTTCGGAATATGAAGGGAAACGTAAAGAACCTCCCGGATTCGAGCTTGATCCCGCTAAAAAGTTGAAAATCAAAGATGGCACTACCTAGATCTATCCTCGCTTTTATGCCTAGCTACGGGCGTTAAACGATAGCGCTTGTTGGGAGGCAACCCAATTTTATTTTTAGTTTTTAGTTTTTTCTTATGTTTAGGAATAAATAATCCATCTACCTTCTGTTTAGATGTGGTTTTATGTTTTAATCAGTGTTTGTGCGAAGTTAGACCTATAGGATCTTCTTGGATGATAGTTATTTGATCTTGCTGTAATTTTCAGAAACTTTGCGCTCAGTGCCCGAATTGTTAAAAATCACCAGAACGTGATAAAATACTGATTTCAATTGCTGCTGATCAACAAACAAATTTTCTAGGTCGTCCTATTTTGGTAGATTGTTTGGAGTTCCAAAAGTTAGCGTTAGTTACAGATTACTACAGACTGTTCTGTTTTTGACAGATTCTGTTTTTCGTGTGTTGTTTGCTTATTTTGATGAATCTATGGCTAGTAAAATAGTTTATAATCCATAGAGAAGTTGAAATACAATAGGTTTAACACCAATATAAATAAATAATGAGTTCATTACAGTACCTTGAAGTGGTCTTTTGTTTTCTTTCGCTAACGGAGCTCACGAGATTTCTGTTGAGTTTTGTGTTGGGAGGTTTTCAAGTTTTGAGTGAAATATTTTGATGGATTATGGAACAAGGAGTGGCAAGAGCCTAAGCTTGGGGATGCCCATGGCACCCCCAAGATAATATAAGGACACCAAAAAGTCAAAGCTTGGGGATGCCCCGGAAGGCATCCCCTCTTTCGTCTACTTCCATCGGTAATTTTACTTGGAGCTATATTTTTATTCACCACATGATATGTGTTTTTCTTGGAGCGCCCTGTATTATTTGAGTCTTTGTTTGTTAGTGTGCCACAATCATCCTTGCTGTACACACCTTTTGAGAGATCCATACATAATTTGAAATTTGATAGAATACTCTATGTGCTTCACTTATATCTTTTGAGCTTTATAGTTTTGCTCTAGTGCTTCACTTATATCTTTTAGAGCACGGTGGTGGAATTGTTTTATAGAAACTATTGATCTCTCATGCTTCACTTAGATTATTTTGATAGTCTTTAATAGCATGGTAATTTGCTTAATAATAATAATATGCTTGGTATTCAAGATTTGTGAAACTTTCTTTTGAAAGCATTGAATACTAAGAAAAGTTTGATGCTTGATAATTGTTTTGAGATATGGAGGTGATAATATCAAAGTCGTGCTAGTTGAGTAGTTGTGAATTTTAGAAATGCTTGTGTTGAAGTTTACAAGTCCCGTAGCATGCACGTATGGTAAACGTTATGTAACAACTTTGAAACATGAGGTGTTATTTGATTGTCCTCCTTATGAGTGGCAGTCGGGGACGAGCTATGGTATTTTCCTACCAATCTATCCCCCTAGGAGCATGCGCGTAGTGCTTTGGTTTTTGATGGCTTGTAGATTTTTGCAGTAAGTATATGAGTTCTTTATGACTAATGTTGAGTCCATGGATTATACGCACTCTCACCCTTCCATCATTGCTAGCCTCTTCGGTACCGTGCATTGCCCTTTCTCACATTGAGAGTTGGTGCAAACTTCGTGGGTGCATCCAAACCCCGTGATATGATACGCTCTTTCACACATAAACCTCCTTATATCTTCCTCAAAACAGCCACCATACCTACCTATTATGGCATTTCCATAGCCATTCCGAGATATATTGCCATGCAACTTTCCACCATACCGTTCTTCATGACACATGCATCATTGTCATATTGCTTAGCATGATCATGTAGTTGACATAGTATTTGTGGCAAAGCCACTGTTCATAATTCTTTCATACATGTCACTCTTGATTCACTGCATATCCCGGTACACCGCCGGAGGCATTCATATAGAGTCATACTTTGTTCTAGTATCGAGTTGTAATCATTGAGTTGTAAATAAATAGAAGTGTGATGATCATCATTTTATAGAGCATTGTCCCAAGTGAGGTAAAAAAAGAGGCCATAAAAAAGGAAAAGGCCCAAATAAAAAATGAGAGAAAAAGAGAGAAGGGACAATGTTACTATCCTTTTCCATACTTGTGCTTCAAAGTAGCACCATAATCTTCAGAATAGAGAGTCTCTTGTTTTGTCATTTTCATATACTAGTGGGAATCTTTCATTATAGAACTTGGCTTGTATATTCCAACAATGGGCCTCCTCAAGTGCCCTAGGTCTTCGTGAGCAAGCAAGTTGGATGCACACCCACTTAGTTTCTTTTGTTGAGCTTTCATGCATTTATAGCTCTAGTGCATCCGTTGCATGGCAATCCGTACTCCTTGCATTAACATCAATCGATGGGCATCTCCATAGCTCATCGATTAGCCTCGTTGATGTGAGATCTTCTCCTTTTTGGTCTTATCCACATAACCCCCATCATCATATTCTATTACACCCATAGTGCTATATCCATGGCTCATGCTCATGTATTGCGTGAAGGTTTATAAGTTTGAGATTACTAAAGTATGAAACAATTGCTTGGCTTGTCATCGGGGTTATGCATGATGAGAGCATTCTTGTGTGACAAAAATGGAGCATGACTAAACTATATGATTTTGTAGGGATGAGCTTTCTTTGGCCATGTTATTTTGAGAGGACATAATTGCTTAGTTAGTATGCTTGAAGTATTATTATTTTTATGTCAATATGAACTTTTGTCTTGAATCTTTCGGATCTGAATATTCATACCACAATTAAGAAGATTTACATTGAAATTATGCCAAGTAGCACTCCGCATCAAAAGTTCTCTTTTATCATTTACCTACTCGAGGATGAGCAGGAATTAAGCTTGGGGATGCCTGATACGTCTCCAACGTATCTATAATTTTTGATTGCTCCATGCTATATTATCTACTGTTTTGGACTATATTGGGCTTTATTTTCCACTTTTATATTATTTTTGGGACTAACCTATTAACCGGAGGCCCAGCCCAGAATTGCTGTTTTTTTTTCCTATTTCAGTGTTTCGAAGAAAAGGAATATCAAACGGAGTCCAGACGGAATGAAACCTTCGGGAACGTGATTTTCTCACCGAACATGATCTAGGAGACTTGGACCCTACTCCAAGGAAGCAAAGAGACGGTCATGAGGGTGGGGGCGCCCCCCCCTAGGGCACACCCCCTGCCTCGTGGGCCCCTCGGAGCTCCACCGACATACTTCTTCCTCCTATATATACCTACGTACCCCCAAACGATCAGTGAAGGAGCCAAAAACCTAATTCCACCACCGCAACTTTCTGTATCCACGAGATCCCATCTTGGGGCCTGTTCCGGAGCTCCGCCGGAGAGGGCCATCATCACGGAGGGCTTCTACATCATCATAGCCTCTCCGATGAAGTGTGAGTAGTTTACCTCAGACCTTCGGGTCCATAGTTATTAGCTAGATGGCTTCTTCTCTCTTTTTGGATCTCAATACAATGTTCTCCCCCTCTCTCATGGAGATCTATTCGATGTAATCTTATTTTTGCGGTGTGTTTGTTGAGACCGATGAATTGTGGGTTTATGATCAAGTCTATCTATGAATAATATTTGAATCTTCTCTGAATTATTTTATGTATGATTGGTTATCTTTGCAAGTCTCTTCAAATTATCAGTTTGGTTTGGCCTACTAGATTGGTTTTTCTTGCCATGGGAGAAGTCCTTAGCTTTGGGTTCAATCTTGCGGTGTCCTTTCCCAGTGACAGAAGGGGCAGCAAGGCACGTATTGTATTGTTGCCATCGAGGACAACAAGATGGTTTTTTTTTATCATATTGCATGAATTTATCCCTCTACATCATGTCATCTTGCTTAAGGCGTTACTCTGTTTTTAACTTAATACTCTAGATGCATGCTGGATAGCGGTCGATGAGTGGAGTAATAGTAGTAGATGCAGGCAGGAGTCGGTCTACTTGTCTCGGACGTGATGCCTATATACATGATCATACCTAGATATTCTCATAACTATGCTCAATTCTGTCAATTGCTCAACAGTAATTTGTTCACCCACCGTTGAAATACTTATGCTCTTGAGAGAAGCCACTAGTGAAACCTATGGCCCCCGGGTTTATTCTCATCATATCAATCTCCATCACTTTATATTTGCTTTGCTTTTTTACTTTGCCTTTTACTTTTTACTTTGCATCTCTATATCAAAAATACCAAAAATATTATCTATCATCTCTATCAGATCTCACTCCCGTAAGTGACCAGAAGGGATTGACAACCCCTAATCGCGTTGGTTGCGTTGAGCTATCGTTTTGTGTAGGTACGAGGGACTTGCGCATGGCCTCCTACTGGATTGATACCTTGGTTCTCAAAAACTGAGGGAAATACTTACGCTACTTTGCTGCATCATCCTCTCCTCTTCGGGGAAATCCAACGCAGTGCTCAAGAGGTAGCAGCCATGAAATCTGAGATGGGATCCATGTATGAGAACAAAGTGTGGACTTTGGTTGACTTGCCCGATGATCGGCAAGCAATTGATAATAAATGGATCTTCAAGAAGAAGACTGACGCTGACGGTAATGTTACTGTCTACAAAGCTCGACTTGTTGCAAAAGGTTTTCAACAAGTTCAAGGGATTGACTACGATGAGACCTTCTCACCCGTAGCGATGCTTAAGTCTGTCCGAATCATGTTAGCGATTGCCGCATTTTATGATTATGAAATTTGGAAGATGGATGTCAAAACTGCATTCCTGAATGGATTTCTGGAAGAAGAGTTGTATATGATGCAACTGGAAGGTTTTGTCGATCCAAAGGGAGCTAACAAAGTGTGAAAGCTCCAGCTATCCATTTATGGACCGGTGCAAGCCTCTCGGAGTTGGAATAAACGCTTTGATAGTGTGATCAAAGCATTTGGTTTTGTACAGACGTTTGGAGAAGCCTGTATTTACAAGAAAGTGAGTGGGAGCGCTGTAGCATTTCTAATATTATATGTGGAAGACATATTGTTGATTGGAAATGATATAGAATTTCTGGATAGCATAAAGGGATACTTGAATAAGAGTTTTTCAATGAAAGACCTCGGTGAAGCTGCTTACATATTGGGCATTAAGATCTATAGAGATAGATCAAGACGCTTAATTGGACTTTCACAAAGCACATACCTTGACAAAGTTTTGAAGAAGTTCAAAATGGATCAAGCAAAGAAAGGGTTTTGTCTGTATTACAAGGTGTGAAGTTGAGTAAGACTCAATGCCTGACCAAAGCAGAAGATATAGAGAAAATGAAGGATGTTCCCTATGCTTCAGCCATAGGCTCTATCATGTATGCAATGCTGTGTACCAGACCTGATGTGTGCCTTGCTATAAGTCTAGCAGGGAGGTACCAAAGTAATCCAGGAGTGGATCACTGGACAGCGGTCAAGAACATCCTGATATACCTGAAAAGGACTAAGGATATGTTTCTCGTTTATGGAGGTGACAAAGAGCTCATCGTAAATGGTTACATTGATGCAAGCTTTGACACTGATCTGGACGATTCTAAATTGCAAACTGGATACGTGTTTACATTGAACGGTGGAGCTGTCAGTTGGTGCAGTTCTAAACAAAGCGTCGTGGCGGGATCTACATGTGAAGCGGAGTACATAGCTGCTTCGGAAGCAGCAAATGAAGGAGTCTGGATGAAGGAGTTCATATCCAATCTAGGTGTCATACCTAGTGCATCGGGTCTAATGAAAATCTTTTGTGACAATACTGGAGCAATAGCCTTGGCGAAGGAATCCAGATTTCACAAGAGAACCAAGCACATCAAGAGACGCTTCAATTCCATCCGGGATCTAGTCCAGGTGGGAGACATAGAAATTTGCAAGATACATACGGATCTGAATGTTGCAGACCCGTTGACTAAGCCTCTTCCATGAGCAAAACATTATCAACACCAAGGCTCCATGGGTGTTAGAATCATTACTGTGTAATCTAGATTATTGACTCTAGTGCAAGTGGGAGACTGAAGGAAATATGCCCTAAAGGCAATAATAAAGTTATTATTTATTTCCTTATATCATGATAAATGTTTATTATTCATGCTAGAATTGTATTAACCGGAAACATGATACATGTGTGAATACATAGACAAACATAGTGTCACTAGTATGCCTCTACTTGACTAGCTCGTTGATCAAAGATGGTTATGTTTCCTAGCCATAGACATGAGTTGTCATTTGATTAACGAGATCACATCATTAGGAGAATGATGTGATTGACATGACCCATTCCGTTAGCTTAGCACACGATCGTTTAGTATGTTGCTATTGCTTTCTTCATGACTTATACATGTTCCTATGACTATGAGATTATGCAACTCCTGTTTATCGAAGGAACACTTTGTGTGCTACCAAACGTCACAACGTAACTGGGTGATTATAAAGGTGCTCTACAGGTGTCTCCGAAGGTACTTGTTGTGTTGGCGTATTTCGAGATTAGGATTTGTCACTCCAATTGTCAGAGAGGTATCTCTGGGCCCTCTCGGTAATGCACATCACTTAAGCCTTGCAAGCATTGCAATTAATGAGTTAGTTGCGGGATGATGTATTACGGAACGAGTAAAGAGACTTGCCAGTAACGAGATTGAACTAGGTACTGAGATACCGACGATCGAATCTCGGGCAAGTAACATACCGATGACAAAGGGAACAACGTATGTTGTTATGCGGTCTGACCGATAAAGATCTTCGTAGAATATGTGGGAGATAATATGAGCATCCAGGTTCTGCTATTGGTTATTGACCGGAGACGTGTCTCGGTCATGTCTACATAGTTCTCGAACCCGTAGGGTCCGCACGCTTAACGTTACGATGACAGTTTTATTATGAGTTTATATGTTTTGATGTACCGAAGTTCGTTCAGAGTCCTGGATGTGATTACGGACATGACGAGGAGTCTCGAAATGGTTGGGACATGAAGATTGATATATTGGAAGCCTATGTTTGGATATCGGAAGTGTTCCGGGTGAAATCGGGATTTTACCGAAGTACCGGGAGGTTACCAGAACCCCCCAGGAGGTAAATGGGCCTTAGTGGGCCTTTACGGAGAAGAGGAGAGGCGGCCAGGGCTGGGCCGCGCGCCCCTCCCCCCTAGTCCGAATAGGACAAGGAGAGGGGGCGGTGCCCCCCCTTCCTTCTCTCTCTCCTCTTTCCCCCTCCCGAATCCTATTCCAAGTAGGAAAGGGGGAAGTCCTGCTCCCGCTGGGAGGAGGACTCCTCCGGCGCACCTCTCCCCTTGGCCGGCCGCACCCCCCTTGCTCCTTTATATATGGGGGCAGGGGCACCCCATAGACACAACAATTGATCGTTTGATCTTTTAGCCATGTGCGGTGCCCCCCTTCACCATAGTCCACCTCGATAATACTGTAGCGGTGCTTAGGTGAAGCCCTGCGTCGGTAGAACATCATCATCGTCACCACGCCGTCGTGCTGACGAAACTCGCCCTCAACACTCGGCTGGATCGGAGTTCGAGGGACGTCATCGGACTGAACGTGTGCTGAACTCGGAGGTGCAGTGCGTTCGATACTTGATCTGTCGGATCGTGAAGACGTACGACTACATCAACCGCGTTGTGCTAACGCTTTCCCTTTCGGTCTACGAGGGTACGTGCACAATACTCTCCCCTCTCGTTGCTATGCATCACCATGATCTTGCGTGTGCGTAGGAAATTTTTTGAAATTACTACGTTCCCCAACAGATAGAAATTTACAAGCACTTAGAACATTTGTCAAAGTTCACCACCAAAAAAATTAGTTTTTTTATTTTACTGTTCATACGTGCTCATTTGAGCTTGAGCTCATATACTCCACGTCTGTAAAGCATAGCGCTAATATGCACGCACAAACGAAATCAAACCAATATATTAATCGCGTGGGACTTGACTTGGTCATTGGTACTACTATTCGGCTTGGGGGGTGACCCAAGCAAGATGCACCTTTCCGGACGGCCACGGCAACACAGGACTGGGAAGTGGAAGTGGTCTACTCTTGTCGGAGTAAATGACCACGGGTAGCCTAGCCGGCCCCCCTGGCCCTTCTGAAAAAATTACGAGCCGATCCGGCCCTTAAGAATCCAAGACGTGGGGCCGCCTTCCCCTTGCCAGCTATCTCCCAGGCCGACTATCGGAAGGCAGCCCGGCTTTAGCCCTCATGAAGAAAGCCGCGGGAGGGCCGGATCCAAGAAGCCGGCCACGAGAAGGCCGACTCCAAGAGGCCGGCTCCCACAAAGCGGTCAAGATCGTACCCTCGAAGTCTTCATCCACATAACGGCGATGTGGCGGGGCATGGCTATAGTAAAGCCTGCCACCCCCGAATCCCGGAGCACGCCTGGCACAGTGCGCCGTACGGGGTGGCCATGACCCGTCCGGCGTGGCACTGTTGCCATATTGACCCTGATGCCACCCACGATGGGCTGTCAGCGCGGCCCACGGGCGGTGGGCCCCTTCAGGTAGAGAGACACCCGAAGGCGGCCAGGCCTGCCCCAGTCGGCCCAAGATAGGGCCGGCTCCCCGCAGCCGGCTTGCCTCCTCCCTCGAAGGAGACGCCCCATTAAGGAGACAAGACGCGGTGAGGCTACAGCGATCACACGCCGGGCGGCGGCACTGTAGCCACGCCCACCTCAGCGAAGCCCTCGTCACCAGGTTGAGGCAACAGTAACCAGCCACCGACAAGGCCCTGGACAGTGGGGCCTGCCTATCGACGAAGGAGCCGGCAGCCGGTGGGACCCACCAGCCGGCGGGCCCCAGCAGCCGGCGCAGAAGCCGGCGAGCGTAGACACAGACGGCTGGGGCCCACGCCCAGCCGGATTACCATTGTACCCCCGGGGGTGGGCCTATATAAACCCCCTGGGGCACCCATGCAAAGGGTGGATGAGAGCTAGTTTTAGACGCCACATAGAGAGGAGAGGAGAGCAAGCCGTGCCCTTCTTCTTCCTCTCGCCAAACAGCTCAAGGAGCATCTTGTAGCCACTCGTTCATCTAGTGATCATGCGGAGACCCCGCAGAGCAGCAGTAGGGGTGTTATCTCCTCGGAGAGCCCCAAAGCTGGGTAAGATTCGCCGGCGTGCATGTCTTCGCCTCATCCCGCTTCCAGGCACCGGCGACGTCTTACTGGCTCCCACAATGATAAGCCACCCGTTGGCATATGTCGCACCTACCACCCGACATTTGGGGCCCACCGTGGGGCGAGGTGCACCGTCGTCCGGAGACCTGTTCTGGATGGGAACCCTCTTCCTCCCCAGCGAGCGTAGCCAGCCTGGCAGGCCCGATGGCGCTTGCCACGACGCGCTGCAAGGCGTCGCCAGCGTCTGCGCAGCGAGCGGCCTCGCCGATCTCCTTGACGAGACCCTCATCTCCGACGAGCTCGCCTCTGACGCGGGCACCGACCACCTCGTCAACCTCCTCGGCCAGCTCCACGTCTCCGGCGAGCTTGCCGTGGACTTGGAGTCTATTGGCTCGACCGATCTGATGCCTGTCGACTCCGACACGGCCTCACTCGACGTTTTCCTCACCAACGTCGCGATCTACAACGACCCTCTTCCCCGGGCCGATGGCTGCGACGGCGCCACCACCGAGGTGATGGTGATCGGCCACGGCGGTGCTTCTGGCGAGAACGCCCTCGACGCCCCGCATGCAGCGGTCCACGACTTGTCCATCCCCCTCCCGGCCGATGCCGACGCCAAAGCACTGGAGGCTCGCCGCCTCGCCCTCCTCGCGGAGGGCCGGAAGTTGGCCTCCATGAGACGCCTCACCGAAGCCCACCAGCGCGAAGCCGACCGCGCCGCCTTTGGCACGCCGCCCCCAGGCGGGCCAAGCCGAGCCGGCGTTGTCAGACAGCGCGGCACTGCCCTCGCCGACACGCTAGGAGTCGACCGCCCAGTCTACGCCACTCCGCTCGAGAACCTGCGCGCCGCCCAGGCGGCCGTAGACGAGCTAGACGGACTGGGGGCCGAAGAACTCCCCCACATGACCAGACGCATCCAGCAACTAATCGATGCAGCCGCACAACGGCACGAAGCCGACGCCCGCGCGGAAAGCCCTTCCCCGCGCCGAGAGCACGGCGCGACGAGCCGGACGCCAACTGCGGGTAAAACCTGCACGCGACACGAGAAAGAGCTGGCTGCCAGCCGAAGCCGAACTCGGACCTCCATCGAGCGAGACGCAGAAGGCCGCCCCCGGGCCATGGAGCGGCGGGCCAACCCGCCTCCGCCTCCGCCCCGTGGGGAGAGATATCCCACACCACCGCCTGTCGCGCATCCGACTCTCAGCGGCCGACTAGGCCGCCGCAAGGGAGTCGGCGAGAACGACGCCCGCCATCGGATCGACCGCCTAGCGCGATCCCTGGCGCTAGAAGAAGAAGATGATGTCGGCCCGCCTTGCTTCGGCCCCCGCATCCACGACGAGCCTTTCCCCAAAGGGTTCTCGCTCCTAAGAGACACGCCCAAGTACAACGGCTCGGTGAAGCCGGGAGATTGGTTGATCGACTACTCCACAGCGGTTCGCATAGCAAACGGCAACAGGCGCGTTGCCGTGAAGTACGTGCCCCTCATGCTGCAAGGCACGGCGCGGACCTGGCTCAATAGCCTCAGGCCCTACAGCATCAACAGCTGGCTAGACTTCACAGAAGCCTTCGTCCGCAACTTCACCAGCACCTACAAGCGGGCTCCCAAGCCCAGACAGCTCTCCTTGTGCATACAAGGCCCTGCCGAATCCACTGGCGACTACCTCACGCGTTGGGCCAAAATCCGCAACTCTTGCGAAGGGGTGCACGAGCTGCAAGCCATAGACTACTTCACCGCCGGATGCCGAGAAGGCACCCTCCTTAAGCACAAGCTCCTCTGCGACGAGCCGACTACCCTCGAAGAGCTTCTGGTCATAGCGGACAAGTACGCCACCGCCGACTCCTCAATGAAGACTGAACTCCGGGTAGACACGTCCGGGAAGGTAATCAACCCAGCGCCCAAGACGCCGGCTAGGGACTCCGGCCGACGCCCGTACCAGAACGACCACAAGCGCAAGGGCCCCGTGCCGCTCTCCACCAGTCGGCAGGTGGCCACAGTCGAAGACGAGCGGCCCAAAGGGCGGCCCGCACCCAAGAAGCAGAAGGGCGGCAGGCCGGCTTGGCAGCCGGCTTTCTCCTACGAGCAAACTCTCGACGCCCCGTGCAAGTTCCACAGCGGCGCGAAGCCATCCAACCACACAACCCGGAAGTGCCACTGGCTCACCCGAATCTCCAAAGGCGAAGGGCTCGCGCCGCCTCCGCCTGCTGGTCCGTCGCCTCCGGCTCTGCAGCTGCCGACCGCTCGGCCAGCAGTCGGAGCTGTGCACGATGAGTTCCCCGATGAGCATGCCGCCTATGTCGTCTTCACAAGCCAGCCCGAAGGCCGGCGTAGCAGACGCCGAGAGCTCGAGGAAGTCAACGTGGTCGCTGCCAACCCCACCGAGCACATGCACTGGTCAGAAAAGCCTATCAGCTGGAGCCGGGCCGACCACCCAGAGGTGATGCCATCTCCCGGCTCTTATGCGTTGGTTTTGGATGCCACCCTTGCAACAGACAGACGTGCCGCCCGTTTCTCCCACGTGCTGATAGACGGCGGGAGCAGCATCAACATCCTGTACCGTGACACCCTGGAGAAGCTGAACGTCAAGACGAAGCAACTCATGCCTACTCGGACTGTGTTCCATGGCATTGTACCTGGCCTGTCCCGCGCCCCCATTGGCAAGATCAAGATTGATGTTCTCTTTGGGGACAAGGATCATTTCCGCCGAGAAGCAATCTGGTTTGAAGTGGTGGACCTGGAAAGCCCCTACCACGCATTGCTTGGCCGTCCCACCTTGGCCAGGTTCATGGCTGTTCCCCACTATGCTTACCTCAAGATGAAGATGCCGAGCGCCAAGGGCATCCTCACCGTAGCCGGCGATTACAAGAAATCTTCCGACTGCGCTGCAGCTAGCAGCCGCCTGGCCGAGTCCCTTGTGATTGCCGAAGAAAAGAAGATGTTGGACCGAGTCGTGGCCATGGCCAGCAAACAGCTGGCCCTGTCCCCCGATCCAAAGGAGTGTGATGCCCAAGGATCTTTCCAGCCGGCCAAGGAGACGAAGAAGATACCTCTTAACCCAGAGCGCCTAGAAAGGTTTGCTGTCATCGGGGCAAACCTAAACAGCAAATAGGAAGGCGAGCTCGCGGACTTCCTTTGTGAGAATTGGGATATCTTTGCATGGTCCCCCAAGGACATGCTGGGTGTTCCGAAGGAATTCGCCGAGCACAAGCTACACGTCCGAGAAGGCGCAAAACCAGTCAAACAACCCCTCCGCCGACTGTCGGAAGAGAAAATAAGGATTGTGGGAGAGGAGATAGCCCGGCTTTTGGCAGCCGGCTTCATTATGGAGGTCTTCTTTCCAAAGTAGCTCGCCAACCCAGTCCTCGTGCTAAAGAAGAACAACAAGTGGCGCATGTGCATAGACTACACGAGCCTCAACAAGGCCTGCCCCAAAGATCCCTTTGCCCTACCAAGGATTGATCAAGTGATAGACTCCACGGCCGGATGCGAGCTGTTGAGTTTCTTGGATGCTTACTCAGGATACCACTAGATAAAGCTAGATCCGGCTGACCGCCTGAAGACCACCTTCATCACGCCATTCGAAGCTTTCTGCTACCTGACTATGACATTCGGCTAAAGAAATGCCGGTGCCACTTTTCAGCATTGCATGCAGAAGTGCCTCCTCAAGCAGCTCGGCAGAAATGCCCACGTCTACGTAGACAACATTGTGGTGAAGACGGAGAAGCGCGACACCTTGTTGGAGGACCTCAAGGAAACATTTGAGAACCTGCGCCGGTTCCAGATCAAGCTCAACCCCGAGAAATGCGTGTTCGGAGTGCCAGCCGCCCAGCTCCTAGGCTTCCTGGTCTCCGAACGCGGCATTGAATGCAACCTAGTAAAGATCAAGGCCATTGAGAGAATGGAGATTCCCACCAAACTTCGAGACGTCCAGAAGTTCACCGGGTGCTTGGCCTCCCTGAACCACTTCATCAGCCGGCTCGGAGAGAAAGCTCTCCCCCTCTACCGCCTCATGAAGAAGACCACTCACTTCGAGTGGAACGACCAAGCCGACCAAGCTTTTCACGAGCTAAAGAAGATGCTGGCCACGCCGCCTGTCCTGGCGGCGCCGACTGAGAAAGATCCCATGCTCCTCTACATTGCTGCAACCAGCCAAGTGGTCAGCACCGTCATCGTAGTCCAGCGCCCAGAAAAGGGCCGAGCCCAGCCGGTCCAGAGGCCGGTGTACTATTTGAGCGAGGTGATGTCTACCTCGAAGCAGAACTACCCGCACTACCAGAAGATGTGCTATGGCGTGTACTTCGCCGCCAAGAAGCTGAAGCCCTACTTCCAAGAGCACCCCATCACGGTCATATGCACCGCCCCGCTTGTCGAGATCATAGGCAGCCGGGATGCATCCGGGCGGGTGGCGAAATGGGCCATCGAGCGGGCCCCCTACACGATCTTCTACCAGCCTCGCACCGCCATCAAGTCCCAAGCATTGGCCGACTTCCTCGTTTACTGGGCCAAGACCCAGTACCTACCGCCAGCTCCCGACTCCACTCATTGGCGCATGCACTTTGACGGGTCCAAGATGCGCACCGGCTTGGGAGCCGGCGTCATCCTCACCTCTCCCAAAGGCGACAAGCTCAGATACACGCTGCAAATTCACTTTGCCGCCTCCAACAACGCGGCCGAGTACGAGGCGCTCATACACGGGCTCCGGCTTGCCAAAGAGCTCGGCATACGCCGGATCCAATGTGACGGCGACTCGAACTTGGTAGTCGAGCAATCATCCGGCGACTGGGACGCCAAGGACGCAAATATGGCAAGCTACCGCTTCCTCGTTCAGCAGATTAGCGGGTACTTTGAAGGATGCGAGTTCCTCCACGTACCGCGAGCCGACAACGAGCCAGCTGATACCCTGGCTCAAATAGGCTCCACTCGGCAGGCAATACCAACCGGTGTCTCTCTACAACGCCTCCTCAAGCCGTCTATCAAGCCGTCTCCAGAGTCCGATTCCATCTTCGTGCCGCCTGACCCCGACGCGGCCGGGTCCGGCTCGAAGAACCAAGCAGGTGACCCGGGGACTTCGGTAGTCGGCCCGGGGACGTCAGTAGGCGGCTCGGGGACTTCCGTAGTTACGCCCGACCCGGGGACTGCTACACCCGGCTCGGCGACTGCGATAGTCGGCCCGGGGACTGCACCAACACAACAGGCGGCGGCCGAATCCGGCATTTCACCACCCAGCCCGCCCGCCCTGGTCGTAGTAGCCGTGTTGGCAATAGAAGAAGTCGCAGCTCCATCATGGGCTCAGCCCATCCTCAACTTCCTAATAAACCAAGATCTGCCAATTGACGAAACAGAGGCAAGACAAGTCCAACGCCGAGCCGGAGCATACACAATCGTCAACAGAGAGCTCGTCAGGCGCAGTGTCACTGGAGTCTTCCAGCGATGCGTCGAGCAAGAGAAGGGCATTGCAATCCTCAGAGACATCCACCAAGGAGAATGCGGCCACCATGCGGCCTCAAGATCACTCGTCGCCAAAGCTTTCCGCCATGGGTTCTTTTGGCCGACGGCTTTGGATGACGCCAAGGAGTTAGTTAAACATTGTAAAGGGTGCCAAGTCTTCAGCTCCAAGCAACACATGCCGGCTCCGGCACTCAAGACCATTCCCCTCACTTGGCCCTTCGCCGTTTGGGGACTGGACATGGTGGGCCCATTCAAGACGGCGCGCGGCGGCATGACACATCTTCTTGTCGCCGTGGAAAAATTCACCAAATGGATCGAGGCAAAGCCGATCAAGAAGCTGAATGGGCCGACTGCCGTGACATTCATCGCAGATATAACAACTCGCTACGGCGTGCCACACAGCATCATCATCGACAACGGCACGAATTTTGCCAAGGGAGCTTTGGCACGTTTCTGCGCGACGCAGGGCATCCGGTTGGACTTAGCGTCCGTTGCCCACCCGCAGTCAAACGGCCAAGTCGAGCGAGCCAACGGCCTCATCCTTTCCGGCATCAAGCCCCGACTGGTTGTACCACTGGAACGTTCGGCCGGCTATTGGCTCGATGAGCTACCGGCCGTCCTCTGGAGCCTGCGCACTACCCCAAACAAGTCAACCGGCTTCACTCCTTTCTTCCTCGTGTACGATGCCGAGGCGGTCATCCCAACTGACATCGAGTTCGACTCGCCTCGGGTAACCATGTACACAGAGGCGGAGGCCAAGGAAGCACGAGAAGACGGTGTCGACCTGCTGGAAGAAGGCCAGCTGTTAGCCCTCAGCCGGTCCGCCATCTACCAGCAGGGCTTGCGCCGCTACCACAGCCGGAAGGTCAGACCAAGATCTTTCCAAGAAGGCGACCTCGTGCTCCGGCTGATCCAGCGAACAGCCGGCCAGCACAAGCTCTCGGCCCCTTGGGAAGGCCCCTTTGTCATCAGCAGAGCGCTGGGAAATGACTCCTACTACCTGATCGACGCACAGAAGCCGAAGGGACGAAAGAGAGACAACTCCGGCAAGGAGTCGGAACGACCATGGAACGCCAACCTCCTCCGAAGATTTTACAGTTGAAATGCAGTATGTATCACGCTAACTTTTGTACTAAGTACGAGACAATAGGCCCCCCGAGGAGAGCTCGGGGACTGCCATCTTTTATCTATAAATGAAGAGTATCATGCTGATGATCATGTCATTACATTCACTTTTTTCGTCCGGCACCGGGTTCGACTAGTCGGCCCGGTGACTGGCCGCCTTGAGTTATATTATAAGTCCTACCCGCGGTCAGACAAGTAGTGTGCCGGCACCCAAGCCTTCTCTTGCCAAAAGTCGCAGTTCGAAGAACCGGCTGTCCAGCTGGCAAAAGTTAAAGGCAGGAAAGGACACCCACACGAAAAAAGGCTAGGGACTAATGGACTAATATAACAAAAGCCGGTTTCTCTCCCACCACCGACCGACTACCAGAGTAGCCGGCCGGCCGGCTTCCATTCACCTCGCTTTAATCTAAGAAAGCTCGAGTACTTGCCTTCCCCAAATAAAAAAATAAATATAGCCAAGTTCTTCCTTAGCCGCAGGCTGCAGAGTAGCTGCCGGTTGGGAAGGCAGCAGCTAGGGGAAGGCGGCAAAGGAAACAGCCTAAAGATAAAAAGCATACGCGAATGGAAGCCAAACACACACACGATCATATTTACACAAAGGGCCTTCAAAAGGCCAGCATTCAACATAGTTTGAATACACCCCCAGTGGGTGGAACTGCGCAAGTTTAATAAAAAATTATTCAAAGAGTAACAAGCAGGAAAAGCAAGGACGGCAGATTAAGCCAAGGGAGCGACTGGCGAGTCGGGCAGGTCGGTAGAGACGGCAGTGCTGGCTGGAGGAGTGGCCGGCTGGCGAACCTCGGCATGATCACCACCTCCCGCAGAGGGCGCGCTAGCATGCGCCTCGTTGCTGGAGGCACAGTCAGGCTGTGGCTGGCTGGCCGCTTCACCGGCCGGCTCGACGTCGTCGCCTTCCTCCCCTTCGTCGTCTTCACCTTCATCGCTGGAAGCTATCTCCTCCGCCAAGTCCTCACCCGCTGCCGGGTCCAGCCCGAACCATTCCTCCGGCTGGGCAACGCCGTCGTCATTTATCTCAGGAGCAAAGACGCTGATGTCAGTCGACTCGGCGGTCGTTGAGGCACGCTGAGCGATAGCCGGCCGCACCTCCTCCATCTCCTCGTCGGCCTCCAGCCGCCAGGTGCGCAGCTGGTCCAGGTTCAGCCCGGGATACCAGGCTCGAACGAACTCCAGCGCCCGCCCAGCTCCAAGCCGGGCCGCCGATGCCTTCCAGGCCTTGAAGCGGCCAACCGCAACCTCCAGCCAGTCGGCAGTCCGACTCGGGGTGCGGGGAATCGTTTCGCCTGGCCAGAGGGCGGCCAACACCTGCGCCCCGGCGCGCTGGAGGCGGCGGAGCATGCGGTGAGCCGGCTGCAGCCGGGCTTGAACTGCCAAGAGTTGCTCCTCAAGCGTCCGGCTCGCGTCCGGCGCGATTTCAGCCCCCGCCTGCCGGCGCGCCTCGCGGTGGGCCTCGATGGTCTGGGTGGCAAAGACGGAGTAGCTGGGGAAGTAGTCTGCACAAAGAACAAAAAGCAGCACAAGTCAGAACACAAACCACGGGGCAAGGGGCAAGCAAGGAGTGAGGAAGGCGGCTTACCATCGATCAGATCCTCAATCCGGCCGAAGCCCTCGCTCAGCGCTTGTTTTGCCTCAGCCCAGCCCGCCGCTTCGGTCTCGAACTCAGCTTTGAGGGCGTCCTCGCTGTCCTGCGCCTTCTTCAGGGCCGCCTTGTAGCTCTCCTCCTGGTCGGCCAACTTCTTGGCCAGGAGGTCACGCTCCAGGACCAAGGCATTGTACTCGGCTTCCTTGGCGTGAAGGGCGGCCTGGGCCCTGCTGAGCTGCCCCCTCAAGTCGGCATTGGCTCCTGCAAGCATGAAGACAAAGGAAAAATCAATAAGGAAGAAGTCGTCAGGGAAGATCCGACCCGACTGCTCAGCAGTCGGCCCGAATCTCGGGGACTACACCCAGTGGGTGCGCTGACGCGCCCCCATAGGAGATGAACGAAACGAAGCACGCACTCCGGCTGCTGGTCAGGTCCTCGGTTTTCTGGCCCAGCTCCTGAGCCTGGGAGTTGAAGACAGCAGCGCGGAGGTTATGGTATTCCTGGAAGATCAGACAGGATGCAAGAATAAGATAGCTGTCAGGACCTAGCAAGTTCCAAGCCGCCTGCTCGGCAGCCGACTCGGAACTCGGGGACTACACCCAGTGGGTGCGCTGACGCGCCCCCACGGAAGAAATCAAAAAAGCAAAACAACCAAGGTCAGAAGGCTCACCCGGATGACGGCCTGCATCGTGAGGAACTCCTGGGTATATCACTGCAACGAAGCGGCCTAGGCTTGAAGCCGGTTCCGGACCTCCTGGGCTGCCGTGTTCAGCTCGGCCGTCCCCCCGCTGGGCATCCACAAGAACGTACTGGCGCTGGCCGCCTCTAGGGCCTCCGCCGTCTGGCTGGCGCCCGCAGCTCGGTGCGACTCCGGCACGGAAGTAGCTCCCCCTGCGTGCCGGCGAAATGCCGGCTGCACCTCGAGGCTGGCCCCTGCCTCCGGCTCGCCCCCGGCCGGCTGCTCTGGCGCTGCGGCTGGTTGGCCGCTTTGGCCCGCTCCAGTCGGCGCCGTCCGCGGCGCCTCCTCCACGAAGACCACATGGTCCTCCCTCCTCTCCATCACCGGCGGGTCTTGGTCAACCTCCTCCGATGGGGGCACGGGGATGTCGGGGGCCACGGCGCGGAGGGGAACGACGAGCAGTGGAGGCTGGTTGTGCGAAGCCTCCACCTCCGTCTCCGCGGCTGCCGCCTCCGCCCGGGTCATGGCCGCCGCGTCGGCCTGCTCCTGTGCCGCCTGGGCGGTCCTTCGCTCCGCCGCCTCCCGCTCCTCCCGCACCTCCAGTGCGTTCCGCTCCGTGGCCTCCATGAGGTCGGCGCGGGGATCCACGCGGCGGGAGCCTGAGGACCCCCCAGTCGGCCCGACTACGAAGCCGCCAGGACCTCGCTCGAGGGAAAGCGGTGCCCTGCCTGGCGAGAAAAGAAAGGTTTAGAAGAGCCTCAATCGAAGAGGACAAAAAAATATACAAGACGTTTGATGACTTACGCCGAGATCGCGTGCGGCTGTTTCACCGCCTTGCGGTAGCGGGCTGCCATCACGGCCGCCTCATCCCGCTTGGTCGCCACCATGGAACCCTTGGATTTCTTCGGCCGGCTGCCGAAGAAGGTCGACGCGGCCCGGCGTTTCTGCGCGCCGCCACGGCCCGCCGACGCGGCAGACAGGCCCGTGCCTTGATGATCAGGCGCCGGCTGGCGGTGCGGAGCGACTTCGACCTCGTCATCGTCCGCCCAGTCCTCGAGGCCGGCCCCGAGCCCCACGCCTCCTGCCTCATCGCCTTCCCCCACGATGGCGTCTTCCATGGCGGCCGCTCCCAGGTCCGGATCATCGACGTCGTCCACCGTGCGGTCGGGGAGGAGCTGGCGCTCTACCCCTGCGGTCCCAGCCGTCGGCGGAAGAAGAGGGTTCTGCTAAGGGCAAACCAATTGATCAGAAGTCGGCCATCATGAGGCCGGCTACAAAAAATAAGAAAAGAAGAAAAACTTACGGCAGGCGGAGGGTTGGCGCGAGAATACGGCCCCTTGCCGTATCGCCAATCCTCGGCGAGCTTGTAGTTGGAGATGTAGTTCACCGTGTAAGACACCTCGGCATGAGGCATCTCGCTGGTGCTCAGCCGGCACGGGTCGAAGCGGCCGCTCATCTGGCAAATCATGTGAGGCTGGCCTTGGAGCGGAAGTACTCGGCGCTCCATGAAGGCAGCCACCAGGTCGGCTCCGGTCAGGCCCTCCGACTGGATCATCACCCGGATTCGGGAGACGGCTGCGTTCCCGGCCTGAGACAACAACCTAGCCCGGTAGCTCCACGAGGGTTGCCTCCCAACCGGCGGGCCGGCTACGTAAGCCGGCAGGTTGACGAAGTCGCCTTGCTGGGCGGCGTTCTTCACGTAAAAATAGGACTTCTGCCAGAGCTTCACCGACTGGATCAGCGGGATGGGCGGGAACGGATTTTTCTCGCCCGTCCGCCTCATGGCAATGAAGGCTCCGCAGGGGGCGGGCACGCCCACGACTACGGTGCCGAGCTTGCTCTGGAAGAATTCTCCCCAGAGCTCGAGAGTGGGGAGAACCCCAAGAAAGCCCTCGCACAAGGTGACGAAAGCCGACAGCAGTATCACCGCGTTGGGCGTGAGGTGATGCGGCTGGAGGTGGTAAAATTCAAGAAAAGCACGAAGGAATCCGCTCGCCGGGAGGCCGAAGCCGCGCAGGCAGTGCGAGCGGAAGATTACCCGCTCGCCCTCCTCCGGTGCCGGCAAAATCTCCCTCGCCAGCGCACGACGAACCTGCTTGTAGTTCTCGCCCGGCAAACGCCGCGTCCGGCGGAGGAACTCAACGTGGTCCTCGTGGACGTTGGAGCCATCCCACGAGCTCGACAACGCCATGGGAACGACGCGGCGAGGAACAAGACGATACGACGACGGAGACGCGCACGACCCTGCTACAGCGGGACCAAAGGAACCGAGAGGTCCGATGGCGGAGCGGCGCGGCAATGGGTCGCTACGGCGGCGAAGGGAAGAAGAAGGAAGGTGAGAAGGGGCGGAGCGAGGGAGAGCGTGCGAGCCTCTACCGCTCCCCCTCCTCCCCCTACTTATCGACCCGCGCGGCGGAGCCGAGGAGGCGTGGTGTGGGGGAACGTGGGATCAACTGCACCCACTCCCCCACGTCCCGCGATTATTGCGCCCTGATGGCGTAATAAAACTGCCGCGGGAAGGCGAGCGGTCCGTTGTGGGCCACAGAAGATCCGTGCTCGGGCCGAGGCCTAGGAGTGGCGGGCCCGGGCCTGCGGCGGCGTCCCATCGCGCGCGTGCGTTGGCAGGTTTTCCTTGCCACGTGGCCCGTGGGATGGCGCGCGGTCAGCTCGCAAGCCGACCCACGTTCCCGCCTGCAAGAAACGGAGCTTTCCGAAGACGGCGCGCATAAGCAAAGCGGTTCCTCAGGATAGGAAGCTGACCAAGCTTCTCGTCCCTTTGTCAGCCTTGAAGCTCGATCAGCTTCGGGGACTACTGTCGGAGTAAATAACCACAGGTAGCCTAGCCGGCCCCCCTGGCCCTTCTGAAAAAATTACGAGCCGATCCGGCCCTCAAGAATCCAAGACGTGGGGCCGCCGTCCCCTTGCCGGCTGTCTCCTAGGCCGACTATCGGAAGGCGGTCCGGCTTTAGTCCTCATGAAGAAAGCCGCGGGAGGGCCGGCTCCAAGAAGCCGGCCACGAGAAGGCCGACTCTAAGAGGCCGGCTCCCACAAAGCGGTCAAGATCGTACCCTCGAAGTCTGCATCCACATAACGGCGATGTGGTGGGGCGTGGCTACAGTAAAGCCTGCCACCTCCGAATCGCAGAGCACACCTGGCATAGTGCGTCGTACGGGGTGGCCATGACCCGTCCGGCGCGGCATTGTTGCCATATTGACCCTGATGCCACCCACGATGGGCTGTCAGCGCGGCCCACGGGCGGTGGGCCCCTTCAGGTAGAGAGACACCCGAAGGCGGCCAGGCCTCCCCCAGTCGGCCCAAGACAGGGCCGACTCCCCGCAACCGGCTTGCCTCCTCCCTCGAAGGAGACGCCCCATTAAGGAGACAAGACGCGGTGAGGCTACAGCGATCGCACGCCGGGCGGCGGCACTGTAGCCACACCCACCTCGGCGAAGCCCTCGTCACCAGGTTGAGGCAACAGTAACCAGCCACCGACAAGGCCCTGGACAATGGGGCCTGCCTGTCGACCAAGGAGCCGGCAGCCGGCGAGACCCAGCAGCTGGTGGGCCCCAGCAGCCGGTGCAGAAGCCGGCGAGCGTAGACACAGACGGCTGGGGCCCACGCCCAGCCAGATTATCATTGTACCCCCGGGGGGTGGGCCTATATAAACCCCCCGAAGCACCCATGCAAAGGGTGGATGAGAGCTAGTTTTAGACGCCACATAGAGAGGAGAGGAGAGCAAGCCGTGCCCTTCTTCTTCCTCTCGCCAAACAGCTCAAGGAGCATCTTGTAGCCACTCGTTCATCTAGTGATCATACGGAGACCCCGCAGAGCAGCAGTAGGGGTGTTATCTCCTCGAAGAGCCCTGAAGCTGGGTAAGATTCGCCGGATGTCTTCGCCTCATCCCGCTTCCAGACACCGGCGACGTCTTACTGGCTCCCACAATGATAAGTCACCCGTTGGCATATGTCGCACCTACCACCCGACAACTCTTCAGGTCGTTGGTTTCCTCTTTCCAGGCCCCCGCTTTACTGCACTTGTTGCCGTCTCCAATCCACGATATGATGATCCCGCTCTTGTTGCTGCTCTTTGCTTCCTTCTTTCTCCGATTCACGCCGCCTGCCGGCGCGACCTGCTCATCCAAGAGATGTGGCGACCTGAACATCACCTACCCGTTCTGGCTGGAGGAGCCCGGCCGGCCGCCCTGCGGGTCCCCGTCGTTCCAGCTCAATTGCAATGGAAGCCAAGCGCTCCTCAGTCGCTCCAGCTTGCGGGGCTACCAGGTCGTTAGTGTCTTCACCGAGAACTCCTCCTTCATCGCCGTGGACAACAACCTCCCGCTAGATAACGGCTGCCCCAAGGGGTGGTTCAACATCTCATTAGATCTCGGGCTGAGTCCGTACGTCATCAGCAACAAGAACAGCGAGCTGCTCGTCCTTGACAAGTGCACGGAACAGCTGGTGACGCCGCCTGGATTCAACCGCACGTGTTGCGCCAATCAGTCCTTCTTCCGCCTTGGCGGGGAGTACGGCAGTCACCGTGAACCGGGCGTTGTCCCGCTGGCCTGCCGTCTCTCGGTCGTGCCGGTTCTTGGTTTTGCGGATGGCGACGATTACGTCTCCAGCATGAGGCAAGGGTTCCTGCTTGAATGGGCAGTTCCGTCAGATAATTGTGCCAAGTGCGAGGCAAGCGGCGGGCTGTGCAGGTATGCCAACGACGGCTCCGGGTTTTTCTGCAATTGCTCCGGCGACGTGTACCCTGAGAAGTGCGGTGAGTCCAGAAAATTAACTAGCTCTGCTCTCCAGTTATATCTTTAAATGTTTATTTACAATTTTACATGAAGCGCTCTTGCATAGTTCCAAAAAAACAAGATCAGAAAATTAACTCTGCGCACTGAATCTCATTGCTTCGTCAATTCTTACACCTTTGAACTTGCAAAGCAAACTAGTGTCAGGGAACTAATGCTCTCGCAACTCACGGTCAGAGGAGACGATGGTTTTGCGTCGCGTTCAACTGTGCGACTTTTCTCGTTTATTTTTCCTCTATTTATTGAGTACAGAAGGGAAACGGAGTGGCCGGTAGTTTCCTACCTCTACGCCACGACCCTGACAACTCGTGCCATCCCACGAGTTCGCGTCGTGCTAAACCACCCGAGCTAAACGCATGGGCTAATGTGACGTGGTCACATCATGCTACAGGCCCATGCAGCCTACATGCAAGGCACGCACAAGTCGCGGGCTCTCGCCAAACAAACTGGGCTGAAAAACTAACTAGCTAACGTTTATTCTTAGCGACTAGATTAGCTAACAGATCACCCCCTAATCTTGTCGCCTCAGACATGCCGATCTTCCCCCTCAGCTCCAGGAACCGAATCCGTCCGAGTGCCTTCGTGAGAATGTCGGCAAGCTGGTTGGCGGTGTTGACGTAGTCGATGCTGATGCGCCCATCCTCCACGCACTCACGGATGAAGTGATAGCGCAAGTCAATGTGCTTGCTACGATCGTGGAAGACGGGATTCTTTGACAAGGAGATGGCCGACTTGTTGTCAACCAGTAGCTTCAGCTGTTTGATCTTCACGTTGAGCATCTCTCCAACCAGCCGAGCTAGCCAAATGCCCTGGCAGGCAGCAGTAGTGGCGGCCATGTACTCGGCCTCGCATGAGGAGATCGCCACCACACGCTGCTTCTGGGACTGCCAGCTTACGGGGCTGCCGCCGAGGAAAAAGAGCACTCCCGTCGTGCTTCTCCTGTTGTCGATGTCGCCGGCGTGATCCGCGTCGCTGTACCCCAACAGCTCTGGCGTGCCCTTCCCGCGGACGTAGGCACACCCGTAGTCGATCGTGCCGGCGATGTACTTCAGGAGCCTCTTCACCGCTGCGTAGTGATCAGATGCCGGCGCCTCCATGAAGCGGCTCAGATATCCGACGGCGAAGGAGATATCCGGCCTCGTGTGAACGAGGTAACGCAACCCTCCGATGATGCTGCGGTATAGGGTGCTGTCCACTGGCTTCTCCTTGCTGTCCCTGCTCAATTTCAGCCGCGCCTCCATCGGCACGTTGCCGGGGTTGCAGTCGTCCATCCGGGCGCGCTCCAGCAGCTTCTTGGCGTAGGCCGCCTGGCACAGCGTGATCCGATCACGCTCGTGGCGCACCTCGATGCCGAGGTAGTAGCTGAGCCGCCCGAGATCGCTCATACGAAAGAGCGACGTCATCTGGCGCTTGAAAGAGCTGATCTCCGACAGGTCCGAGCCGGTGATGATGAGGTCGTCGACGTACACGCCGACGAGCAGCAACTTGTTCTCCTCCCCACGCCGGTACACAGCGTGCTCGGACGGACATCGGTCAAAGCCCAGGGAGCGCAAGCTTTCGTCGAGTTTGGCGTTCCACGCCCTCGGTGCTTGACGAAGCCCGTACAATGCCTTCCGTAGGCGCAGCACCTTCTCCTCCTTGCCGGGCACGGCGTACCCCGGCGGCTGGACGACGTAGACCTCCTCGAGTAGGTCGCCGTTCAAGAAGGCGGACTTGACGTCCATGTGATGCACTGGCCAGGCGTGGTGCGCAGCGAGCGTGATCAAGATGCGCACAGAGTCCATTCGCGCCACCGGTGCGAACACGTCCTCGAAGTCCACTCCCTGAACTTGGACGTATCCCTTCGCCACCAGCCTCGCCTTGCGCTTTACCACCGCGCCATGGCCGTCCTTCTTGAGCTTGTAAACCCACTTGAGGCCTATAGCGTGGTGTCCAGGCGGGAGCTCCGTGAGTTCCCACGTGTGGTTGTCGACGATGCTTTGCAGCTCCTCGTCCATGGCGCTCCGCCACCCTGGTTCCTTCTCCGCATCAAGGTACGATGCTGGCTCCTCCCCTGCAAACAGGCAGAGAGGACTGTACACCGTCTCGACCTCCTCCGTGGTCTCCCATAGGTTCTCGAACGTGCGGTAGCGCCTTGGTGCCTCTGCTCCAGGGGCCGGCTCAGACGCACCCGTTGGCGGGGACGCGAACTCGACGCCGGACGCCGCTGAGATCGGCGTCATGAGCTCATGTGTCGTGGAAGTAGTAGGGGAGAACCCTCTGGCGTCGGGCGTGGGAGTGGCCGGAGAAGCCTCTCTGGGATCGGGCACGGGAGTGGAAGGAGCCGGCGAAGTTGTCGCCGATGCGTCATCTTGGGCGTCGCGGGGGTCGGCCGACAGGACGTGCTCGAGCTCGACCGTGAAGGTGTCCAGCGCCGGTGCCTGATCTTCTCCACCGGCCTCAGCGCGCCAGTCCCAGGAACCATCTTCGTCGAAGACGACGTCCCTGGAGACGTGTACACGGTTCGTCGAGGGATGAAGCACACGGTACGCCATCGAGCTAGGCTCGTATCCTAGGAACACCATGGGCACGCTCCTGTCATCAAGTTTCTTCAGGTTTGGCTTCGTTACCTTGACGTGTGCGATGCAGCCAAAGGTGCGCAGATGCTGAACGCTTGGACGACGCCCACACCACGCCTCGTGTGGTGTCATCTTCTCAACGCTCTTCGTCGTGGATCTGTTGAGGAGATATACGGCTGTCGTTACGGCCTCGCCCCAGAAGCGTCCCGGCATGCCCTTGGCCTTCAGTAGACTGCGCGCCATGCCGACGATCATTTGGTTGCGCCTCTCTACCACGCCGTTTTGCTGGGGCGTGTAGGGCACGGTGAGCTGCCGTCGCACTCCCTGATCGGCGAAGTACTCGCCGAGGCTGTGGGAGGTAAATTCACCCCCTCGATCTGTGCGCAGCACCTTGAGCTTGTGGCCGGACTCGAGCTCCGTCATGGCCTGGAACCGCTTCAGCGCTGCCGACGCCTCGTCCTTGGCGGTGAGCAGCACGAGCCACATATGCCTGCTGTGGTCATCGACCAGCAGGAGGAAGTACCTCTTCCCACCCGGCGTTGGCGAACTAATTGGCCCACACAGATCGGCGTGGACCATCTCCAGTGGTGTCGCGGCTCGGTTGAGAGCCCTGTCGGGGAAGGGTGCGCGTCGGTGCTTGCCGGCGAGGCAGGCCTCGCACACCCGATCAGCCTCGTCGAGGAGTGGTAGGCCATGCACCATGCCGTCCCGGGCAAGTTGACGTAGTGCCCGGAAGTTGACATGGCCGTAGCGCGCGTGCCAGCACCACGCGTCCTCGCCGCCGTGTACGCCGAGGCACACCGGCCGCGCCGGAGTGAGCTGAAGGATGTAGAGCCGTCCCGCGTTGCGTTGTACGCGGGCGAGCAGGCGCCCTCCCGGTTCGCGAAGTTGGAGTACGCCGTGATGGATCGTGGTCTCGTACGCGATCTCATCTAACTGTCCGATGCTGACTATGTTGCTGCACAAACGGGGTATAAAATACACCTCGGACAACACAAGATGCTCACCATTTTGACACTGGAACACGATTGTCCCCTTGCCCTCGATATGGACTGCTGATCCATCGCCGAGCTTGACCGTCCCGCGCACGCCGGTGTCCAGCTCGAAGAAGATGTCCCGCCGCCCGGACATGTGGTTACTGGCTCCGGTGTCCAGATACCACGCCATGTCGCAGCGCTCGCCTTCTGCCGCCGCCCGCGCCTGGGAGTGCTCCTCGTTCAAGAGCACGTGCTCACCAGCGCCGCCGGCGGTCACCACGATCTCGTGCGCGCTCGCAAGGAGGAGTGCTGACTCATGCGTTTCCTCCTGAGCCAGATTCACCTGCTCCTTGCGTTCGTGCCGTGGCTCGGTGCAGTCGCGAGAGAAGTGCCCGTTCTTGTTGCAGTTGTAGCACTTCACCTTGCTCATGTCACGGCCGCCGCCGCCGCGGCCGCCGGACCCGCCGGCGTTGTTGCCGCCGTCCTGCGGCAGGCGGGAGTCATTCCTCTTCTTCTGGTTCTTGCCCCGGCGGTTGTTCTGCCCGCCGTTGCCGTTGCCGCCACCGGAACCCTGCCCGGTCTCGCGTCCTTGACGACGCGCCTCCCACTGGCGTTCGGTGAGAAGCAGCTCCCCGCCGGCCTGGCTCGGCGTGGCCGCCCCGCAGCGCTCCTCGGCCGTGCGCAGCCGCCCGATTAGCTCCTCGACCGAGATCGTCCTTAGGTCGAGCAGCGTCTCGATTGCCACTGCGATCTGTGCGTAGCGAGAAGGGACAACCCGCAGGAGTTTCTGAACAACTCGTACCTCTTCCACGTTGTCGCCGAGGGTGCGCAGCTGGTTGACGAGGCTCGTGATCCGCATCCCGAAGGCGTCGAGGGACTCGCCGTCGCGGAAAGCGATTTGCTCGAACTCTGTGCGCAGCCGTTGTGCGGTCGCCTCGCGCACACGGTGCACTCCCATGCGCATGACCTTGATGGTGTCCCAGGCCTCCTTCGCCGTCGCCTTGACGACGAGGACGCCGAGCATCTCCGGTGGGACAGCTCGGAAGAGGACGCCGAGTGCCGACTTGTAGTCACGCACATGTTGTGCGTTGCCCTCGATCGCGTCCCAGAGCCCCCAAGACTCCAGGTGCACCTTCATCACGAGAGACCACTCAATGTAGTTCGTGGACGTGAGCGTCGGGAACGTGGTGCCCGCGCTTGGCACGAGCGGCGCGCGCTCCGTGGCCGCCGCCTGGTGGATCACCACCTGCCGCTCCCTCCTCACGCGGCTCCGTCCGCGGCTGCGCTCCCGCGGTGGAGTGCGCGAACGGCTCCCACCACCGCCACCGTTGCGAGGTGCCGCCGCCGTCTGGTCCGGCTGAACTCCGGTGTCAGCCATGGCGTCAGGATCGCCGGAAACTGGCTCTGATGCCAACTGTCAGGGAACTAATGCTCTCGCAACTCACGGTCAGAGGAGACGATGGTTTTGCGTCGCGTTCAACTGTGCGACTTTTCTCGTTTATTTTTCCTCTATTTATTGAGTACAGAAGGGAAACGGAGTGGCCGGTAGTTTCCTACCTCTACGCCACGACCCTGACAACTCGTGCCATCCCACGAGTTCGCGTCGTGCTAAACCACCCGAGCTAAACGCATGGGCTAATGTGACGTGGTCACATCATGCTACAGGCCCATGCAGCCTACATGCAAGGCACGCACAAGTCGCGGGCTCTCGCCAAACAAACTGGGCTGAAAAACTAACTAGCTAACGTTTATTCTTAGCGACTAGATTAGCTAACAACTAGGTTATTCACACGTAAAAATTGAAGTGCCGAAACAATGGTATTCGGAGAGTAACATCACATCGCACCTATCCTTTCCAAAAGTCATTCTTCACCCAGAAGTACTCAAGTCCTCCGGCCCCAGTCTTCCGTCGAATCGCTATCTATTTGCCTCAAAACTCACAATCCCGTTAAACTCACAAAATTGCATAACATGTTGCTAGCTGAAAAACTTTTTTTTTGTATTGTGTAGCTGAAAAAACTGAAGTATCATCTATTACACCAGAAACGAGCAGTGCTCCACTTGCTTCAAAAAATATATGGGACTGTACTGACACTGATAACGCTTGGCGCCTCCGATACTGTTGTAATTGGGCACAAGGAGGCAAGTAGAAAAAATTCTCGGAATTCTAACCCTGAGATTCAAATATGTTTTATAGAAAGAATTCTAAGGACTAAATCCCTGCAAAATTCGTTGTAAATCGTTGAATAAAAAATACCCTATTCATTTCATGGATTTGCTACTTCAAAGTTAGCTGTGAAATTACTTTTCCTACCATGGCCAAGTTGCACAACAAAATGGCTAACTTTTTTACAGTCAAAAGGGCGTGATGTCTACATGTAGAAATGTGCAACTGAAGGTGAGATTTTTTTTTGTGTTGTGCGTTTAAAGTGTGAAGGTTGTACTACCAATATTAGAATCTAGCTAGGTAGCACACACGACCATAAAGCAGCCGGAACCGAAATAATCAGGCCAATCATCCTGGTCGCAGCGACATCATTGGCTTGCGGAAGTCATCGCCATGTACCCCGTCAAAGTCGGCACACTGAAATTTCAGAAGCCATGGCTTACCAGTCCAAGAGGCCAACTGGGGAACTTCGTGGAAGATGATCGCTTGGTCAAATTTCCGGTTAAATAATCCGGCTAATAGTGGTACCCCGCTCACTTGCCGTCGGTGATACAGGTGTTTAGGTGCTACCATGATACGGGATTTCGCGAGCCGTTGGATCCAAGATCTAAGGTTGACAGCCACATTCTTGGACGTGTACGTAAATATCAGATTTTTGGATGGTTTTGTTGCAAAGTTGCAGGAGTTGCGCCCTTGACCATTGGATCTCAGATCCAACGGTTCACAGGAGCTTGTATCATGGGAGCATTTAAGCTCCCATATCACCTGATACTCACTCTGTCGTCCACATATATTTTATGTTTGGTCCCCTAAAAAAAACACCACAATATTATCTCTTACGTGTAGTCTCTACCTTCCCATAGCCCACGACCACGGTATTATATATCTCTTCGTGGAGCTTTGCTACACGCATAGAGACATGGCAACTGACTATTACGGGGAAGCTGAGCTGGAATCATTTAATTGGAAGAAATCAAGATGGGGGACCCACACTCCCTGAAAATCAAGGGGTGGAGATTAGTTAACGAAGAGAAGCCCCGTAATAGTCCGTAAAGGTTCGTTGATATAGAATTTTCGCTCTTCATGGTGGGCTGGTGGCTGCCGCTGATGCTAGTGATGGCCGAGGAGCATTAGAGTGGAGACTGCTCAGCCCAGAACTTTCCTATCCTATGATTTTTTTTGTCCTATGAATCAAAGGATGCCTAAGAGGAAGTCACCATGGTTCCCACTCGATGAAATCACACGTGATGGTACTTAAATAGTTTCGTGTACAAGACTTGGGTGTTTTATTTCAAATCATGTAGCAGCTTCTCTTATCAAATGAACTAGCCATCTCTGATAACACCAAAACTATATTAGAAATAAAGGATATAGCACGCAACTTTGGGGAGTTAGGTGAGCAATGCATGCAATTGGAGGCGTGCAGAGGGTTCTTTCCCCTTTCTTCTATAATATATGATACGCACACTCATGCGTATTCGAGAAAAAAAAAGATGAGCAATGCATGCAATTGGAGGCGTGCAGGGTGCGGAAGGCAGACTGGGTTAGGAAACTTGGCCATGATTGTGTGCGGTCGGATGCAACGGCGTAGACGGGTCCGTCGTGGAGAAAATGTGCTAGGAGAAAACCGGTGGCATTGCATGCCACACTAACCTGACAATCAGGACCCACAAGACATAACGGTCACAAAATTTTAAAATGGAAAAAATATGGCAACAGTTTTGATTGATGAGGTATAATGGATGAAACTGTGCTAGTGGGGTACCTGGTGTCAAAACTGCCAATTAGGAGGTAAAATGCGATTTTTTAAACTAAGAACAGTAATGTTTTTATGTAACTAATGTAAAACAAACGAAAACACTAACACCCACACGTGTGGGCGTCTGGCAACTCGCCCACACGCATGAATGCTCGTCCAATCAATTCTGCACGAATCTTGGCGCGTTGTATCAGTTTTTATGGGCCACATAGGACTAAGCTGGTGTGTGGGCATTCATCCGGTCGCCCACACGTTCTTTTTCACCACACGGGGGCTGGTGTGTGAGCGTTTAGCAATTCGCCCACACACCAGTTTTCACGCACGCGGAGGGGGCTGGTGTGTGGGCGTTTATCACTTCGCCCACACACTCGTCTCCTCGCCCACACCCAAAGCTGGCAGTTGCCATTTGTTTCTGCAGGGTACATGGCAACTGCCCTAGCTTTGCTTGTAAGAAGATGGCAACTCTTTTTTACCCGAGTTGTCATGTGTTTTTGCATGGTACATGGCAACTGCCCTAGCGTGCACGTAAGCAGATGGCAACTCTTTCCCTTTATATGGCAACTGCCCTAGCGTGCTTGTGAGCACATGGCAACTCTCTCTTTTAACCGAACATGTTTTTTTGCCATGCCTTTTTGTAGTGCTACATGGCAACTGCCTAGTGTTAGTGGGTGGGTCCTAAAGTTTTGAAATCATGACAACTGCAGTAGACCAGACCATACATGGCAACTGTAGTTGAGCAACCATGGCAACTGTAGTTGTCCGACATGGCAACCGAAGTTCAACGACATGGCAACTGTAGTTAAACGAACATGGACGAGGGTCTGGACCATGGCAACTGCGGGACGCGCGCTGACTATCACGCGGGGCGTGCGGGACCACGAGGTACGAGGCCTGACGTACGGGGCGTGTGGGCGTTATCTATTTCGCCCACACGCACGCGTGTGAGAGGGATCGGGAGGAAAAAAAAAGGTGTGTGGGCATTACTTGTTTTGCCCACACGTAGGTGTGTGGGCTGTTCCTCTTATACAGCACACAAAATGTATGGGCAGACCTCCTAACACTCATACGTGTGGCACTTATCGGCGTCCAAAACAAAATGTGTACAAAGAAAGAGAAAAATAAACAACGAGCCTTATCCAAGTCCTGTTCCCGGCAACATGATACGACTAGAAGAATATGTCAAGGCTATAAATTGGTTCCAATTCACGTGTATATTATTGTCGAACTGAAGGTCAGACCGCTTTTTTTTATCAGATATTGTTTCCTGCCAAGTGTGAAAGGTTGTACAAAAATTAGAATCTACTCCTTCTGTAAATTTTTATAAGACGTTTTAGGTTACAACTGGTAGTATTATTGTAGATACTAGCGGACAAAAGCATGAAGTAGCAGATACCGAAAGAACAAGACTAAGCATCCTGATTCCAGTCACATCAGGGGCTCACGGTGGTCATGGCTTACCCCGTCAAAGGGGGTTACCCTGATATTTTAAGACATCATGGCTTACCAGTTCAAGGGGTCACACCGTTCAAGGGGTCACACCATGAATTTGTGGACGATGATCGTTTTTGCTTAGACCACGGTATTCTCGCATACGTGTAGTCTATGTCCGGATAACCCATGACCACCGATCCAGCCCCCCTTTGTTGTTCACTTTAATCTTCCCAAGTCTTCCACTCCTATGGTCCCGTGTCGCTGGTTCTTCTGGGCCCTGTGGCTACTACTGATGCACGCAGTCGCGGCGGCTGAGGAACAGGTGGAAGCAGGCTGCTCGGCCTTGGCCAAGAGTTGTGGCAACCTCACCATCTCCCACCTATTCTGGCTCGACGACTGGGAGACGGGAAGATCATGTGGCTCCTCGGGCTTCGAGGTCACTTGCTTTAACAACAGCAGTTCAGTTCTACTGAGCTCTGAACCCATCGGCTTCGGCTTTGCATGTTGAAATATACTGCCCACCTTCCTCCATCAGTTTGGATTTTTGAATGAGTTGGCTGGTGTATAAATTCAATATGGTATCCGAGCCAAGAGGTCTTGAGTTCAACACTCTGCCAACGCAGTATTAAATAAAACGATTCTGTGGCCTACATCGATCCCACGTCTAAGGACTAAAATAGCCTAGACGTGAGGGGGAGTGTTGAAATATACTGCCCATCTTCCTCCATCAGTTCGGACTTTTGAATGAGTTGGCTGGTGCATAAATTCAATATTGCAATCATCAACATCTCTTACGAGGAAGAAAGGTTACACCTCGTTGATCTAGGCAAGTTGAAATTGTTGAGTGCCTCCAACAGGTGTGAATCCTCAATCTGGAACACCTCCGTCAAGCTGGGTCCCCGGTTTAGGATCGCCCCCGTCAACCTGCGCTTCATCTTGTACAATTGCACAGAGAAGGTCGCCATGGCACATGAAGACAGAGACCTAGTTCAGACAAGCATCAGGTGCGGGAGAGAGCAAGGTATTTGTCCGCGCACGTGGCCGTTATAATGAGATGAGTGACTACAGTGACTATGCCTTGGAGGGCTGCGATGCTACTGTCATCCCGGTGTTGGGTTCTTCGTCGGGCGAGGTGAATGCAAACGACTATGAGCGGCTCATTAACGATGGCTTCCTCTTGACATGGGATGAGCCTCCTGCCCTTGCTGGAAAGCTCACCCGTCAAATAATCTTTTAACAAGTTCATAGCTAAGCTCGAACGTGCAGTGCCTTTGTTTGGATTTCCCTTGTGGAACCAAGCAACCAATCATGTCACTCACTTATTACTCGTAGCTCAACCACGAGTAATTACTGAAACTCATGGTTTGCAATACAAACAATTTATAAAGTTATCATGGGATGCTGAGAGAGAAATACAGAACAGGAACGTACCATGGCAGCGCTCTTTCCTAAATATAAGTCTTTTTAGAGATTTCAAAATTAGTGAATCTGCAATCTAAACTACGTCCATATACATCCCTGTGTAATCCATATTGAAATATCTAAAACTTATATTTAGAATCGGAGGGAGTATTTGTCTTTGCTCACATCGTCCGCACAATTCATCACCAGACACCAGATCTCCTACCGTTCCGATGTGCCCAACCAGCTTGCCGTCGGTGCTGTTCCGAATTTCCTACATCCAAATTCACAAGATTAGACTACACACTGCTAGTTGGAACGAAGTACACCTAATTGACCCAAGACTTGCAATGTTCCACTTGCTTCAAAAAATGGATGGGACTCTACCGACAGTGAGAACGCACCATGCTTCCAGTCAATGTGCCCAGATCGGCATCTTCTACGGCAATAGCTCCTTAATCTAAACATAAAAATAGATTAACCTCAAAACACGTTCGCGATCAAGCAGTGCACCTACTAAATACTATGGATCAAGACATTTGGATCTTGGCTCTTCTCTAGCTAGTGGGAATAGAAAAGTAAATGTGCCCACAGAACCAGTCAAAGTCGTTGGCGAATCTCCTCAAAAGAAGTCGTTGGCTAACACCATTCATATTATCTTCTCCGTTATGTTTGTCCTTCAATCTCTTGAGCTAGAGCCATCCTTCCCCATTACCAAAGTCAGTCTCCTCAATCAAACTGCTGGCATGTATCCAACCTCACTGCTCTTCATCTTGATGTCACTGTTCCTCTTCCATCAACGGGCACATGCCGAGTGTGAGCCGGTGGCGTGTGGCAACTTCACCATCAAGTACCCTTTCTGGCTTGGCGCGCCGAGCCGCTCTCCATTGGAGCCCTCCTGCGGCCACCCGGCCTTCGAGCTCTGGTGCAGCGGCAGCAACACCTCCGCTTCCATGCGTGGCTCCGCCATCCAGGTCCTCAGCATCGACTATGTCGCCAGCTCCTACGTCGCCTCCCACAGCAGATTCGCCGGGCGCGAGGACAGTGTGTGCCGCGCCGACTTCAACATGTCGTCCAGCCTAGCCCTCAGCCCGTTCAACATCAGCCCAAGCAACATGGCCCTGTGCCTTCTCTTCGACTGCAACGGGACGGAGCCGGGCAGGCGAGAGTACGCGAACGCCACCGCTAACTGCGGTGAAACCATCTTCGCCTACCTTGGCGGGAGGTACGACCGGGACAAGCCGCCGTCGATCCCCACTGGCAACTGCACGTACACGTACCTCCCGGTGCTTGGGACAGAGGCGGCGGTGTTGACGGCGGCCAACTACAGCAATCTCCTCAAGGCCGGGTTCCTGCTGGACTGGGCGGGCACCGGCGGCATCGGTGACTGCCCCGCCTGCGTCGCGAGCGGGGGCCAGTGCCGGTACAGGAACACGATCGGGGCGTTCGTCTGCCTCTGCCCTGACGGGAAGCTGCATGGCCCGACATGCGCCGGTAAGCCTCCAAATTAATTTGCACCATCATTCTACAATCTAAATTCCAGAACATGGAAATAAACTTGCGAAAATGCCATAGTGGTCTTCAATTATCAGTCGTACTGGTTCTGTGGAGCGTGGAGTGGGGTAGCACAGTTGGTCAAGCTTTAGTCCACGGGCAGCAGTCACATCGTGTCCTTCCTCATTTTCGTTCCGCTGGACGATTTGCTCTTTTGAAAACACTATCTGCTGCTGAATAATCAGTTAATCACCCAATGATTTACACAAGAATTTTGCTAACTTAAAATGATTGAAATCGCCTGACGCTGCCCTCGCGTCCCTAGTTTCAGACAAGCTGGAGCGTACTTCAAATCTTTATTTGAAATGAAAAACATTTAAATGATTAGTGAGATACTGATTCCCGAAAAGAAGGGAACTGACAGATGACATAGCTGTCACCGTCTTCATTGCTAGTGGCAAAATGGCACGATCCTTCTGATCTGTGCACTCCACACAAAATATTTGACTAATCAAGATTTTAAAGTCATTAGAAAGTAAAAGACAATGATACTTTGACCGTGGACTGGCGCAGCAACTGTTAGGCCTCGTGAGACGACTAATAATAACATAGGTTATGACTAGTGTTTTAAATAGCAGGGCCTTCAAATGAGCTATGGCGAGGCTATAGCCTGCTATAGCCGGCTATTTCGTAACTTTAGTGGGCTATGCCACATAGCGGCACCTGCTCAAACTTATAACCCCGCTATAGCTGGGCTATAGCTGGCTATTTAAAACTCTGGTTATGAGTGAAACAAGGCTTCCAATATCTGACCCATCTACGAGCAGTTTGCACAAGCAAGCAGATGGACCCGTTTCACGTCTCTGTAGCTGCCATGTTCTGCTCAGCCACGGTTCTGCTCACCATCCTCTCAGGCATCACCCTCGTTGTTCTCAACGTCCTGCAAGCCGGTGGCCTGCGGTGGCCTTTGCATTGAGTATCCCTTCTGGCTCAGTGGCACGCAACTGCCTGAGTGCGGCTGCCGGGCCTTCCAAGTCACCTGCGACGGCACCGGCAAGACCTCCTTCAAGAACTCTGGACGTACCAGATTCTGGAGATCTCCTACCCAGACAGCACCTTCCAGGTCACCAACCTCGATCTCGTCAACCGCACCTGTGATATTGAGCTCATAGTAAACGCCTCGTCCGACCTCGGCCTCGTCCCCTTCAGCGTCAACGCCGCCAACCAGCAGCTCTTCTTCCTCTCCAACTGCACCACCTTGCACATACAGCCGCCTCCGCCTACATGGGCGCCTTTGAACTGCACCGATAGGTCGCGAAACAACTGTTTCACATTGCTCGCCGACGGGTACAAGCCCGACGACAAATGGGCACCGGTGCTGGGAAACTGCACGGTGTCCATTATGCTGGTGGTGGGGTACCCAGGCGGCCGGGGCGGACTATCGGCGGCTGATCAAGGGCACATTTCTTCTTAATTACATGGCCGGCGACTGGATGGCTTGTGTGGACAGCAGTGGACTTTGCCTGATCAACACCACCTACGATATCTTCGAGTGCCACTGCTCCGAGGGCGTGTCCAACCTCATCATCTGCGATAATCAATTTATTACCCCCCAGTACTATCTCAAACGAGTTTTGACTCATTTACAACAGCCATGTCAGGTAGTTCAAACCCACTATTAAAAAATACAATCTAATTTAGTACTGCTACATAGACTTACCAATCGTCCGTAACTGTAGCAAAGCTGTAGACTTACTAGTGAGTTTCGTGTGACCCGGTCACTTAACCACTTTAGTCCATGAGGCATGGATATTAATGAGCAGGGTTTTATATTTCAGCCAAAATATTTGTGTTTAGAACTTAAGACTATTGTAAAATTCAATCCGAGGACAGTTCAATCCCAGGTTTAAAGGATGTTGAATTTTTTTACGTCTAAAGACTTCCAAAATTTGGTATTACATGTGTATTGTTCATAAGTTTTATATGATTCAGTCACTTAACCAGTTTAGTCAGCAAGGTTTCGTTGGATAATTACTAGTCCTCAAGAACAAAGACTAGAATAATGATTATTTGTCTGCAATTTAATATAATATTCTATCCAATTTTGACATGGTCTGACAAAAAATTCCGTAAGTAATCACAGAATTTACGAAATTTCAGTCATTTCAGCAAGGAGCAAAATGTTTCTATATTTAGAATTTTAAATCCAATCAATTAACACACACTTTTGTCTTTGTCAAAATATTGGTAAGATTGACAAAATATCATTCTTCCGCACATTTGCGTTTTTCTTCTCCTTTCGCAAGTGATTATCTTTTTTCTGAACCGGGCTAATCCCCTTCCATTATAGAAATAACGGAAATACAGCTACGTCCAAGAGTACACAAACAGGGAATCAAAATATTGGCAGTTTACATTTCTAACCAAAATCTCTCTTGTTCCTCCTTCCTGTCCACGAATTGTCTGGTTTTAGTCGTACCGAGCTCACCACGATTAGATGTGGAGCCATCTTCCACGCATGTTACCTGTCCACTAGGGAAGTTAGTCTAGTTCATTGTTCAATATGCTTACAATTTCCCTCCCCTCCAAAATCCTCTGAATCAGGCAACAACATGCGCGCGGGGACATCCATATCATTTATTCTTTCTGGCTCTGTAGCACGTGCCTTCCCGAGTGTGGCTACCGTAGCTTCCAGTTCATGCACGACAGCACCGACAAGGCCTCCCTCTGGACGAGATCCTCATCATCTCCTACCCAGAAAACTCCATCCGTGTCACTAACCTCTAGCTCCAACAGAGTGTGTGACATCGAGCCCCACGTGGACACCTCCCCTAATCTTGGCCTCCGCATTAGGGCAATCAACCAGGAGCTCTTCTTCCTCTACAGCTGCGCCCTGCATGTGAGGCCGCCTCCGCTTACATGGGCACCCATGAACCACGCTATTGGATCCAACACCTGTTACTCAATAGGTAATTTGCATGGCTTGCTGGGGCATACAAAGCCTGATGACATTTGAAGGCCGGTGCAGGGAACTGTACATCATTGATGATGCCAGTGTTGGGGTACGAGGGGGCGGCTGATGAAGTTAGGTTTCTTCTTGAGTGCATGCCCCAGAGGCTGCAAGGTGGGCATAGAGAATTTTGCCAGATCAAAATCGCCTACGATATCTTCAGGTGCCACTGCTCCGGAGCGTGCCTTTGTCCATCATCTGCGGACGCGGTTCACATATATAATAGTGAGGGTGAGTTTTATCTAGAAAAGGATACACCGCTTTTGTTCTGTAGATTAAATAGTCTTCGATTTTGGCGCACTAAGTTGAGGGGGTTTACGAGAAAAATGAACACAACATGTGTGTATACCTTCTAGCTGGAAATGGTTTCCTTGTATCTCCTACTAGTATGGCTGGTGTTCTGTCCAGTTTACTCTGTTTTATAGTTAGGGGGGTATGATCGTTGTTTTGCGGTGTTTTGTAGCAGCATTTTAAGATCATATGTGTAAGTTGCAGTGTTGCTTGGAATCTGCAAAAGGTTTGGGTTGAGGTTGTAATACCTGATTGAACCTTTTGGGTCGATCACAAAACTATGTCTTATCAGTTTCATTGAGCAGATGAAATTGGGGGTAGAAGCTCCTTAATTATAAGAAAAAGCTTGCGTGTACCTGCTAATTACTACACTATGGATACTAAAATGCCTGACTAGTATAAACCGAACACTCTTCAGTCTTGCCAAACGGTGGTTCATGCTGCTGGTAAATAGGATATTTGCAGGAAAAAATGACAGAGCACGCATGTTGCTGCTAATTTCCATGTAGATTGAAATGTACCATCCAATGCAATGGCATTTAAATACGTACTTATGAATCAAAGTTTATTTGATTGCTCATATTGGCTACTAAACTACACAGGCCTAAAACTTTTTATTTCTCGAACCAGTATTTGATCGACATAGCTGCTCTATAAGGAAGTCAGATATATAGCACATGTTCTATTGTTCTTAATGATCAAAATACTGAAGATCCATATACATTCTTACTTTTGAAAAAAACAACCAATGTAGTAATGTTGGACAACATTGCTTTTACTCATAAATGTTATATATGTTATATTCCAGGTACCAAGGGGCCTAGCAAGACGATTATAATAATAGGTATGCTTAAACTTTCGCCATTTTCTCATATGCAATGATTTAAATATTAGTAGTTTGCTACAGTGATTTCTATGTTGAAATAGTACCTTAAAACAATAGTCATCTCTGTAACCATTGAGAACTGATTCTAGAACTAAAAATTGAAACAAGCAACTCTCACTTGATAAATTTAAACCATTGATGTGCTTGGAAATCAAATGACTGTATTGTAAGTCCTGGTTCACAAAAGGAAGTGACATTGATCAGCTTCCATCTCAGGTATGACATCAGTAGCTGCAACCTTGCTCCTTGCATGTCTTTATGTACTCATATGGCGTAGAAAGCGGAAAAGACTATGGTTTCTCCTTTGCAAGAAGACTAGCAGCAACACTGAAAAGAATTACGAGGCCATGATAGTATCGTATGGATCCCTAGCTCCAAAAAGATACATGTATTCAGAGGTAATGAAGATAACTTCTTCTCGCAACAATCAGCTTGGAAAAGGTGGTTATGGTGTCGTTTTCAAAGGAAGACTACACGATGATCGTCTGGTTGCTGTGAAATTCTTGCATGACTGCAAAGGAAATGGGGATGAGTTTGTGAATGAGGTTATGAGCATTGGCAGGACCTCTCATGTTAATATTGTTAGCTTATTTGGATTTTGTTTGGAGGGATCAAAACGAGCTCTTATATATGAGTACATGCCCAATGGTTCCTTGGATAAGTACATTTACTCAGAGAACCCCAAAGAAATTTTAGGATGGGAGAGGCTCTATGCGATAGCAGTGGGGATTGCTCGTGGCCTTGAATACTTGCACCATAGTTGTAATACACGTATTGTCCATTTCGATATCAAGCCCCAAAATATCCTTCTAGACAAAGATTTTAACCCAAAGATTGCTGATTTTGGTCTAGCTAAATTGTGTCATACAAAGGAGAGCAATCTTTCAATGACTGGAGCTAGAGGAACAATTGGGTTCATCGCTCCAGAAGTTCACTCTCGAACCTTCGGGGTGGTTTCAACAAGGTCAGATGTTTATAGTTATGGAATGATGCTTTTGGAAATGGTTGGAGGCAGGAGAAATGTAAAATCAACTGTTCCAAAATCCAGCGAAAAGTATTTTCCAGACTGGATTTATGACCACTTTGCGCAAGACGATGGATTACAAGCATGTGAAGTCACATCAGAAATGGAGGAAATCGCAAGAAAGATGACATTAATTGGATTGTGGTGCGTACAGATATTGCCTGCATATCGCCCTACCATTACCAAAGTTCTTGAAATGTTCGAGAGAAGCTCAGATGACATGGACATGCCACCGAAGCAAAACTTCTCTGGATTGCTGTAAGATATTTCTCCCATATATTTGTCCCTTTGTTTATCTGTGCAATTATGACTATGCAATAACTTGACCTACATGCGTATCTCTCATTGCAGTGAAAGTTCAGCTCACAATATGGATGTACAGAGTTCAAGTTCTACCAGATCTGACTATCTGAGGAGATCAGCCTTGTGAATTCAAAAATCCTACAACAATCGCCAACTCTTTGAACAGATAGGCCGTGTGAATCAAAGAACCTACATTCATTTCAACACTGTGAGATGGTGGCCCTGTCGTAGAGTACATTCAGAAATTGAACAAGCACAGCAAAATTTGGCATTGTAGTACAACATATATAGTACATTTATGCATGACAAGAGTCAAGAGCACCCTCATGACAGCGTCCTAAGTTACAGAGAACAGAAGGAATGAAATGTATTCTGACAAGTTTTGTGTTCCAACTGCTAAAAGGCATCGAGGAAGACGGCTACCGAGGACTTCTGAACTGTAAATTTCCCCCAAAAACTGAATACACACGATTAGGCTCTAACTACAGCCCCTAAAATTTCAGAATCCGGATTCATATATCAGTCTAAACATTGTGATGTTATATGCCAATTCGTCGCAAGCAGAATAATCGTGGAAGTGGAAGCGGAAGGCGCATACTTACTTGGTCATCTCCGTAGATTGTATCGACTCAATCAAGCAGCGCCGTGCTATTCCTTGACGCGCGCACAACGCCACAACCTCGCCGGCGACCACAGCCCAATTCCCCGTGCGTATTACTCTCCCTTCGCTGGCGAGCCGAGGGTTTGCGCCGCTTCTCAAACAACATCGCTTCCACGGCCCCTCAGTCGCCGCCATAGCCGCCGCCAACGCCGAGCGGGTCCGTGGGGGTGGACCAGGCCAGCAGTTTGTCGGTGATCCACGTGTCAGAAGACGCCGCGGCAAGCCGCCTTGCTCTTCTCTGCGCGGGACACGACGGCACCACACGCCGCAGATGCGCTGACAAGGGGGTGGCGCGGGGAATAGTGGCGCATACCGGCCGGCCAACGGCGGCGCAACACCGATTGACGTCGGAGATTTTGGGCATAGGGTATAGGTTCCTGCAAGCCCGAACAAACTCATCGAAGGAAACGGGAAGTGATTTCCGATAGCGCGACATGGCGCGTATGGCCCAGGAAGCAACCGCGTGGCCCAGTTTGTTTTGGCAGCCCGATTTTGCCTTTTCCTCTATATGATTTTGAAGATCATTTTCCTCTCCAATTTGATCATTTTTCCTTTCAAAAAGAAAGGTTAAATCTCCAAAACTCTGGTTCGCGGATGCACAAATTCATGCCATTAAAAATGCAAGATAATCAAACAAGTCATGTGAACAACTAGAGTACTTGAGATGGATAACAATGGTAGAATCATGTCAAAAAAATGAAGAGCCTGTTCGGAGTACCTCCGCTCCACGACTCCGCTTCTGGAGCAGGCGGAGCCAACCGAAACACTGCAACTCCTTGGACTCAACAGAGTGGAGCGGAGCGACCTGTAGTTGGAAATCGTAGAGCGAGGAATGAGCTGCTCCGCAGATCCATAAAACAGAGGAGTTCATGAAATTTATGACATACTGCCGACGATAAGTGAAGCATACTGGTTCATTCGTGTCACTTCTCTCGTGCATGTCACCTTTTCAATCCTACCACCTCCCCTCATTATGGGCCACATGCCAAATTATTGGGCTTTCGGCCCATCTCATGAACCGGAGCGGAGCGAGCAAGCCAAACAGTTTCCTGGATCTCACCATTGATGGAAGAGTGGGAACTCGCTTGGAGTAGCCGGAGTGCAGGATTTCATGGAGCTGCTGGATAACCGAACATGCTCGAAATAAACACCTACGACCAGGTTACCCTTTGTAGCCCTCCTTTGAAAGAGATAACACACTTGTGGTTTTAATTTTATTTGTAGCCTGAGAAGAGACGGGACACCAATTTTCATCCTTGACAACGAGGTTCAACGAGTGAAAGTCAGGACAACGGCACAAAGACAACTCGTTCGACAAGGTAACAATGCGCAGGAACTGCTTCTGATAGAATGCGTCTTGTTTATCTCAAAAAACTGGGGGAAATATCTATCCCAATGCCTAAAAGTTTTACCATGTTTAGTAGCTTTTCAATGGCTTCTCTTGCCTTACCAGGAATGAAGCGAATGCCTCTCGTAATTGATTGAAAAGTGCTCGCCTCTAGTTCCGGCAGATGCCTGCCATGTACCATCCGTGCAGGAAATAGTGGGTTATTGGAAGTATAGGATTAAGTTTACTACTACATGTCTGGCTAGAAAAGACAAGATCACAGATTTGACACCCCCACCATGCGGCTATGCGGAAGTAACAACCACCAAATATTGGAAACAAAAGTAGTAGTCAAATCAACCATAGAAGCTGAAGGGAGCACGCTTAATTCTTACCTTGCTGCTCTTGGCAACCACTCAGTCGAATACGAAAAGGTGCCATAGCATGTAGCCAGTAGCATGTCAAGATTCGTGTTGTTGAATAGCCAGTAGCATGTCAATTACGGTGTCAGGTTAATTTAGCAGGCATTTTGCACAGACAGGCAAGACTGGTACTAGGATGTAGCTTGTAGTGTAGGCCTAGAACTAGGGTCAGTGTGGATGGGACAAATCATAAGCGGTGCATGCATGCATGCGTATTGAGTAGGTTGCATCCACATGGCCCGGCCTTCCTTTGACCATTGGTGCTGCATGTGCTATCTCAACAAGCCACCATGCAGAATATTTCTGAAGGACTCAGATTGTTTATATAAAGAGCTATGTGGTCTCTCAAATATATCAATGTGGAACAGCATTTTTGTGAAGAGGTAATATCACCAGAAGTCATAGAACTTGCATTCGATGTTCAGTTTGGTGCTAAAACTTTAAAAATACGGATTTATGGTCACATAACTTGACATGACGTGCAAATACAATGCTTTCTCTCGTATCTGGCCATATGACCTGCCCATGTGGCGTGCCAGCGCAGCATAGGCCCTGTAAGTGGCTGAAGCATTCTTTTTAGATAAATCCCATGAATTTTATCTATTCACGTACAAAATCCCTCAAATAATGGAAAAAGCTGGGCGGCGTCGTTCGAAGTCTAACATCTAGTGCAAACTGGCTAGCATGGATAGCCACCAGACCACTGATTTTCACGTCTAACATGCACAACTAAAAATTATATATCCTTTGAAGACCGTACTTATTAAAGTTCAAATCTCTAAAACGAAAAAAATGGGACCCATGCGGTTTGAACCTTTTTCCTACTGGTCGCTCGCCGCATGTGTACTAGTAAACAATTTTGGCGAAAAAAAAACATATCCACAAATATCCAGGTGTCTGTGTACTTGTATATTTTCATAGAAAAAGGTCAATTTTGCTACCCCTGTGATTTTTTTCCAGAAATGTAACACTGAAATGTATTTCTTTGTTTGAACAGTAATTTTTTTTGTTTGAACAGTATTTGACCCTCCATATGCTTGCGCAATTTCATGACAAAGATGGCTTGTTGAAAAATGTTTTTTAAGAAAATGGGTGCTTGAATAATGAAGCATTTGTTTTTTACTTTCTAGGAATGTTTACAAGTATATAGTACACTCTTATTGCTCGATCAGTTTTTGCCCATTTTCTTTGGCTAACTAATTTTTTTGACTTTTGTACTATATTTTTTTCAGTAACAAATTTAGAAAGAAGCTGAGTACAGCAGAAGTTCATTAAGCGCACCTGATCCTCAATTGTAGATTGTCAGCTTTTTTAGCTTCTTGGCTCACCTAAGTCACGTTGGCATAGAGTTTTTTTTGCAGGATACATTGGCATAGAGTTAACCACCGCAAAAGTTACAGGCTGTTAAACTGGAGCCACACAAGCCTCTTTCAGATAGTGCCTTTAAACTTACTATACCTAGGAGTATTATCTTTCCATAAGTGTAGTTTTCGATAGGCATTACATAAGAACTGACAACATAAATATATATCCCTTTAAAACATAAGGTGTAGTCCTGGTCTGGTGGTTAGCCAACATACACGCGAGTTTTGATCAGGAGCTCACTGGTACGACCCAAACTTCCCTATTTCTTATAGCTTTCAAAAATTTAATTTGTACGGTCCGTCTTGATCGTAAATAAATAAAGTATAAGTGGTGCTAATTAGACGTCCAGCGTGATTGTGCTGGTGGCTGTCTATCCGAGTCACTAAGAAGTAGATCCTCGGTTCGACTCTTCAGATTTTTTAATTTTATTTAAGTGACTTTATACGTAAATAAATAAAATGCGATGGAGTAATCAGCAAAAAATCCTCTTCAAGACACTGACAAATGGGCCTATGTCGTGCTGGCGTGCCACATATGCATGCTATGCAACCGGATACGAGAGAAAGCACCGTATTTGCACAGCTTGTCAAGTTATGTGACCACAAATTCGTATTTTCAAAGTTTTAGCATCAAACTGAATATCAAACGCAAGTTTCTATGACTCCCAATGATATTACCTCTTTTGTGAAATACTAGAGTAGACGCATTGCTTAAAGAAGATCCTAGTGAATAGTAAAAAGTAAATAACTTTTTTTACATTGCTCCTGTTGCTCGAGACAGACACACACGCTAGCAGTCTAGCCATTCCTTGTTTTTTTATGACACTTCTCCATGAGGATCAAGTTTGAAGTACCTTCTCCATGAACCTAACCTATCAAATCAGCATGTCCACAACAACTAGAAGAAATCCTAGTGATAATGGACAAATTAATCGCGCAAGTTGAAGTGGCGTGCTTATTTAGTTTCTTGTGCCTTCAGGTGCGCAAACTCATCGGCGACCAGCCGACCACAGCCCTACTCCCCCACCCTGGCACACAGAGCACCGATCTGCCAGATCGTATTACTCTCCCTACTTCGCTGCCGAGCTGAGCATTACTTCGGGGTCCCCGGTCCTGCATTCGCCGCCCTAAGGCTACTCATAGTGGAGAGTATCATATACTATTATCATGCACATGATACTAGTGTATAATACTACCTTCATAGTGTATAGTAACATAGAGTACTATTATATTTATTACAATGCATGACACAAAGTACCATAGCATTTAACATGATACGGTATCTATTTATGTAATTTTAATCCCTCTTTTTTTAAATTCTTTGCCACATCAATATGGACGAAACGCACCCAACTTTTGCATGCGCGTGTGAGTGACCCCCACGATCTCGCATGTTAGATTACGACGGAATCAGAGTAAGAACAGAAGTCGCGTCACGTGGGGAGACGTTTTCTGGGTATTTTCACGGAGAAAATCGTAGTAAATGCATCGAGTGTCGAAACACACCCAAATTTTGCAGGCGTGCTTGTGTGCCACACTGTAGCGTGTGAAAAAAAATTCCGACGTTTCATGGCTTTGCGAAAGGGAACACATACTGAATGCATGTCACACCCCAGACCGACACCTCAGGATTGTACTGTGAGTACATGTCAACATGGACGAAACGCAGCCAACTTTTGCTTGCGCGTGTGAGTGACCCCCACGGTCTCGCATGTCAGATTATGACGGAATCGGAGTACGAACAGAAGTCGCGTCATGTCGGGAGACGTTTTCTGGGTATTTTCACGGAGAAAATCATAGTAAATGCATCGAGTGTCGAAACACACCCAAATTTTGCAGGCGTGCTTGTGTGCCACACTGTAGCGTGTGAAAAAAATGCCGACGTTTCATGGCTTTGCGAAAGGGAACACATATTGAATGCATGTCACACCCCAGACCGACACCTCAGGTTTGTACTGTGAGTACATGCCAACATGGACGAAACACACCCAACTTTTGCATGCGCGTGTGAGTGACCCCCACGGTCTCGCACGTCAGATTACGACGGAACCGGAGTACGAACGGAGGTTGCGTGACGTCGGGAGACGTTTTTTGGGTATTTTCACAGAGAAAATCGTAGTAAATGCATCGAGTATCGAAACACACCCAAATTTTGCAGGTGTGCTTGTGTGCCACACTGTAGCGTGTGAAAAAAAAATCCCGACATTTCATGGCTTTGCGAAAGGGAACACATACTGAATGCATGTCACACCCCAGACCGACACCTCGGTTTGTACTCTGAGTCCATGTCAACATGGACGAAACGCACCCAACTTTTGCATGCGCGTGTGAGTGACCCCCACAATCTCGCACGTCAGATTACGACGGAATCGGAGTACGAATGGAAGTTGCGTCACGTCGGGAGACGTTTTCTGGATATTTTCACGGAGGAAATCGTAGTAAATGCATCGAATGTCGAAACACACCCAAATTTTGCAGGCGTGTCAAAAAAAAACATGGCGGCGTTTCATGGAAAAATAATACAAAAAACAAAAATATAAAAAGTTCCATATTGCGGACGGACTCACTTAAGAAGATTAAAGTGAATTATTGCTGTGACACTACATGATTATGGAGTGCCAGAGCATAATTTACGTTAACTTCCTTAAGTGATACCGCCACACTAGAGAACTTGACATTGCAAGCAGACTACGGTATTTAAACAGGTGAATTAGCACGACGAGAAGCAATGTGGGACTAAACATTAGCATGTTCGGCGGTGACCGCCGTCGCTATAGGTTCGGCGCTATAGGTTCGGCGGTATCGGGCCTGGGCCCAGACGGCGAATGAATATTTTTTTTCCTTTTCCATCGCCGTATATCGCCACGCATGGCGGAACCCTATCCACACCATTCGCCCCTCGTACGCCGCCCCGTGCCCCCAGTCGCCCTACCGCGATCGCCCTATCACGATCGCCCTCAGGCGCGCAACGATCTCGCCGCACGTGCAGCACCGTCCATCGCCGTCCACAGTCAACGGCGCTCGTTGGCACAGACTGCCCCACGCCCGCAGGCGCAGATCGCCGACGCTGTTCGGCGGCTGTCGCCCGGATTAAGGTCACGTTTCCCACCTCAAACAATTTCTGTCGATGCTATTGCGTAATCATATGTATTAATAGGAAAAAATTAACATGCAGTATGGACATCGATGGTGTGATTCCATATTTCATAGAGAAGTGGATAAGTCTTGTTGAAAAATTTAGAGTCAATTACATTGTTGGTGTCACAACTTGTCCTGAATGTTCACTTTGGTGCTAGAAGTTGTGAGATACGTCAAAATGGTGAAAAAACTTGGCTCAATCGTTCGCATACGGTGCTTTTCTCAATTTCATACGAATCAAGCGCTGACTAAGCAAGACAGCGTGGCGCGGGTCCCATTGGCAGTGACCAGAGGCCGTGGGCTGGTGCGTTTGGCATGAGTTATCTCAGAAACCCCCTCAGAGTTCACGTTTTTGACAAATAAGCCCCCGAGTTGGCTGTACACAGGTGGCCTTTCCTGTCTGCATTATTGACTTGCCTGTTCGACTCCCTCGCCTCGAGCTTTCCTCCTGTCGATCGTTTGAAGGCGACGATGGTGGTGATCTGTAGGACGCGTTGATCGGCGGCGTCGACGACGATGGAACCCCGCCGGCGAGCTCCCGGCGAGGCAGCCCCTGTATACAGTGAGCACAGCCCCAACTTTCCCCCTCTATAGCCCCTGGTTTTTTAGGGTTTCAATGGGTTGGTTCGCCGGCGAGGAATGTTGAGTTTTGTGTTGATTTCGTCCGCGGATGCTTTTTAGATGGCGTGACGTTAAAATCCCCCCTCGCATTCATCCGTACTGTCGTTTGTCTCTATGGTTTAGCACGGGTTTAGAGGCCCCTTCTTTTTTGCATGAACAAATCAGATATCAGTTAAAATCTGAGTGCTTTAGTCAAGTCAGTGTATGTGCGCACAACCCTACATTGTATTTGTCAATCTGTACTTAACTGAATTTGTCAACACTTGTTAACTGAATCTGTCGACACATGTTAACTGAATTTTTCGACACTGCTATAACTGAATTTTCCGACACATTGTATTTGCCAATCTGTACTTAACTGAATTTGTCGACACATGGAGGTGCTTAGGCAGGTGCCTCAATAAAAAAACCCGGTTTTTTGGATGAGATCGCTTAGCACCGGTGCTTGCAAACAGGGACGGAAGCAAACTCTGGCACCCGGTGCTAGCCGGTGCTTGATCTTCCGTGAGCTGCAGCTAGCTTTGTTCTATACTAATTTAAGCACCCGTATGAAGCACCCAGCATTGCAAGGCAAAATAAATTCTGTGCCGCAACATGAGTCTCTCTCTTTAAGCACCGGCCATAAGCATCCTACATTGTATATGGCCTAACTGAATTTTTCGACACTACTATAACTGAATTTTTCGACACTATTTTAACTGAATATTTGAGCAGGTTAACTGTGAATAACATGTGCATCTTTAATTGAATACTACATGGCTTGTTGTCTGCTCTGTTAATTGAAAACTAGATATTTGCATTGCCTTGTTGAACAGAATTATAATTGCAATGGACTGTTCTTTGTCATCTGAATATGTTTATGCATTGTAAGTGATTTTGATGGATTGTTCACTGTTGAGATTCATCACAAGGGATTTTTTGTGGAGCTGGCAGCAAGAGGACATACATGGACTATCAAGTTGATTGGTTTGATAGCTGTGATAGTGACACATGGTCTATATTGTGGATTGAAGATAGCGGCTGGGGTATGACAGAGATAGTGGACAACATGAAGTGTTTTGGTGTCAGCCTGGAAGGACACTTAGTGAAGGAATGAAAGAAATGAAATGTGATGCTGACAGCCTTGCAATGATAGCAGCTAGTACACAACACAAGAACTTATTGCTGATCATGGACCATGCAGATACACTGAACAATTTGGTACGAGATGATGTTGTAGTTCAAGGGGTTCCTGAATTTCCAAAGGTCATAACTCCAAGGAAAGACAAGGGAAAAGAACAAGCCACCTCACCTAAAGTTGCAACTGTGAGAAGTAAGAGGAGTAAGAGGAGGGCAAGGGGATTGTTTTCTGAAGGATCATCTTCAGGATGTGCTGATGATGATGTTGACGAAGAAGACGTAGAACCTGCAGTAGATTCTGAGACCGATGAGGAATTTTTTGACAGTGACTATGATGTAGAGGATGGGGATGATGATTTATTTGAAGATCATGTAGACAAAGAAGTGGATGATCACAGAGAAAGAGTTACAACATGTGACTATGAAACAGAGCTAGCAGAGGATGCTCTAGATGACCCTCACATCTTGTTATCCAAAGAAGAGAGGGACAAGTTGAAGTACCATTTCAAAGGTTTCAATCCAGAGACAGATCTGAATGCTCCTGTATTTAAGTTAGGAATGGTGTTTGGTAGTGTGCAGGAGCTCAGACATGCTATAACTTCTTATAGCATAAGAAACAGAGTTGCTATAAAAAAGACAAGAAACACAAGCACTACAGTTGAAGCAATATGCAGTAATGCTTGCCCATGGTACATGAGAGCAGTGAAGGACAGCAGGAAAAACAACTTCATTATAAAGAAGTATTGTGATGAGCACACTTGCCCTAAGTCATGGAACCTTAAAGGTCTAACTGCCCCATTTTTAACCAAAAAATTCATAGATGAGTTCAGGGACAATGAGAAGATGCCTTTGAAGAAATTTGAGGAGAAGGTTCAGCAAGAGTACAATCTCATACCAACTAGGACCAAATTAGGAAGAGCTAGAAGAGATTCAATGAAGCGGATTAGAGGTGAAGATGATGACTAGTTCAAGCACTTGTGGGATTATGGATAGGAGTTGAGGACCACAAACCCTGGCAGCAAGTTTTACCTATGCACAAAGGAAATTTTTGATGACAAGACTAAGCAGACAAGAGAACACTTTTCAACTCTATACTGGTCATTGGATGCTTGCAAGAGAGGATGGCTATTGGGAGGCAGACCCATCATATTTGTAGATGGATGTCACATTAAGACCAGGTACAAAGGAAATGTGCTAACAGCTGTGGGTATTGACCCTAATGATTCACTACAAGAAATATGCTCAATTGTGACCTTCTGGCAGTGATCGTGGAAGAAATCGTCATAACTCTATGACCATTTCGATCCAATTGGTCGTGGCCTGTTTAGGAGAGTCGAAACCATAAACCATAGTGACTATTTTGGTCAAAAAGGTCATAATTGCCTTACACAAAATGGTCATAAGCAGACAACAGTGGTCGACAGCCTTATTTCTAGTTGATTACGACCAATCCAGATGGTCATGGTGTTGTAACATGGATGACTGGACATCCACATCATCAATTTTACCTATGTGTCGTGTCATTTTGGCTTATGTGTTGGTTGTAGCGTCAGTCCGTCCATAGATTGACTTGTTGACTAATCTGGGTCTACATTTACAGATGCGGCCAACTAACACAGTACAAATGACATGTGGGACCCATCCCACAAAGGTGAATAAACCAGAAAAAGGCGAAAAATCACTTTGGCTCATAGGTGTATATGCACCCATTGTCTAAATATATATTTTAAGAAGTTAAAAACTCGAGAAAAAAATTCCGCGTGTAAATCCGGAAACTATACGTGTGTGCACCAAGTTTCGATGAAAAATGACATTTTTTGTGGCTTGTGTAAAAAAGACAATTTTCGATGCTTGATTACAGCTATTCACAAGCCATTTTTAATGTTTTTTACACATGCAACAAAAATGCCCTTGTTCACCGAAATTTTATGTGCGAACATAGGATGTCCAGATGTACACACACGGGATTTTCTATACATATTTCATAATAGATGTATCTACATCTAAGATCCAAAACGTCACTCTCTAAGAAAAAAAGACCCCACCCACAAAGGTGAATAAAGCAAAAAAGAAAGGCCACCGCGCCAAAACGTCACTCTCAAAGAAAAGAAAAAGGACCTGTCCCACAAAGGTGAATAAAGCAAAAAAGAAACCACACCACGTGATTCAAACTAGCTACCAGTCGAGTTCCCCTAAGGAGACAAACCACCACACCGTAACAAAGACACTGGTACATCCTCGCTCGTAACGTATTTAATGGGTAGTGTTGAGTGGGCTTGGGCCTTGGTGGGACAAGTGCACCTTTTTTTTCTTTTATATTTTTTGTCCGCCGAGTGGGCCAACTACTGGACCGCGGCTTGTTTTTTGGTCTGTTTTTTGTTCGTTCATTCTTTTTTTACTTTTTTTAAATACTTATACTTCCAATTATTCTATATATATATATATTGAAAAACAAACTTCACATAAAACGTTTGAAAAAATGTTAACCAAGCATTTGAAAATCTTACATGTGTATAAAGAAAATGATTACCATATGTACAAAAAATATACAATGTGTGTGGAAAAAGTTGATCATGTATTTAAAAATGTTAATTGAGCATTTAAAAATTGTTAAACAATTATATAAAAATGTAAATCAAGCATTTGAAAAAGTTAAAATGTGTAAATAAAAAAACTATTAACCATGTATTAAAAATATTAATCTTGTATTCAAAAAATATTAATCTTGTTAATTGTGTATAAAAAATTTGTGTCTCATGTAGAAGAAAAATGTATACAGAAAATATACAATGTGTATGAACGAAGTCAATCTTGTATTTAGAAAATGTTAAAGCAAGCATTTGAAAAAAATGTTAAACAAGTATTTAAAAGATATTAAACGTGCATTAAAAATGTTCTTGACGTTTATGAAAAATGCAGAATGAAAACCACAGAAAGATAGAAAAATGATCTCGACGTATACGGAAAATATAGGATGAAAACTAGGTCACATATAATGACACAATGCAAAAAATTTACATATTTTTGTTTTTATTTTCCTATGTCACATATAATGACACAATACAAAAGCTTTGGACACCCAATCATTTTGTCAACTGTGTATTAAATATGGCCTAGTATTTTATAAAATTGATTTGGTCCAAATTTTCAACAAATATATGGTAGGTCCTTAAAAAAACTCATTTTGGGCACTCTGAAAATGGAAAATGATTTTTTTGTTCAAAGAAAATGAAAACTTCCTTAGGCAACATTGTTTGTCATTCCAATATGCACCTTTGTGCACGATATGAGATCATTTGAACAAACCATGCCATGAATGTGGCCATAAGATTGATCATTTGGCTTGAAAGTCATTGATCTCCACACATGATAGCTCGTTTCTGAGAACATTTTTTTAAAATAATTATCATATTACAAGTTTATTGTTTTTCCTGGTAACTTAGCCACATATAATGACACAATGCGGAGGTTTTCCTTTTTTGATTTTTTTTGAATTTTTTATGCCCGTTTCAAAATGCGGTTAAAACGGCGGGCTTGACCATTCCTAGCTAGTGGTTGAATCATGGAAAACTTTTGGTGTTTCCTTGATTAAATAGATACTTTTGTACCTAAAAATGATTTTTGGAAAAAATAAAGAGCAAACTATGAGGCAACTGCAGTTCAAATTTGACCCGCTTCCAACTGAATCGGCACAAATTTGTCTTTTTCACGAGAGGTGGATAAAAGCTTTTGACACCCAACCATTTGGTCAATTGTGCAATAAATATGGCCTACTATTTTAGAAAATTGATTTGGTCCAAATTTGCAATAAATATATGGTAGGTCCTTCACAAAAACAACTCATTTTGGGCACTCGGAAAATGGAAAATGATTTTTTCGTCCAAAGAAAATGAAAACTTCCTTAGGAAACATTGTTTGCCATTCCAGTATGCACCCTTGTGCACAATATGAGATCATTTGAATAAACCATGCCATGAGTGGCCATAAGATTGATCATTTGACTTGAAAGCCATTGATCTCCACACATGATAGCTGATTTCTGAGAACACTTTTTAAAAATAATTATCGTATTACAAGTTTATTAATTTTCCTGGACCCGAAGGTTTTCCATTTTTTTGATTTTTTCAATTTTTTATGCCAGTTTAAAAATGCGGTCAAAACGGCGGGCTTGACCGTTCGTAGCTAGTGGTTGAATATTGGAAATTTTTTGGTGCTTATCTGATTAAATAGATACTTTTGTACCTAAAAATGATTTTTGGAAAAAATAAAGAGCAAACTACGAGGCACCTGCAGTTCAAATTTGACCCGCTTCCAACTAAATCGACATAAATTTGTCTTTTTCACGAGAGGTGGATAAAAGCTTTTGACACACAACCATTTGGTCAATTCTGCATTAAATATGGCCTAGTATTTTAGAAAATTGATTTGGTCCAAATTTGCAACAAATATATGGTAGGTCCTTCACAAAAAAAACTCATTTTGGGCACTCGGGAAATGGAAAATGGTTTTTTCGCCCAAAGAAAATGAAAACTTTCTTAGGAAACATTGTTTGTCATTCCAATATGCACTCTTGTGCACAATATGAGATTATTTGAACAAACTATGCCATGAATGTGGCCATAAGATTGATCATTTGACTTGAAAGCCATTGATCTCCACGCATGATAGCTCGGTTTTGAGAACACTTTTTTAAAATAATTATCGTATTGCAAGTTTATGATTTTCCTGGTAACTTGGTCACATATAATTACACAATGCGAAGGTTCTCCAATTTTTTGATTTTTTTCTGAATTTTTCATGTCGGTTTGAAAATGGGGTCAAAACGGCGGGCATTACCGCTCGTAGCTAGGGGTTGAATCTTGGAAAACTTTTGGTGTATCTCTAATAAAATAGATACTTTTGTAACTAAAAAAATTTGTTGGAAAAAATAAAGAGCAAACTATGTGACGGCTGTAGTTCAAATTTGACCCGTTTTCTGCTGAATCGGTAGAAATTTGTCACTTTGATGGGAGGCTGATAAAAAGTTTTTAACACATAATCATCTGGTTAATTGGACATAAATATGGTCTAATATTTTTGAAAAAAATGGTGCCTTTTTGCAGTAAATATTTGATAGGTTATTTACATTGGTGAAAAAATATAAGAGAAACAAAAGAAGAAACACAATTACCTGCACTTAATTCTCATTGGTGGAGACGTTTGTGCCATGGATCGATGACATGGCACAGATCCATCCATCCATCCATCTATCTCCTCATACCACATCCATCCACCCATCCACCCCTAAAAAAATTCATTCATCAGCTCCACCCCACCGCAAACCCCTCTCTGTCTCCACCCCTCCTCCTTTCCCCTTCCAGATCGCCGCCGCCGCCGCATCCCCATGAGCTCCACCAGCGAGCCCTCGCATCCATGGCCTCCCCCATGCCCTTCCTAACCGCATCGCCACCCGGACCCCCTCCCTTCCTCACCGCATCGCCACCCCAAGCCTCCACCGATGGAACCCTAACCCTACCCCAGCGACAATAGCGTCGCAGCTGGCTTGCTCACCGACGCGTGCGTGCGTACTTCGATGCGCGACGCCCCGTAGAGCTGGCCGGCGGCGGCGAGGGCGGCAACAAGGGCCTGGGGCAGGGTGGTGGCGCGGTTCGTGCAGACTAGGCACCGCTCCTCCGGCAAGGTGCTCGGCGAGGAGGAGAAGGCCGCCGAGAACGTCTACATCAAGGTATAATGCCCCCGCCCCGTCCCCCTCCCTCCCTCCTCCCGCCCCGGCACAAGATGGCTCCTTGTGGATGCGATGCGGTGCGACTCCATCTCGTCTGGTCCATCCCGCGCGTCTTGGGCTAGGGTTCCGGGCGCGATCCGCACTTGATGATTTCTTGCCATAGGATTTACTGCTAGTAGTACTTGAATGAATTGATGAATGAGTCTTGCTGACTGTGAAGTGCTTGCTCTCTCCTATTGCTTTCAGTGATGACTGATGACTATCTGCTCTAGGATTTACTACTCCTAGTACTGACTGACTGGTTGAATGAATGAACGAGTCTTGCTTGGTGTGAACTGGAACTAGCAGCTCCGAGGAGGGGGGCTGCCATGGGCCATGACCATGTTGTTGTTGCTGCTAGTGCCAAACCGAATCTGGTTCTTGCGAGGGTCTCCCAGCTGATTTTTTAACCAGAAAAGATGGAGGCCGCCTTTGCTTTCCGCACTTTGGTGGCCCTAGGAATTTTATCCCCTCCCTAAAACCCTCTCCAAAGGCTTTTTTGTGCTCTGCTCTCGGTGCTCAGTGGCCTGAAAGTAGATGAAACTTTCTCTGCCCCTGCCTAAATATATATATGCTCTTGCTAACCATAGTGCAATGTACCACTACGTTTTGGGGTGGAATTTATTCAGTCATGTAAAACCTTTTGAGCATCATTATTGCAATTTGTACCGTTTTGCAATTATTCGAAGCATGTACATGGGATTTTGTTGGTCATCCGATCATTTCGGTGAGTTATTCTTCAAGTGGCGCAATTTTACCTTTTGCTTTCTTTCTTCAATTGTTCGTTGATGCTGATATCCCTCTAGTTGCTCTTGAGTACCATCTAGGTTCGTGGATTTCCTGCTAGTTGCATATCTGCACTTCACTGTACGTATGTCGTGTTGGATCTCAGTCCAGAATCCAGATCCGCAGCTTGTATTGCAACTAATGTGTGATGCGTTCTATGGCAGCAGCAGCAGCAGCTAGCAGGAACAATCCTCTTTCCGGCAACTAACTGCTTGTAAGCCTCTGCTTTGGTCTTATTGCATGTGATCTCGGTTGTGTCCATTGACGCAGTGTAGCTCTTCTGTTCGTGTAGATTTGGGGTTGGGCAGGGGGGATCTTTGCCAACTTAAATTACTTTTATGTGCTCATCGAATTGGATGGTTGCTCTGGTGTCAATCATACTAGTATGCATTAGCAGCAACCTGTCAATGTTTGCTACTGGAAAATCCTCAATATTTTTTCCAGTTATGCTTACTGCTAAGGAATGGTTGCTCCTTTCATCATTGTGGTCGCCTATGCTGTATCATCATTAGATACTGTGTCTACATTTTGTCTTGCTCGATGAGTTATCCAGCAATACTAGTGCATAGTAGAAAATTATCATAGATCCTGGTTGTAACATGCTTTCATGCTTGTGACTTTGGCCTGCATGATTTTGTGGGGATGTGGTACCAGACTAGAGGGTAGAGGCTGACGATTTCTTGCTGTTTCAGTCAAGTGCTGTTCTCGGTGGAGTTGTGCCTCCGGTGCGCTCTTCGGGCTACTTGGAGCCATGCTGTCAGAGCTCTTCATCAACTGGGCCATCTACACCAACAAGGTGGGTGCATCTCCTGCCACAGCCCTCTCTTTAAGGACACAGCCAGAAAGATGCTCAATAAACAGATCGTCGTCCTCTCCAAACGGAGGGGTTAGCTCAAGGGATAGTAAGTTTCTAGTATTCTCTACCATCTTGATGTGGCTTGTTTACCTCGTCCTTGCTACACTTGATCGCATTATATGATTTCTGCTCGAGGATCTGACAGAGATGGTTCGTTCAAAGTAGAGTATATGATTCATGTTTTGTTATAGTTTGTTTGTTTGTCCCAGTCCTCTGTTTCATGGCTGCTATGTTTCCTTTCCTAATCACATTGCACATATTTTTGGTACTCAAAATGTGACAGTAATCAGTCAATTTCAATCTCTATCGTAGTGCAACACGCATTGCTTTGTCGTTGGACACTGTTAATTAAGAGAGAGCGTTGTATACTCTATGATTATTTGTCTAGTGATTTCCTGAAGCATCTATCTTACTAGCTTTTAGAATGGAGAAACTCGTGTCATTTCATATATGATCTGAATGAAATGATTAGGACTTTTTGCAGTGGTTTTATTTGATATTGTATGTTGTACTAAAGAAACAACATATGTGCTCCTGAAACGTACTACGTTCTTGTCTGCTACATGTTCCCATTTAAGCTACATGCCCGATTTAAATTTCAACAATTGTTTGTTTTTGCATGCTTACCTGTTTAGTAAACTTGGTGCCATGCTTATTTCATTTAGCTAATAGTAACCTGCAAAAAAAATTGTAATTGCCAAGATTGATTTGTTCTGCTTGCCTGCTACAAACTTTTCAAATAACTACTACTTAATTAGTAGCATGTAGACTGGATTATTATTTTGTCAACATTCTATTCTAGAGATATATACAAAAGCATGTGCTGGCCATCCCATGTAGCAATCACTGCTAGTCTGTATTGAGCAAACAGTGCACCACACTGTAGCTATCCTCGTGCAGCAGCTGCCTCCCGGGACGCGGGCGTGCGTCGTGTGCAGTTTAGATTTTCCAGTCTTTCTTTCAAAATGTCACTTGTTGTATTAGTATCATGATGTTATCCTCTTAAATTATGCTACTAGGACATCTATTCTTGAATAGTTTGCTTATAAAGTTTCCTAGTCATTCAGAACCAACTGCAATATATTGATCGACATAGTACTCTGCTCATGTGTACATCTTTCTTTAAATGTCAAGAAAGAGGTACCAGAAGGTGCTATGGAACAAGAGGTACCAGAAGGTGAAGAACCAAAGAGTGATGTTGCTGTTGTTTCTGACCATTTCTCACTAAAGAATGGCCCTCCAGCAGATTCCCTCACTGGTTGTGTTGTTTTGGTTGGTGCCATCTTATGTTACTAGTTACTAGTGCACAATATGGACATGTGCCATCTTATGAACATGGAGTAATAATACTAAGCTACTGGTTGTGTTATATTGGTTGGTGCATGTTATGAACCTATGGTGTAATAATACTGCTGGGCCTAACTTATTGAAATCCTGGAGAATTATATTATTATTATCATCATTATATTCTCATGTGTTGGCTGACTGCCAAATTGCCCAATGTATTTTTGTTTTTGAGATACTATTGGTTGTTGTTGGTCACCCTTCAATAAGGGCTGGATTGAAAAAACTAAATTGTGTGAGTGGGCTGGACCGTTTCAAGGCCAAATATAGTTTTTTATGGAAAAAATCAAAATGTTTTTGCTGGGTCGATAAAAGTGATGGCCCAGTTAATGATGGATTAAATAAATGTGTTGCACACCACAGCCCAAGAACTGATCTATTGGGCTCGGCCCATTCTTGTGGCCCAAAAGTAAATTTAAAAGGGGGCTGAATTATTGGGCTCAGCCCATTAAAACAACTGATTTGGACCAATCCTACATTGCATCCATGTCATCGCATGTGCCACGTTGGCTCAGCCACATCAGATCCTATGTGGTCTAGGCTCATTAGTAGTGACCATAATTTTCGTCAAAGACTTAACGACCAAAATTTTGGTCAAGGACGGCCATGACCAAAATTCCAAAGAAGGTCACGTTTGTTCGTTCTTGACGGCCAACTGTTGACCTTCCAAATTTGGTCAAAAAAGGTCAACAAACGAAAACAATGACAAATTAGCGACCAAAATGGGGAGTCATAATTGGGCGTATTTCTTGTAGTGATTGCATCTACCCCCTAGCATTTGGGATTGTGGAAGTTGAGTCTACTAGCAGCTGGGAGTGGTTGTTGGCAAGCCTAAAGGATGATCTAAACATCTGTAACACCTCTCCATACACAATAATGAGTGACAAGCAGAAGGTATGCTCCTGAGTTCGTTCACTTTACACGTACTTTATTAATTTAGAAGTGTGTAAACCATATATTGATCTGATAGTCAATCTTGTATGTGATGTTCAGGGTCTCATTGCAGCAGTAACAAAGGTTTGGCCAGATGCTGAACACAGGTTCTGTGTCAGGCATATGTACCAGAATTTCCATAAGCTACACAAGGGGGAACAGTTGAAGAACAATCTTTGGGCATTTGCAAGAGCCACAAACAATCCTACATACATGAAAGCTATGGAAAAGATGTTGGCCGACAGTGTGGGTGCATACAAATGGGTAGTGAAATGGCCTCCAAAGACATGGATTAAAGCCTTTTTTAACCCTTTTCCAAAATGTGACATTCTACTGAATAACATGTCTGAAGTATTTAATAGGTTAGCTTCTAATTTAGTATTGTGCTTCAATAGTAATTTTGCAATATTCCTTTTTCAGTTTCTATTGTACTGCATTAACATGTTTTTCTTCTTCTTATGACAGTTGGATATTGTCGGTAAGATAATTACCAATTTTATCTATGGTGGATAACATAAACAACAAGATAACAACAAGGATTTACAACAAGCAGAAGGAAGTGGCCCTGGATAGGAAATGGAGTGGTAGATTATGCCCTAAGATTAAGAAAAAACTTGACAAATTTACTGACTGGGCTGCTAATTGCATGGTATTTGGAGCTGGCCTAAAGGTTTTCAAAGTCGTGTCAATGAACCATTCTTACATTGTGGACTTGAACATGGAAACATGTGACTGCAAAAGATGGGACTTGTCCGGAATTCCATGTCACCATGCAATAGCTTGTGCTAGAGAGGAGAGAATAGATCCTGCAACTCTAGTACATGAATGCTACTCTGTGGATAACAACAACAATAACAACAACAAAGCCTTTAGTCCCAAACAAGTTGGGGTAGGCTAGAGGTGAAACCCATAAGATCTCGCAACCAACTCATGGCTCTGGCACATGGATAGCAAGCTTCCACGCACCCCTGTCCATAGCTAGCTCTTTGGTGATACTCCAATCCTTCAGGTCTCTCTTAACGGACTCCTCCCATGTCAAATTCGGTATACCCCGCCCTCTCTTGACATTCTCCGCACGCTTTAGCTGTCCACTATGCACCGGAGCTTCTGGAGGCCTGCGCTGAATATGCCCAAACCATCTCAGACGATGTTGGACAAGCTTCTCTTCAATTGGTGCTACCCCAACTCTATCTCGTATATCATCATTCCGAACTTGATCCTTCCTCATGTGGACACACATCCATCTCAACATACGCATCTCCACCACACCTAACTGTTGAACATGTCCCCTTTTGGTCGGCCAACACTCAGCGCCATACAACATTGCGGGTCGAACCGCCATCCTGTAGAACATGCCTTTTAGCTTTTGTGGCACTCTCTTGTCACAGAGAATGCCAGAAGCTTGGCGCCACTTCATCCATCCGGCTTTGATTCGATGGTTCACATCTTCATCAATACCCCCATCCTCCTGCAGTATTGCCCCCAAATACCGAAAGGTGTCCTTCTGAGGTACCACCTGGCCATCAAGGCTAACCTCCTCCTCACACCTAGTAGTACTGAAACCGCACATCATGTACTCGGTTTTAGTTCTACTAAGCCTAAACCCTTTCGATTCCAAGGTTTGTCTCCATATCTCTAACTTCCTATTTACCCCCGTCCGACTATTGTCAACTAGCACCACATCATCCGCAAAGAGCATACACCGTGGGATATCTCCTTGTATATCCCTTGTGACCTCATCCATCACCAATGCAAAAAGATAAGGGCTCAAAGCTGACCCCTGATGCAGTCCTATCTTAATCGGGAAGTCATCAGTGTCGACATCACTTGTTCGAACACTTGTCACAACATTATCGTACATGTCCTTGATGAGGGTAATGTACTTTGCTGGGACTTTGTGTTTCTCCAAGGCCCACCACATGACATTCTGCGGTATCTTATCATAGGCCTTCTCCAAGTCAATGAACACCATATGCAAGTCCTTCTTTTGCTCCCTATATCTCTCCATAAGTTGTCGTACCAAGAAAATGGCTTCCATGGTCGACCTCCCAGGCATGAAACCAAACTGATTTTTGGTCACGCTTGTCATTCTTCTTAAGCGGTGCTCAATGACTCTCTCCCATAGCTTCATTGTATGGCTCATCAGCTTAATTCCACGGTAATTAGTACAACTCTGAACATCCCCCTTGTTCTTGAAGATTGGTACTAATATACTCTGTCTCCATTCTTCTAGCATCTTGTTTGACCGAAGAACGAGGTTGAAAAGCTTGGTTAGCCATACTATCGCTATGTCCCCGAGACCTTTCCACACCTCAATGGGGGTACAATCAGGGCCCATCGCCTTGCCTCCTTTCATCCTTTTTAAAGCCTCCTTGACCCCAGACTCCTGGATTCGCCGCACAAAACGCATGCTGGTCTCATCAAAGGAGTCGTCCATTTCAATGGTAGAACTCTCATTCTCCCCATTGAACAACTTGTCGAAGTACTCCCGCCATCTATGCTTAATCTCCTCGTCCTTCACCAAGAGTTGGCCTGCTCCGTCCTTGATGCATTTGACTTGGCCAATATCCATCGTCTTCCTCTCTCGGATCTTGGCCATCTTATAGATGTCCCTTTCACCTTCCTTCGTGCCTAACCGTTGGTAGAGGTCCTCATATGCCCGACCCCTTGCTTCGCCAACAGCTCGCTTTGCGGCCTTCTTCGCCATCTTGTACTTCTCTATGTTGTTTGCACTCCTATCCAGGTATAGGCGTTTGAAGCAATCTTTCTTCTCTTTAATCGCCTTCTGGACATCATGATTCCACCACCAGGTATCCTTATCTTCGCTTCTCCTTCCCCTGGATACTCCAAGCTCCTCCGAGGCCACCTTACGAATGCAAGTCGCCATCTTCGTCCACACATTGTTCGCATCTCCTCCTTCCTCCCATGGGCCCTCCTTAATGACCCTCTCCTTGAACGCTAGAGCTACCTCCCCCTTGAGCTTCCACCACTTTGTTCTAGCGACTTTGGCACGCTTATCCCGCTGGACACGAATCCGAAAGCGGAAGTCAGCAACCACCAGCTTATGCTGGGGTACAACACTCTCTCCAGGTATCACCTTACAGTCTAGGCACGCACGCCTATCTTCTCTTCTCGAGAGGATGAAATCAATCTAGCTAGAGTGTTGGCCACTACTAAAAGTCACCAGATGTGATTCTCTCTTTCTAAAGAGGGTGTTAGCTACAATCATGTTGTAGGCTAGAGCAAAGCTTAAGACATCTTCTCCTTCTTGATTCCTGATGCCATAGCCAAAGCCCCCGTGCGCCCTTACAAAAAAGCTTATGGATTTAACATAAAGCCAGTGAGAGACAAGGAGCATTGGAGAAAGATGTATGGAGTTGATGTATATCCACCTGTGTACACTAAGGTCATGGGAAGACCAAGGAGGAATAGGAAGAAAGAACCAGAGGAGAAGCAGATGAAAGATGGAGGGAAGAGGCTGTCAAAGCATGGTGTGTCCATGCATTGCTCTTTATGTGGAAGAGCAGATCACAATAAGAAAGGGCACAACAAGTGGGAGGAGAACAATAGAGATGCACCTCAGCCTACAGAAGATGATGGAGATGATGATGATGCAGAGTATTATGACGATCCTTCAATCATTTCAGTAAGATGGAAGCAACTAAAATTACTGTAATGTTTTCTAAATTTTACTCCCTGCCTCGTAGCGCTGACACTTTGTTTGCACTCTTTTCAGAACATAATGCCACATATAGTGCACCCACACCTGGATCCTACTCAAACACCAGGGTCAATGGTGTTTCTCATGCAACAAATGGTAAGGATTTTTTTCTACAGAACATTATATTCCGATTTCACCATGCAAAACTCTATCTGAAAATTGATGCATTGTTTCATACTTAGGAGAGGAGAGCATCTGTGCCAGTTATGGATGATGGACCTCTTCCAGAATCAGCTTTTGCTGCAAATGCTAGAGATAGCATACCCCCTCCTAGGGTTACCACAGCAATGGCAACAGGCAGGGTTAGAAGAAGAGGGGTGACAAAAGACATTCCTGAAGATGTCCCTGAAGCAAGCTACCAGGCAGCTGAAAATGCAAGAGGGAGAAAGAGGAGAGCAATTGGAAGAGGCAGGGGAAATTTCACAGGAGTAGGCAGAGCACCTGGGAGAGGAAATGGGAGAGGGACTGGGAAAACTAGTGGGAGAGGGACTTGGAGAGGTCGTGCCAGCGGGACTAGGAGAGGTCACACAGGCGGTAGGACAGGACCAGGAGCTGGGCTGTGGAACATCATGTTTCCACCAGATGAACCTAGATCATATGTGCGAGCCGAGGAGGTCCCAGTGACACAAAATGCACCACAAGAGGAGTGGCTTGATGATTTCCAGACCTTATATAGCAAGCTGCATATCAAATTAGTTCATGAATGAACTGGAAAAAAATGCAATCAAGTTCATGTATGAACTTTTGTTCTTTGGATTAATTGTTAGAACTAAATTAGCCCTTTGCTTAAGTTGAAACATGTGAGGAGCTGAACATATCTTTTGGTAGGATGCTCAAATGAATATGATGCTATCCTCTCTAAATTAGTTCATGTATGACTTCTCTAAAGATGATATGATGCTATCCTTTGCACTATGATTATTGTGAAGATGATATGATGTTATCCTGTGCTCTATGATTTCTGTGAAATTTTACTTCATTTCATATAGAAATGCTTCCTGTGGAGTTTTTGATATGATGCTATATTCTGCTCTATGGTTTCTGTAAAATTGTTGTGCAAATTCTATTTATAACAATTTTAACAGTATGAGAAATAAAAATGTGGAGTTTTTGATATGATGCTATTCTGCTTTATGATTTCTATGAAATTGTTATGGAGAAACCTTGCTATGCAAATTCTATTTAGAATAATTTTAATAGTATGAGAAATAAAATTAAAGAATGGTGGTTCTGGGACTCGAACCAAGAATCTGTAGGTGGTACTGTTTTGTCTGTAGCCAGTGGGCTACTGTGCAAGTTCTGTTCAACTTTGAAAGCTCTCTTCTGTTAAAACAACATATTTTGTTGTTTGTCTGACAGTTATAAGGAAAGGCCACTTGTGTACAGCCAACCCGGGGGCTTATTCGTCAAAAACGTGAAATCTGAGGGGGTTTCTGAGAAAACTCATGCCAAACGCACTAGCCCACGGCCTCTGGTCACTGCCAATGGGACCCGCGCCATGCTGTCTTGCTTAGTCAGCGCTTGATTCATACGAAACTGAGAAAAGCACCGTATGCGAACGATTGAGCCAAATTTTTCCGCCACTTTGACGTATCTCACAACTTGTAGCACCAAAGTGAACATTTAGGACAAGTTGTGACACCAACAGTGTAATTGACTCAAAAATTTACCACCGCTCAGCGATTTAGGTTCTACGAAACAGGCTTGGAAGAGATGTTGATCATTCCGTCAGTACAAATGAGAGATTTTTTGCTGCATTGTATGTTGTTAGGTTATAACCCAAATAGCAAAAAATTCATGATACAAGAACATAGTGGCAGTAAAGGCCTTATTTCACTTAGACCGGACGATGTGTTTTCAATATTTGGGTTTAAGAATGAAGGTGAGGATGTTTTTGGCATTCTTGCGACGGAAGGAAAAGAGTTAATAAAGAAAATTCCTATTCAGTACGTTCACAAAAAAAATGGTCACATAATGATAGATTACTTGATTCAAAAAATTGTGAGGAATAAATCCGCCGACGATGAATTTCTTCGGATGGCTGTTCTTGTTTTGCTGGGGACCATTATTGCACCCATGTTGGCTGTCTCCATACCAAAGGAGTACTACGCGTTGGTGCATGACGTGAAGCGGATAAGCACGTTGAATTTTAACGTGTTCACTTTGCGAACTTGTTTGACGGAGATTGGTAAACTCAAGCAGGACGGCCGTGTGAGGCAATGGTCATGTGGCAACCTAGCCCTACTACAGGTATGCTATTAATTAATGCTATTTCATATTTCTTTAATTTATGTGTTCGTAACTTATTTTGTCTTTTGTTTTGTAGTACTTATAATGGGAGAAGGTGCAGCCAACCACCGGCCCGAAAAATGACCCATTGTCGTTGCAAGTTCCCCTAATGAAAAAATGGACTGAATGTAAAGCGGAGAAACGAGACAAGTACGACCTGGAAAATGGTCGTGGCCATGGATTGGTAATATTATAATGCTTATTTACTTATACATTGATTATGCATTGAGAATGTTATGTACTCATGTTGTCATTGCATACTCACTTTGTAGATTGATGACTGCATTACGAAGGAGTATAGAATGAAAAAACTTGTAGATGAACAAGCTGAAAGCAGTAAGAAACATAGTAGCCGAAAGTCATCCGTTAAGGGAAAGAAAAAAGTGGACAACGTGTCCGAGGTCCCTGCTAATCTAATGCCTTTTATGGATCGGGTTATGAATGATATGAAGAAAATTCGTAAGGAATTGTTTCGTATGCCGGAGTTATGCGCACAGGTAAAAATGTAACAACTCTGGTATGCACTTTATTAAACTTGATAAATTAATAAAAAGATATAACATGTGACTGAGCTTACTTTTGCAGAGAGTGTTAGAGAAAATGAATAAAACAGGTGTACGGTACAAACCGGGCACAATGACAGCGGAGGAAAAAAAATCTGTATGGACAGAATAGTGAGTCCAGGTATGAAAACAAGTATCCTCAAAAAGAATTTCAGTATGATGACAAACACACACCTAATGGCCGAAATGGCAGTGGGCATTATGATTTGGATTCTGAAGAAGGGGATTCGTTCAAATTCAACACTGGTCACTTGAGTAGCTTTAAAGATGAGAAGGAGGATCATATAGATGTCCCGGAGCAGTCAGAAAAAAAGAAGCATCATCTCTAAAAACCGATGAAATAGAAGCTACAAGATGGCAAGTCCCTCAAAATGAGCAAGAAGTGTCAGAGGCCTTGTCAGATGGTAATAGCGAGGTAGAAGAGAAGAATGTGGTGATTCCAGCGAAGCGAAAGCGGTGTGCGTCAAAGTACACGAAATCTCCTTATGTTAAAAAGACTCCGAGAAAATGTGCGAAACGTTCCACGAAAACGAATAAGTTAAACATGCTATGAATATATTTTTGGAAATTATGTAGTATAAATTTGTACTTTAACTTTATTGACTTGTGTTGTAGAACTGTTTAATGAAACAACCCCTCAATTTGATCATTCTGTGGATGATATGGTGTGTGCCGCTGTGCAGTACGTGAAAGCGTACGAGCACTCATCAAAACATAAGAACCATGAAATATTCAACAACGGTAAAGATGAAGGACTTTCTGCGGACCGAGTTTGCCAGATACTTAACCATGCATGGATATCCGGTGATGTATGTATTTTTATTGTCATGCTTATGTCATGCATTAATTATATTGCATCCATCTTAAATTTACTCATTTATTTCAGGTAATTGACGCTTATGCGACGTACATATCGGATTCAAGTATCGTCAAAGACAGGTATATTGTACCCACATATAGATCTCACTGGTTATTGAACACTCGGTCAAAGTCAGTAAGACCAGGGAAGTCGGTAGACGATCCAGAAGGTTTAACACATGCAAATGAACCTCTCAACAGATGCATGACAGAATATTTTGCAAAACCGAAGGTACCGTTTGTATTGCAGAATTGCATTTTGATTACTATCTTATGTGAAAGCCGAGCTTACTAACAATATTTAAGTTATGCAATAGGCTTATTTTGCTTTAAATAAGGATAAAAACCATTGGATTACATGTGTTTTGCACACTAGAAAGAAAGAGTACCAAATTCTTGATTCTTTGAGGGGGAAGTAAATATCTCTGAAGCTACCAGGAAATTCATTGAAAATTTTGTAAGTTTCATATTCATGTGTGTACAATTAACCATATAATTTATTTACCGTATGTAGTCAACATGTTCATATTTTTTTGTCAGAGAGAGCAACTTGCAGGAGATATTCAAAATGCAAATGACAGTGCTATTATGTCGTTCCCGGATGTGTCCGCATGGCCTATAGTCCCCTACAACATGCCTCAACAAGAAGGTGGGTGAGTTACATGTAGCATGTGCTTTCGAAATACATTAATTGGTCAAGTGCTATGTTACTTAACGTGCTTTAAAAACTGCACTTATGTTTTTTAACACAGGAACTCATGTGGACTGTTTGTCATTCGCTGTTTTCAATACTGGGACGGAGAAAAATTTATTACTCCTATTTATCAGGTGGGTACATTTTAAGTATGAAAAATTAATACATTATATCATATATAAGTGATGAAAATAATATTATTTTTATTACTTTTCAGGAATCTATTGGTAGTTCGAGAGAAAGAATGATAGCTGGAATTAATATGTCCCCCGAAAATAAGCTTACAGAAGTGAAGAACAAAGTAATTCGACTTGCGAAGAGGAAACAAAAATAAAAATATCATACGACAATTCTACATAATTGTCGAAATATTATTTGTTCATGACTGAGAATTGTGTGTGGATGCTTTATTTTTTTATGTGAGTTTCAAATATTTTTAGCATGTCAAGTTTATATTACCTGGCAAATTTATTAAAATTACATTTTATCATTTCTTATTTTACTATTTAATTTATAATTTATGTTCAATGAGTTCTCCCAAAAATACGATTTGGGGTTTTAAAATACTCTGATGATATATGATGACGATATCTCAGAGGCGAGCGCCGCCCGCGCCGCACGTTTGCCGCTACATGGCGCACGTGGGCCGCGTCATCTGCCAGCGGGCACGCGCCGCGCGTTGCCCCAGGGTTGGCCGTTGCTGGCACCGAGGCTGATTCTACATCGTCCCGCGTGCGCCCCTCTGCGCCCGAGGGCGGCGTCAGCCTCGGGATCGCCCCGGCGGCGCCTACTGGCGGCTGTGCAGTGCCTCGGGATCGCCGTTAACGTTATTTTTTTAAAATTAAAGCAACCGGCGGCTGCGCAGCGCCTCTGATCGCTCAACATGCATGATTTATACACAAAATCATATATTTGTAGAAAAAATATATATAATACATATCATGTTAAATTTGTATACCGCATATCATATTATAACGTAAAATTTGTATGTCGCATATCATATTAAGAACAACGAGTATAGTGCCAACAAATATGACATAAGTAAACACCGATTACAAGTCTCCCGTATCAATGTAACGAAACAAATATGTAAATACTATTCTTTAATACAACCAAATAAATCGTCAACTATAATTAGAAGTTGTTCCTTTTATTCAAACATTTCTTTGCTGTGATCATCATGCCATGTTCCTGCATAGAAAGGTTGTAATATACGTCAAAATTTTGTAAAGTATTAACTAAACAAGAAAAGAACGTTAATGAAATGGTGTGCACATACTTTGGATTCTGAGGACAATTGTTTTTGAAATGACCTTTTCCTCTGCATAAACCACATAGTCGTACAGGTTTCTCATCAAAACCTTTGGGTCTACTGTTTGTAGTCACGCCAGGTTCCTTACCACGGCCTTTGTTATTCTGTCCTTTCGGTGCTCCTTTCGTATTGATTTTTTCTAGATCACCAACAAAAACATGATTTTGATTCGGCACAAAAGCATCATCATGTGCAACTGTATGTTGTCTCACATAATCTTCCTCCTTAACATCCTTATTTGCTATCACATCCTCCAGAGCAGCCTTCAGTTTATCAAATAGAAATGGTTTATGACATGCCGCATGATTTGCCTCCGCAGACAAAATAGTCAACTCACTGTACTTAGTTCTCTCCTCAGTACCTGGCCATCCCCATGCGAAGAGATCGCTAGTGCATTTCACGGGCAGTCCACCTCTAGCATTCTTGCTGAATCTTCGCATCACTAAGCACCTAGGTAAGTCCTGCACGTTCAACCTGGCTAAAACATAAAGAACATGCTTACATGGAAGACCTTTACATTTCATACTATCACAACTGCACTTCACAGTTTCTTCTGAATTACTAGGTGTATAGTCCACTTTGAATCTAAGTTGCCTGTTATTTTTCCATGCCACTATGAATCTCCTACTGACGGCTCCACTCAGTCTATCTATGATCTCAAGATCCGTTGCCTTCTTCATTTCTTTCTGCAAGAGGTAAAAGTTCACCGCAGTGAAGTCACGGGCAGCGGCTTTTTCAATGCATTTGAAGTCGTCGAGTACTGCTACAGGGAGTGTCTGTGTGGACAGGCAGTCGTCGTGTGACTCGTTCCCATGGAGCCGAACAATGCAGTTCTCATAATGCACAACCATATCAACAATTTTCATGCCAGAGTCAAGATGCATATGAAGGCAAGAGTTCAGACTCTCGCTCCTCTGGTTACACCGCATACCAAGGAAGAACCCACCGGTGAGATATGACGCAGCCCAAAGCCTTTTCTTCCGGTACATCCTACACAACCATGTTTCAGTTTTCTCCGACTCCCATTTAGCTCTAAAAGCTGCCCATCTCGCCTCAAACTCATCATGTGTAGTGGCATAATAAATAAGAGACCTGAACTCCTTAAGGGACTTGTGGTGGAGGTGTTTCTGCATGTTTTTCTCAATATGCCACGAACAAAGTCGATGCCACACGTCAGTAAGGACCTTCCTGACGGCCCTTATCATGGTTGCGTCTCCGTCAGTAATTACAGACCTCGGCTTCTTCTGACAATGAGCTCTTAAGAAGGTATGCAACACCCAAACGTATGTATCCTCCGTCTCATATGACACAACTGCACAACCGAACACAGTGGTGCAACGATGATTGTTTAGACCAACAAAAGGTATGAATGGCATTCCGTACCTATTCATCTTGTAAGTGCTGTCGAAAACGATTACATCACCAAAGTCAAGGTAATCCCGACGTGACTGAGAATCACACCAGAACATGTTCTTCAGCTTTCCTTCTGCGTCAACAGTGTGCTCAAAGAAAAAGTCTGGATCCCTTGTCTTTCTCGTCATCATGATACCAATTGCAGTGTCCGCATCACCCTTTGCTAGCAACTCCATTTTCTCCCTATAACACATGTTATAAAGCTTCCTCCTCCCGAAACCAGCCAGTGCATATGATCCATACCTACTAACGAAGTTGTAATAAATCCAATGTTTTTTGAGCCCAGCACCTGCCATTGCTAAGATCTCGAGCTTCTGGTATTCCTTTATCTGATTATGAGATCGAAGATATATAACTTCATCTGGTCTAGCAAGAGTGTGACTATGATCATCGCTGAAACTGCTGACATACCAAATGGAACGCTCTCTGTCAACCTTCACGGTTAGATGGGCCTCGCAATAGCACCGAGTCTCCGCTCTCAGCTTGCGCTTCTTCCCTTCCATGGTACAAAACTTGGCCTGTCGTTTCCCAGACCTTGAACAGAGAAACCTCCTCAACTGCCTACGTGCGTCGATACCCTTACTATATTTCAAGTTGCCCCTCCTAATGCTGAAGCCTCGCTTTTTCGCATAGTCGTTATAGAAATCATATGCCTCCTCGTCTGTCCTGAACGTCATGGACATCACCGTCCAATGCCTGTCCAGTGATTCTTGCTGGTATTCATCGTACCCAGTATCAAAATTGCACTCATCACCATCGGCATCATCATCGTTTTCGCACGGGTCACCATCCTCTTCCTGAAAAAAAATACAAACAACGGTATATGTCAGTAAGTAGTTGTATAAGGACTATCATATGTATTCACTTTCTACTACTTACTTTGCTCGGGCTGTCATTATAAGATGCATCGATATCGTTTTCGTCATTGGCATCATCGAAAAAATTCCACTGATAGTACCCTTCCACTTCCATCTGCACAAATTGTAAATATGATATGTAAGACTTGATGCGTACTTAATTTCACTTTAAAATAACCTACATAATTCTAAACCTACATGGCTTCCGCTTTCAGCATATGAATCATCTACATCCATATCCTCATTGTCATCATCCCCTCCTATCTGTTCATAGTCGAACATGTTATTGTCATCGCGGATGCTTGTATTTAATATGGTTGAGCACATGCATACCACTTACATTGCCACTGTAAGACTCATCCAAACTCATATAATTTTCGCCGTCATGTTCGTCTTCATCCAATGACAAAGATCCGTCCTCGCTACCGCCATCATCACCGTCATATCCTATTTCAGCCTCAATCTATACACGTTCATATATAATCAAATATCCATTCAAACATCACGTAACATCTTCTCAATTAAAATCCGTTCTTAAATTACTATGCCAGCGCCTCGCGTACCTCGTTGCCTTCGTCAGACATGAGGCGGTTGTCGCCGGATACGAGCTCCCGGCGGCGGAGGCGTCTGCCCGACCGAGGCAGTTGTCGGCGTAGCGCACAACGCGTACGTTTTTTTTCGTCGGCCAGGTACTGCCAAAGATGGCGGCGGCGGCAGCGCGAGAGGAGGCGGGTGAGGCGTCTTGAAGATAGGGTTCGCCGATCGTTTTTTTAATCACTCGGGCGTACGCAGCGTACGCGGGCGGGCGTGCATGCGGGACGTGGGCGCCTACGGGCGCCCGTGCATGCGGACGGGGGCGCGTACGGGTGGCCGTACGCGACAGCGCTGTACGGCGACGCGGGCGTGCCTACGGCGGGCGGGTACTATTATACGGCGTGTGAAAATAACCGCCCCTACCCTTTATACGTTTTAGGGGGGGTTGTACCGAAGACCACCTCTACTAACTAACATACCACCACTATGGCCAGCCTAACAGCCGTCATGGAGAGGGTAAGCAGGGGCGAAGGCTAGAGATTGCATGGTGACTTCTTGGGCTGCGGCACTGCTGAAATCTGAGATGGGCTCTAGGCCCATATTGCAATTTCTGAAAAATCTCTAAGGGCCCATGTGGGTTATATGGCACTAGGTGTGGTGGGAAGTTTAGTCCCACCCCGGAAGTGGAAGGAGAGTTGGAGTGGTTTATAAGGGTTTCTCTTCTACATGTTATTGGAGCTTGAGAAGAGAAGAGGCCCTCGCGCACTCCTCGTCCGCCGCCCGCCTCGCCACGCCACGCCTCGTCATGACGCGCCGCGGGTAGCGGGATTGAGCCGAGCCGAGCTCACACCTACGCGCTTATTTTTGCCAGTCACTAACGGAGAGTTTTCTGACAGCTGGGCCACGATCTGAGAAATTCGGATCGTGGGCTGTCACGGACTCGGACGTTGGTCGAGCCCACGTCTCTCCACGCGGCAGCGCCTATAAGTATGCGGTGTCTCCTAACCCTAGCCGCCACGAACAGATCACATCTGCTCACGCGCACACCCACCGTCGTTCCTTCGCTGCTGCTGCCGCCGGTGACTCCATCCCGTCCGCCGCGTACACGGTCGACGGGAGAGCAGGTCTCCGAAACCACGCCCTTCTGGTTCCTGTATGGGGTGAGGGGCGAATAGGTTTTTGGGCAGCGATTACGCGACTGCTCGCTTCCGATCGTCTACTTCCTCTACGTCCGCGTCGCCTTCATCATCACCATGTCCACCGACGCCGACCGTGCCGCCGCCGAGAAAGCTGAAGCCGACAAGAAGGCCGCCGAGGACGCCGCTGCTGCCACCAAAGCCGCGGCCTCTGCGTGGCCTACTGGAGGGTATAACTCGTTTATCCCGCTCCTGATTATTTTTATATTAGCAGTACTAGCAGTATGTGTAGATTTGTCTACTGTTTGTTTAGTACGTGCATGTTTAGATCAGAGTCAGTACGTCATCAACTTAGTCAATGCCATGCTAGTGATTTACTCATGGATTAATTTAATCGAGAAATTGCCTATTTACTCCACAATCCAAAAACCTATTATGTGTAGGAATTTCTCGGCAAGTGGCTTTGCTGCTGCACTGAAATCGGATAAGTTTACCGGTACATACTTCAAGCGTTGGCAGACTAAGACCACGTTATGGCTCACGGCTATGAACGTGTTCTGGGTCACCGGTGTCTCCACGGAAACGATTGCTCCTGAACAGGAGAAGGCGTTCAAGGAGGCTACCGTTGTGTTTATCGGAGCGGTTCTTAGCGTGATCGGAGATAAACTGGTCGACGCATATTTACATGTGCGTGTCGCCAAGGACTTGTGGGAGGCGCTCGAATCTAAATTCGGGGCCGCCGATGCAGGGAGCGAGATGTATATTATAGAGCAGTTCCACGATTACAAGATGGTTGAAAACCGTACTGTATTGGAGCAGGCTCATGAGATAATATGCATTGTTAAGGAACTTGAGCTTCTCAAGTGCGAGTTACCGGGCAAGTTTGTCGCGGGCTGCATAATCGCTAAGCTCCCTAATTCCTGGAGGAACTTTGCCACCACTCTGAAACATCAGAGGCGTGAATTCTCTGTGGAGGATGTCATTGGCCATCTGAGTGTTGAGCAGAATTCGAGGGCAAAAGACTCGCACGGAAAAGGGGCCGAAGGTACTTCTGTTGCCAACATGGTGAACCAGAAGAACTTCAACTCCCACAAGCCCAAGGGAAAGAATGGTGTCCAACACAATACCGACTTTAAGAAGAAGGGTAAGAAGACCTTCAAGAAGAACAAGAAGGACGAGGGCTGCTTTACTTGTGGTTCGGTTGAACATTGGGCCAACAAGTGCCCAAACAAGTACAAGAAGTCAGGACAGGACTCCAAGTCTGTCAACATGATTGTGGGCAACAATGAGAATGGTGCATCTGGGTACGGTAATTTATTTACTGTTTTTTCAGTGTTTCAACCCAACGATTGGTGGGTGGACACAGGTGCAGGTGTTCATGTGTGTGCTGACATTTCATTGTTCACTTCTTACCAGGTCACAGGTCACGGGTCCGTATTGATGGGGAATGGCGCGAGTGCTTCTGTTCATGGTGTTGGCACGGTCGATCTGAAGTTTACTTCGGGAAGGATCGTGCAGCATGTCCCCGCCATCAAGAAGAACCTCGTTAGTGGCTCCCTTCTATGTAGAGAAGGGTTTAAGTTGGTTTTCGAGTCTAATAAATTAGTTGTTACAAAATATGGACTCTTTGTTGGAAAAGGTTATGAGAGCGGAGGGATGTTCCGTCTTTCCCTCGCAGATTTTTGTAATAAAGTCGTGAACCATATTCATTCGAATGTTAATGAATCTGAAGTTTGGCATTCACGTCTTTGTCACATTAGTTTTGGTGTTATGACGCGGCTAGCCAAGTTGGATTTAATCCCGAGTTTCACTTTATCCAAAGGTTCTAAGTGCCTTTCATGTGTGCAAGCTAAGCAACCTCGCAAGCCTCATAAGGCCGCGGAGGAGAGACACCTGGCATCATTAGAACTCATACATTCTGATCTTTGCGAGATGAATGGTGTGTTGACTAAAGGTGGAAAGAGATACTTCATGACATTGATAGATGATTCCACTAGATATTGCTATGTGTATCTGTTAAATACTAAAGATGAGGCTCTACACTACTTTAAAATCTATAAGGCAGAAGTTGAAAATCAACTTGAAAAGAAAATTAAACGAGTCCGGTCAGATCATGGTGGAGAGTACTTCTCGAGTGAGTTTGATTCCATCTGTGCGGAACACGACATTATTCATGAGAGGACGCCTCCCTATTCACCCCAGTCAAACGGGGTTGCCGAGCGGAAAAACCGTACTCTAACTGATTTGGTTAACACCATGTTAGATACATCGGGTTTATCCAAGGCATGGTGGGGGGAGGCTATATTGACGGCATGTCATGTCCTGAATAAAGTTCCGACAAAGGATAGTGAGATCACTCCCTATGAGAAATGGGCAAAGAGAAGGACGACACTCTCGTACTTGCGCACTTGGGGCTGTTTGGCGAAAGTCAACGTGCCGATCCCCAAAAAGCGTAAGCTTGGACATAAGACCGTGGACTGCATTAATTTGGGCTACGCTAAGAACAGCATTGGCTATAGATTTCTAGTAGTGAAATCTGAGGTACCTGACCAGAAGATCGGTACAATTATGGAGTCTAAGGATGCTACATTCTTTGAGGATATTTTTCCTATGAGAGATATGCAAAGCACTTCTAGACAGGAATCTGAGGAGACTCCTGAACCTGCCATCCCTATGGAATATTATGAACAAACACATGATGAAAATCCTGAGGAGGATGACGAGGAAACCCTTGGTAGGGGCAAGAGACAAAGGACTGCAAAGACCTTTGGTGATGATTTCTTCGTGTACCTCGTGGATGATACTCCCACTTCTATTTCAGAAGCGTATGCCTCTCCAGAAGCTGACTACTGGAAGGATGCGGTCCGTAGCGAGATGGATTCCATCATGGCTAACGGGACATGGGAGATCACTGACCGTCCCTATGGTTGCAAACCACTGGGATGTAAGTGGGTGTTCAAAAAGAAGCTTAGGCCCGATGGTACGATTGAAAAGTACAAGGCTAGGCTTGTGGCCAAGGGCTATGACCAGCAAGAAGAGGAAGATTTCTTTGATACTTATTCACCTGTGGCTAGACTGACCACCTTTCGAGTATTACTCTCGTTGGCGGCCTCACATGGTCTTCTCGTCCATCAGATGGATGTTAAGACGGCTTTTCTAAATGGAGAGCTAAAGGAGGAAATCTACATGCAACAGCCTGATGGCTTTGTGATAGATGGTCAGGAAAGAAAGGTGTGTAGGTTGATAAAATCTTTATATGGCCTGAAACAAGCACCTAAGAAATGGCATGATAAGTTTAATACAACTCTGACATCTGTTGGTTTTGTTGTTAATGAGGCTGACAAATGTGTATACTATCGCCATGGTGGGGGCGAAGGAGTTATACTGTGCTTGTATGTTGATGACATACTGATATTCGGAACAAACCTCAAAGTCATTGAGGAGGTCAAATCGTTTCTATCTCAGAACTTTGAGATGAAAGACCTTGGTGTGGCTGATGTTATCTTGAACATCAAGCTACTGAGAGATAATGAGGGTGGGATCACACTCCTGCAATCCCATTACGTTGAGAAGGTGTTGAGTCGTTTTGGATATTCGGACTGCACACCATCTCAAACACCATATGATCCTAGCGTATTAATTCGAAAGTCCAAAGGCATGGCTAAAGATCAATTGAGATACTCCCAAATCATTGGTTCACTGATGTACCTAGCGAGCGCAACGAGGCCTGACATCGCGTTTGCTGTGAGCAAACTGAGCCGGTTTATTTCCAAACCGGGTGATGTACATTGGCATGCTGTTGAGAGAGTTATGCGCTATCTGAAAGGTACTATGAACTGTGGACTTCACTATACCGGATACCCGTCGGTACTTGAAGGGTATAGTGATGCCAATTGGATCTCTGATGCTGATGAGATGAAGGCCACAACTGGGTATATGTTTACTCTTGGAGGTGGCCTTGTTTCCTGGAAGTCTTGCAAGCAAACGATCTTAACGAGATCGACAATGGAAGCAGAATTAACGGCATTAGACACATCTGGTGTTGAAGCGAGATGGCTTCGAGATCTTTTGATGGACTTGCCATTGGTTGATAAACCGGTTCCGGCTATCCTTATGAACTGTGACAATCAGACTGTCATCACCAAGGTGAAGAGTTCAAAGGACAACATGAAGTCCACCAAACACATAAGAATGAGATTAAAAGCTGTCAGAAAATTAAGAAACTCCGGAGTGATAGCGTTGGACTATGTCCATACGGCTAAGAATCTGGCAGATCCCTTTACAAAAGGGCTATCACGTGTTGTGATAGATAATGCATCGAGGGAGATGGGTATGAGACCCACATGAGTTGCCATGGTGGTAACCCAACCTATGTGATCGGAGATCCCGTGAACTAGGACCTGGGAAAACAAGCCAGTGGTGAACTGAGGAGAGTAACTATACTAACCCACTCCGTTGGAGATGCAATACTCTCGATACTGTATGGTAGGATGACTACGGTCTCAATGTGTTCCAAAGCTTATAAAAGCAAGATGCTATCCTACAGACCGATCTTTGGAGGAACACACCTATATGAGCCCGACTGCTGGTCACAGTCTATGAGGTTGGGGTGATCTCTAGTAAGCTCATGAATAGGCCAGGAGTGTGACTTATATGCTCCACCCGAGGGGTCAGCCTTCGGCAGCCTAGTACTAGTAAGACATGTAGTGAAACTTCTTTACGCCAAACTGACAATTCAAGGCATAGTCCATTGTTCAGTTGTGAAGGAGTGTAGCCACTTATTCTAGGTGAAGTTCAACCTTAACAGGTCTTTACTGAAACACTGGTATATCGAAACAGCAATTGGAACAGAGGACACAATGGGCCCTCGAGATCTGGTGGGGGATTGCTGAAATCTGAGATGGGCTCTAGGCCCATATTGCAATTTCTGAAAAATCTCTAAGGGCCCATGTGGGTTATATGGCACTAGGTGTGGTGGGAAGTTTAGTCCCACCCCGGAAGTGGAAGGAGAGTTGGAGTGGTTTATAAGGGTTTCTCTTCTACATGCTATTGGAGCTTGAGAAGAGAAGAGGCCCTCGCACACTCCTCCTCCGCCGCCCGCCTCGCCAAGCCACGCCTCGTCATGACGCGCCGCGGGTTGCGGGATTGAGCCGAGCCGAGCTCACACCTACGCGCTTATTTTTGCCAGTCACTAACGGAGAGTTTTCTGACAGCTGGGCCACAATCTGAGACGTCGGATCGTGGGCTGTCACGGACTCGGACGTGGGTCGAGCCCACGTCTCTCCACGCGGCTGCGCCTATAAGTATGCGGTGTCTCCTAACCCTAGCCGCCTGCCGCCGGTGACTCCATCCCGTCCGCCGCGTACACGGTCGACGGGAGAGCAGGTCTCGGAAACCACGCCCTTCTGGTTCTTGTACGGGGTGAGGGGCGAATAGGTTTTTGGGCAGCGATTACGCGACTGCTCGCTTCCGATCGTCTACTTCCTCTACGTCCGCGTCGCCTTCATCATCACCATGTCCACCGACGCCGACCGTGCCGCCGCCGAGAAAGCTGAAGCCGACAAGAAGGCCGCCGAGGATGCCGCTGCTGCCACCAAAGCCGCGACCTCTGCGTGGCCTACTGGAGGGTATAACTCGTTTATCCCGCTCCTGATTATTTTCATATTAGCAGTACTAGCAGTATGTGTAGATTTGTCTACTGTTTGCTTAGTACGTGCATGTTTAGATCAGAGTCAGTACGCCATCAACTTAGTCAATGCCATGCTAGTGATTTACTCATGGATTAATTTAATCGAGAAATTGCCTATTTACTCAACAATCCAAAAACCTATTATGTGTAGGAATTTCTCGGCAAGTGGCTTTGTCGCTGCACTGAAACCGGATATGTTTACCGGTACATACTTCAAGCGTTGGCAGACTAAGACCACGTTATGGCTCACGGCTATGAACGTGTTCTGGGTCACCGGTGTCTCCACGGGAACGATTGCTCCTGAACAGGAGAAGGTGTTCAAGGAGGCTACCGTTGTGTTTCTCGGAGCGGTTCTTAGCGTGATCGGAGATAAACTGGTCGACGCATATTTACATGTGTGTGTCACCAAGGACTTGTGGGAGGCGCTCGAATCTAAATTTGGGGCCGCTGATGCAGGGAGCGAGATGTATATTATAGAGCAGTTCCACGATTACAGGATGGTTGAAAACCGTCCTGTATTGGAGCAGGCTCATGAGATAATATGCATTGTTAAGGAACTTGAGCTTCTCAAGTGCGAGTTACCGGGCAAGTTTGTCGCGGGCTGCATAATCGCTATGCTCCCTAATTCCTGGAGGAACTTTGCCACCACTCTGAAACATCAGAGGCGTGAATTCTCTGTGGAGGATGTCATTGGCCATCTGAGTGTTGAGCAGAATTCGAGGGCAAAAGACTCGCACGGAAAAGGGGCCGAAGGTACTTCTGTTGCCAACATGGTGAACCAGAAGAACTTCAACTCCCACAAGCCCAAGGGAAAGAATGGTGTCCAACACAATACCGACTTTAAGAAGAAGGGTAAGAAGACCTTCAAGAAGAACAAGAAGGACGAGGGCTGCTTTACTTGTGGTTCGGTTGAACATTGGGCCAACAAGTGCCCAAACAAGTACAAGAAGTCAGGACAGGACTCCAAGTCTGTCAACATGATTGTGGGCAACAATGAGAATGGTGCATCTGGGTACGGTAATTTATTTACTGTTTTTCAGTGTTTCAACCCAACGATTGGTGGGTGGACACAGGTGCAGGTGTTCATGTGTGTGCTGACATTTCATTGTTCACTTCTTACCAGGTCACAGGTCACGGGTCCGTATTGATGGGGAATGGCGCGAGTGCTTCTGTTCATGGTGTTGGCACGGTCGATCTGAAGTTTACTTCGGGAAGGATCGTGCAGCATGTCCCCGCCATCAAGAAGAACCTCGTTAGTGGCTCCCTTCTATGTAGAGAAGGGTTTAAGTTGGTTTTCGAGTCTAATAAATTAGTTGTTACAAAATATGGACTCTTTGTTGGAAAAGGTTATGAGAGCGGAGGGATGTTACGTCTTTCCCTCGCAGATTTTTGTAATAAAGTCGTGAACCATATTCATTCGAATGTTAATGAATCTGAAGTTTGGCATTCACGTCTTTGTCACATTAGTTTTGGTGTTATGACGCGGCTAGCCAAGTTGGATTTAATCCCGAGTTTCACTTTATCCAAAGGTTCTAAGTGCCTTTCATGTGTGCAAGCTAAGCAACCTCGCAAGCCTCATAAGGCCGCGGAGGAGAGACACCTGGCATCATTAGAACTCATACATTCTGATCTTTGCGAGATGAATGGTGTGTTGACTAAAGGTGGAAAGAGATACTTCATGACATTGATAGATGATTCCACTAGATATTGCTATGTGTATCTGTTAAATACTAAAGATGAGGCTCTACACTACTTTAAAATCTATAAGGCAGAAGTTGAAAATCAACTTGAAAAGAAAATTAAACGAGTCCGGTCAGATCATGGTGGAGAGTACTTCTCGAGTGAGTTTGATTCCATCTGTGCGGAACACGGCATTATTCATGAGAGGACGCCTCCCTATTCACCCCAATCAAACGGGGTTGCCGAGCGAAAAAACCATACTCTAACTTATTTGGTTAACACCATGTTAGATACATCGGGTTTATCCAAGGCATGGTGGGGGGAGGCTATATTGACGGCATGTCATGTCCTGAATAAAGTTCCGACAAAGGATAGTGAGATCACTCCCTATGAGAAATGGGCAAAGAGAAGGACGACACTCTCGTACTTGCGCACTTGGGGCTGTTTGGCGAAAGTCAACGTGCCAATCCCCAAAAAGCGTAAGCTTGGACATAAGACCGTGGACTGCATTAATTTGGGCTACGCTAAGAACAGCATTGGCTATAGATTTCTAGTAGTGAAATCTGAGGTACCTGACCAGAAGATCGGTACAATTATGGAGTCTAAGGATGCTACATTCTTTGAGGATATTTTTCCTATGAGAGGTATGCAAAGCACTTCTAGACAGGAATCTGAGGAGACTCCTGAACCTGCCATCCCTATGGAATATTATGAACAAACACATGATGAAAATCCTGAGGAGGATGACGAGGAAACCCTTGGTAGGGGCAAGAGACAAAGGACTGCAAAGACCTTTGGTGATGATTTCTTCGTGTACCTCATGGATGATACTCCCACTTCTATTTCAGAAGCGTATGCCTCTCCAGAAGCTGACTACTGGAAGGATGCGGTCCGTAGCGAGATGGATTCCATCATGGCTAACGGGACATGGGAGATCACTGACCGTCCCTATGGTTGCAAACCACTGGGATGTAAGTGGGTGTTCAAAAAGAAGCTTAGGCCCGATGGTACGATTGAAAAGTACAAGGCTAGGCTTGTGGCCAAGGGCTATGACCAGCAAGAAGAGGAAGATTTCTTTGATACTTATTCACCTGTGGCTAGACTGACCACCATTCGAGTATTACTCTCGTTGGCGGCCTCACATGGTCTTCTCGTCCATCAGATGGATGTTAAGACGGCTTTTCTAAATGGAGAGCTAAAGGAGGAAATCTACATGCAACAGCCTGATGGCTTTGTGATAGATGGTCAGGAAAGAAAGGTGTGTAGGTTGATAAAATCTTTATATGGCCTGGAATAAGCACCTAAGCAATGGCATGATAAGTTTAATACAACTCTGACATCTGTTGGTTTCGTTGTTAATGAGGCTGACAAATGTGTATACTATCGCCATGGTGGGGGCGAAGGAGTTATACTGTGCTTGTATGTTGATGACATACTGATATTCGGAACAAACCTCAAAGTCATTGAGGAGGTCAAATCGTTTGTATCTCAGAACTTTGAGATGAAAGACCTTGGTGTGGCTGATGTTATCTTGAACATCAAGCTACTGAGAGATAATGAGGGTGGGATCACACTCCTGCAATCCCATTACGTTGAGAAGGTGTTGAGTCGTTTTGGATATTCGGACTGCACACCATCTCAAACACCATATGATCCTAGCGTATTAATTCGAAAGTCCAAAGGCATGGCTAAAGATCAATTGAGATACTCCCAAATCATTGGTTCACTGATGTACCTAGCGAGCGCAACGAGGCCTGACATCGCGTTTGCTGTGAGCAAACTGAGCCGGTTTATTTCCAAACTGGGTGATGTACATTGGCATGCTGTTGAGAGAGTTATGCGCTATCTGAAAGGTACTATGAACTGTGGACTTCACTATACCGGATACCCGTCGGTACTTGAAGGGTATAGTGATGCGAATTGGATCTCTGATGCTGATGAGATGAAGGCCACAACTGGGTATATGTTTACTCTTGGAGGTGGCGCTGTTTCCTGGAAGTCTTGCAAGCAAACGATCTTAACGAGATCGGCAATGGAAGCAGAATTAACGGCATTAGACACATCTGGTGTTGAAGCGAGATGGCTTCGAGATCTTTTGATGGACTTGCCATTGGTTGATAAACCGGTTCCGGCTATCCTTATGAACTGTGACAATCAGACTGTCATCACCAAGGTGAAGAGTTCAAAGGACAACATGAAGTCCACCAAACACATAAGAATGAGATTAAAAGCTGTCAGAAAATTAAGAAACTCCCGAGTGATAGCGTTGGACTATGTCCATACGGCTAAGAATCTGGCAGATCCCTTTACAAAAGGGCTATCACGTGTTGTGATAGATAATGCATCGAGGGAGATGGGTATGAGACCCACATGAGTTGCCATGGTGGTAACCCAACCTATGTGATCGGAGATCCCGTGAACTAGGACCTGGGAAAACAAGCCAGTGGTGAACTGAGGAGAGTAACTATACTAACCACTCCGTTAGAGATGCAATACTCTCGATACTGTATGGTAGGATGACTACGGTCTCAATGTGTTCCAAAGCTTATAAAAGCAAGATGCTATCCTACAGAGCGATCTTTGGAGGAACACACCTATATGAGCCCGACTGCTGGTCACAGTCTATGAGGTTGGGGTGATCTCTAGTAAGCTCATGAATAGGCCAGGAGTGTGACTTATATGCTCCACCCGAGGGGTCAGCCTTCGGCAGCCTAGTACTAGTAAGACATGTAGTGAAACTTCTTTACGCCAAACTGACAATTCAAGGCATAGTCCATTGTTCAGTTGTGAAGGAGTGTAGCCACTTGTTCTAGGTGAAGTTCAACCTTAACAGGTCTTTACTGAAACACTGGTATATCGAAACAGCAATTGGAACAGAGGACACAATGGGCCCTCGAGATCTGGTGGGGGATTGCTGAAATCTGAGATGGGCTCTAGGCCCATTATTGCAATTTTTGAAAAATCTCTAAGGGCCCATGTGGGTTATATGGCACTAGGTGTGGTGGGAAGTTTAGTCCCACCCCGGAAGTGGAAGGAGAGTTGGAGTGATTTATAAGGGTTTCTCTTCTACATGCTATTGGAGCTTGAGAAGAGAAGAGGCCCTCGCGCACTCCTCCTCCGCCACCCGCCTCGCCAAGCCACGCCTTGTCATGACGCGCCGCGGGTTGCGGGATTGAGCCGAGCCGAGCTCACACCTACGCGCTTATTTTTGCCAGTCACTAACGGAGAGTTTTCTGACAGCTGGGCCACGATCTGAGACGTCGGATCGTGGGCTGTCACGGACTCGGACGTGGGTCGAGCCCACGTCTCTCCACGCGGCTGCGCCTATAAGTATGCGGTGTCTCCTAACCCTAGCCGCCTGCCGCCGGTGACTCCATCCCGTCCGCCGCGTACACGGTCGAGGGAGAGCAGGTCTCCGAAACCACGCTCTTCTGGTTCCTGTACGGGGTGAGGGGCGAATAGGTTTTTGGGCAGCGATTACGCGACTGCTCGCTTCCGATCGTCTACTTCCTCTACGTCCGCGTCGCCTTCATCATCACCATGTCCACCGACGCCGACCGTGCCGCCGCTGAGAAAGCTGAAGCCGACAAGAAGGCCGCCGAGGACGCCGCTGCTGCCACCAAAGCCGCGGCCTCTGCGTGGCCTACTGGAGGGTATAACTCATTTATCCCGCTCCTGATTATTTTCATATTAGCAGTACTAGCAGTATGTGTAGATTTGTCTACTGTTTGCTTAGTACGTGCATGTTTAAATTAGAGTCAGTACGTCATCAACTTAGTCAATGCCATGCTAGTGATTTACTCATGGATTAATTTAATCGAGAAATTGCCTATTTACTCAACAGGCACTCCATGGTATCACGCCGCGGGAGACCGTCGCGGAGAGTTAGTGACTCTTTGTTGCGCTGGTTACGACAGCTGGGGCAGTAGTGCAGTACACAGCGGCAGCGGCATAACGACGCACACTGGCTTTCTTTCACGTTCCCGTTCTGGCTCGACACACACTGGCTTGGCGTCTCCCACCCGTGCTGAAGCTGCGGAAAAGTAGTACGCCCCTGCCCGAGAGCTCACGGCATCTGAGACTGAGACTATTCACGATCGTTCCATAATTTTGATATATCTGAGAAGTTGTGCGTCCACTCATAGTTTTGCCCCAGGTCTTTCCTTGCCCCGTCAATTGGGGAATCAAAAAGGAATTCCAATGGGTGGACGTACCAAGACTGCCAAGGACTTCATTGTTGCCCCATATACTAGTACTAGTATCATTCATTCTACAACCACAGCATTCTCTCCCGTATCTCTCACCACAGCCCATGCATGACCATCGATTCAGTTTGCCCCCCTTGAGCTTATTCCTGCGACAAATTGCAAGTCCTTATGAACAGATGCCTTCAAGCTGCTGGTTCTTAGTCTTCAGCTGGGTTTGGTGGATGCCACTGATGCTCGCCGGGGCTGAGGAACAGCAAGGGGAAGGTTGCTCCACCAAGCGGTGTGGCAACCTCACCATCTCACACCCGTTCTGGCTGGGGGACAAGGAGACGGGAAGATCATGTGGGCCCTTGGATTTTGAGATCCGTTGCTCAAACGGAAGCATACCAGTTCTCCGAAGCTCTGGATTCGGTGATGACTTTGCGATCATGGACATCTCCTATGTGGAACTCAGTCTGCGTGTCGTTGATGTATACAAAGAGGAACACTTGACCGTCTCCAACGGCTGCTATTTCCCCACATGGAACACCTCCGCGCAACTGGCACCTCCGTTTAAGGTCAACCCTGCCAACCTGAACCTCATCTTCTACAACTGCACGGAGACGGCAGCTCATCGGAACAGGAGGCTGGTGAAGATGAGATGTGTGGACGCGGCCAATGCATATGTTCGCACAGGAGTGCGCTACGACGCGACCGGGGACTATGTCGGCTATGCTCTAGAGGGTTGCAATGCTCTCGTCGTGCCGGTGCTGGGCTCGTCCAGCTCGACGGACTGGGCCACTACAAGCAGCTCATCAGGGAAGGCTTCCTCATGACATGGGATTTGCTGCCCCTCCCTGCACCTGCACCTCTCCCTACGCCTGCGCCTGCACGTAAGTTCACCCGCCGAATCATCTTTCAAGTTGCAATCAAGTTTGTAGCTAAGCTAGGACGTTCAATACCTGTTATGTAGTAGGTGTGAGTTGTGACGTACCTCGGCTGTGGCAAGCATGGAAACTAGTGCTCTCATTAGGTACGTAGCCGTGTGCATCATTATAAGTTCGTTAACAAGTTGAACTGGGGTGTGGTACAGAACAACAAGTGGCTTCTATTACCAAGATCGATTCTGGTCTGAAGTCTGAATTTCTCAGCGCGCTCTGCCTAATCTGAACTCTCAACTCTTAACTGGTCTGAAGGCAGAAAACTGAAGTTCTCAAGTCTGCACTACGGCCAAAAATGCCAGCATGGGCTTGATTACTGGTCCAGTAACAGGCCAGTAGCAAATGGACATTCCCGAAATTCGCATGCTGATGGCCTAGCTCGGAGCTCACATTTGGGATGCCCGGACTCCCCGGACATTTCTATCTCGTTAGAATGAGCTAGATTGCCCTTCAACAAAAATAAAAATAAGTAATGTCATGGCATATTCTTTACTACTACGAAAACACTTGGATAATTGGTCGTAAAAAATGTTTAGTTGACATCATACACAAATAGCGTTCTCTATTAGGATGAATCAATTGATGCAAAGCCCGGAGATAGTTTGGCCTTCTTTCCATGAAAAAAAAGGTGATCCAAAGGAGAATTTTGTCTTGGAATCTGGACACCAACTGGCAGATTATTTTTGGAAGGAATCCAATCTTTAGATTCCAATATGTCCTATAGAAAAAATCCGGAAGACTAAAATCCTACAAAAACTAATTTACTACATAATTTTAAGAGAAAATTCCTTATTTGGCCCTTTCTTAAATTTTGCTTTTCTATTTGGCCCAAAAAAGTTTGTTTTTTCCTATTTGGCACCAAATATTAAATTTGTTTCCTATGTGACACTTACTACTTTGGCCCCTAATGGGGCATGAAAAGACCATTCTATGTGAGGGCTTGGGCGCTGCACGCCGCGCCCGCCGTCTCGTTCCGATTATCCCGGACAAGATATGGATAGAAACCAGTTTTAAAATAAACGCGCCGGTGCACCAATCCTTCGTCCAAGCTGATCGGCTTCTTGATCGACAAGCTTGGTATGTACGTGTACAGTGGGGCGCTGGCCGCGACACGTTGACGGGCACGCACGTACACATAAGTTGCACGGGCGTTTGGATACGTATATGTATGGCTGGCCCGTATGCGAGTATTCGAGTACACATACATGTACGCCGGTGGTTCGGCATGGGTATTCGGCCGCGTGTAGGCCTGGCCTCGAGCACGTACAAGTGCTAGTACGTGAATACCCTCGCCATGCACGTAGATGCAATTACGTGCACATGCACTAAGGGCATGCTCCGAGGGGCGTGTGTAGCTCCATCACCCAACAGGCACACACATACACGTGAGGGAGTCGTGTACTTTAGGAAACTCATTCATATCTAAGAATAATTTTTCTTGTTATAAGTCTTGTACAAAAGTACGTCAAACAACCATCTATAACACGAGGGGCAGATTGTCTTTTCACATTGCAGTTAACACCTTTAGTTGCCAAAAATAGATGAAAGTGTCACATAGGAAACAAATTTTATATTTTGTGACAAATAGGGAAGAAAATTTGTTTTGGGCCAAATAGGGACGCAAATTTTAAGAAAGGGCCAAATAAGGTTCTCTCTAATTCTAATGCTTAAAATTACACCACAAAGCTACTAGCCGATGAAAACTTGAAATACGAAGCCAGTTTCGAGAGCATAGAGATAAACTATATATTGTGAAAAATGCGATAGTTGTCTTTGTTGAACGATATCTGTTTTATAGAGCATGGAGTGGAATAGTGCACTCGTTCAAGCTTTAGTCCACGGCAGATGTCACATCGCCAAAATAGATAGACTAATCAAAGATTTTGATAACCACCGGAAAATTGACAAGTCGACGACAATGATAATTTGACCAACTCCGCATTTTTTTTCCTTCTCGTCTCTCTCATTGGTTTGGAAAAGGGATCTTCATCTCTAGTTTGCACACTCGTAAGTACCTTGCAAGAAGATGGATCCGTTTCATGTCCTGCAGCTGCCATGCTACTGCTCAGTGCTCACTACCCTCCTCTCTAGCACCACCGGTGATGCTTCGTCGTCGTTGTCGCCGAGGCCCTGCGAGCCAGCGTCATGCGGTGGCCTCCTGGTGGTCATGTCATCCATGGCGGCTCGAACGTGGTGGAGCTGGCGCGACGCCGTGTGCTCTCATCTAGATAAAACCATGCATCCACCGTATTTGGTTGTATAGGCAGCCTCGTGGTGGATGCATGCAGAAGTCATGTACGCTCGAGAAAGAATAATCCAAGCGTGATGACGATCTACATACCAGTGTATTTATTCGCCCACACGTGAAAGAACAGATACGCCACGAACACAACGAGGCTCGTCAGTAATAACGACCAAAGAAAAGAAGGGATGAATGGTTGGTTGTTTTCACCGAGCAGTAGGCAAGGAGGCGTTCAAACCCAAACCTGGACCGACGACCTGATGACCCACGCGGCGGGTGAGCTCAGGGCCGGTCCTGAGATTTTGGGGGCCCAGGACGAAATTATAATTTGGGGCCCCTTAAAATTTTCTATGAGCATTTGTTGATGCAAAGTCACTTATAACGGTCTCGTCCTCCATCCCTCCTCCTGTTAGTTGTGTGAAGATCAACGTAAACACCATGTTGGGCAAGCAAGATTGGAAGGCTGTGATGGCATCGATCTCAAGGAGCCATGAGCATGATTTCATGGGAGCTTCAAGTGTCATCTTCGTTATCATTCGGAACCCTCGGGCAATGGAAGCGCTGACATGTCAGGAAGTGCTTTTGATGGTGATATATTTTCTCGTTCATAAAGCAAGGCTCTGGGTTATCAGTAAACTCAAGATGGTTTAGTGTGCCATTATGGCAGGCCGTAAAGGAGATTACAGCAAGAAGCAAAGCGTACGAAGATATCTTGTTTTCTATACAGGTGAATATCTTCAAATAAAGAGGCACAGGTGCTAACGATCTCTTCGCTAAGAGATGAGGTTAATTAGTCGCTGTGTGGCAAAAAGCTTTGCCTAATGGCCTTTGTATCCCAAAGTCTACTTAAATAAAATAGATATGATTCTCAAAGAACTAATCATGATGTTTTAAAAGAACATATAAAAAACCAATTTACTAAGATCATATAAAACAGAAGCAAGAATATGCACATCAGTTTTAATAAGTACTTACTAGTATAGTTCCATACTTGACCCAGTTGACCAATCGAGTGATAACCATGCACACACCTGAAGATGACTCTTGAGATGGTAAATCGTGAGGCCCTTTACCCTTGGATCCCATCTCCGCCATGAAGCAAAATTAACAGGTAACTAAAAACTCGACAAATTATCACCATCGGACTTTCAAGAATGGATCTATCTCCTAGCTGTGCGACAACGTCGACAAATCGGCCATGGAATTCAATGATCCACCGGAGGCGGGACTTGGGGTAGATGGTGAGGACGACTTGGACGTGCGGCCGGAGTCGCGGGCTTGCGACCCGCAATCTGGGCGAAAAAGGAATCTGCCGCGCAATCATCGCGAACTACTCAAGTTTACTTCTTTGGAAAGAAAACATCGTGGGCTTCTCTCCTTGGGGCCTGGGCTATGGGCTAGCTGCGAGTCCGTGGGAGGGGGGCCCTGGATTTCGGGGGCCCGGGGCGGCCGCCCCTGCTGCCCCCCCTCAGGGCCGGCCCTGGGCACTCCCGGCGAGTGCCGTGGTGATGTCCATTTCAGTCAAACTTCCGTGACGACGAACGGTCGACACATCCGGAAATCAAGCATGCATGCCTCTCTTTCGCTGTGTGCTTCTTCAATCTTCCTCTCAATTTTCATCATCATCAACTGCATGCCGGTCTTCGCTGCAGGCCTCCTTCTCTCCACCTTCGGGAGCCGTTAGCCTCTTCGATCTTCCATCCTCTGTTGTATCAACATCGACCGATGCATCCGTTTCGTGTCCCGGTGGCCGCCGCCGTGCTCTGCGCAGCCACAGTGCTGCTAAGTGCCGTCCTCACTACCCACGCCCGAAACACCACCTCCTGCGAGCCGGTGACGTGCGGGGGGCTGCGCATCGAGTACCCGTTCTGGCTCGGCGGCATGCACCCGCCAGAGTGCGGCTACCGGGCCTTCCAGGTCAGGTGTGACAGCAACGGCACCGCCTCCCTCAAAGACAACATACGGACGTACAAGATCCTCGACATCTCCTACCAGGATAGCTCGTTCCGGGTCACCAACGTTGAGCTCTCAGACAGCACCTGCGACTTCAAGCTCCAAGTCAACGTCTCCTCCGACCTCGGCCTCGCGCCCTTCACCATCAGCGCCGCCAACCGGGAGCTCTTCTTCCTCTACGACTGCCACGACCTGCAGCCGGCGCCACAGCCACCTACATGGGCGCCCTTGAACTGCGACAGCAACTCGTTCGCGTGGCTTGCCGGGGGTTACAAGCCCGACGACAAATAGCCGCCGGTGCCGGGAAACTGCTCGGTGTTGATGGTGCCGGTGCTGGGGTACCCGGCCGGGGGCGACCGGGGCGAACTACCACAGGCTGATGGAGGGCGGGTTTCGTCTCGAGTACACGGCCCGCGAGTGCACAGCGTGCAGGGACACCGGTGGGCTTTGCCGGATCAACCCCACCTACGACATCTTCGATTGCCAATGTCCCAGCGGATCGTCTGACGGCCCCTTAAACTGCGGTGATCAATTTATCACCCCTGCAGAAAAAGGTAATTAATTCACCTCGTTTTTACGTCATATATAGATGCCAGTACTACTACTACCTCAAAAGAGTTTTAACTCATATACAACAGCCATGCCAGGTAGTTCAAACCCACGTTTAAAAAATAATCTAATTTAGTACTGCTACATAGACTTATTACTGGTGAGTTCTGTCTTCTGTGTGACCCGGTCACTTAACCACTTTAGTCGAAACTCACTGGTCACTTAACCGCTTTGTCCATCATCTGTGGGCAGGGTTTACATATGTAATAGTACTCTTTGATTTTGACACACGAAGTTGAGGGAATTTACAAGAAAAATGAACACAACATGCGCGTACCTACTAGCTGTAAATGGTTTCCTTTTATCTCCTACTAGTATAGCTGGTGTTCTGTCCAGTTTACTCTGTTTTTTAGTTAATGATATTCTTTTGCTTTTGAAAAATAACCAATGTAGTACTGTTGGACAACATTGCTTTTACTCATAAATGTTATATGTGTTATGTTCCAGGTAGCAAGGGGACTAGTAAGATGAGTATGCTAATAGGTATGCTCAAACTTTTGCCATTTTCTCAAATGTAATGATTTAAATATTGGTAGTCCACTACAGTGATTTCTATGTTGAAATAGTAACATAAAATAGTCATATCTGTAATCACTGCGAATTGATTCTACAATAAAAAATTGAATCAAGCAACTCTCACTTGAGAAATTTAAATTATTGATGGTATTGGAAACCAAATGACTGTATTATAAGTCCTGGTTTAGAAAAGAAAGTAACATCGATCTGCTTCAATCTCAGCTATGACATCAGCAGCTGGAGTCTTGCTCTTTACATGTATTTATGTCCTGTTATGGCATAGAAAGGGGAAAAGACTATGGTTTCTCCTTTGCAAGAAGACTAGCAGCAACACTGAAAAGAATTACGAGGCCATGATAGTATCATATGGATCCCTAGCTCCAAAAAGATACATGTATTCGGAGGTAATGAAGATAACATCTTCTCGCAACAATCAGCTTGGGAAAGGTGGTTATGGTGAGGTTTCCAAAGGAAGGCTACACGATGATCGTCTGGTTGCTGTGAAATTCTTGCATGACTGCAAAGGAAATGGGGACGAGTTTGTGAATGAGGTTATGAGCATTGGGAGGAACTCTCATGTTAATATTGTTAGCTTATTTGGATTTTGTCTGGAGGGATCAAAAGGAGCTCTTATATATGAGTACATGCCCAACGGTTCCTTGGATAAGTTCATTTACTCAGAGAACCCCAAAGAAATTTTAGGATGGGAGAGGCTCTATGCGATAGCAGTGGGGATTGCTCGTGGCCTCGAGTACTTGCATCATGGCTGTAATATACGCATCGTCCATTTTGACATTAAGCCCCAAAATATCCTTCTAGACAAGGATTTTAACTCAAAGATTGCTGATTTTGGTCTAGCTAAATTGTGTCATACAAAGGAAAGCAAGCTTTCAATGACTGGAGCTAGAGGAACAATTGGGTTCATCGCTCCAGAAGTTCACTCTCGAAGCTTCGGAGTGGTCTCAACAAAGTCAGATGTTTATAGTTACGGAATGATGCTGCTGGAGATGGTTGGAGGCAGGAGAAACGTAAAATCAATTGTTGCAAAATCCAGCAAAAAGTATTTTCCAGACTGGATTTACGACCACTTTGCGCAAGATGATGGATTACAAGCATGTGAAGTCACATCAGAAATTGAGGAAATCGCAAGAAAGATGACCTTAATTGGCTTGTGGTGCGTACAAATATTGCCTGCATATCGCCCTACCATAACCAAAGTTCTAGAAATGTTCGACAGAAGCTCAGATGACATGGACATGCCACCAAAGCAAAACTTCTCAGGATTGCTGTAAGATATTCTCCCATATTTTTTGTTCCTTTGTTTTTCTGTGCAACAATGATTATGCAATAACTTGACCTACACGCATATCTTTCATTACAGTGAAAGTTCAGCTCACAATATGGATGTACAAAGTTCAAGTTCTAACAAATCTGAGGAGATCAGCCTTGTGAATTCAAAAATCCTACAAAAATCGCCAGCTCTTTGAGCAGATATGCTATGTGAATCAAAGAACCTACATTAATTTCCAACACTGTGAGAAGATGGCCTGTACTAGAGTACATTGAGAAATTGAACAAGCGCAGCGAAATTCTGCATTGTAGTAGAACATATTCCATGTATGCATGACCTAGAGTCAAGAGCATCCACATGCCAGCTTCCTAATTCTGATGAGTGTTGTGTTCCAACTGCTAAAAGGCATTGGAGGCAGACAGCTACCAATGACTTGTTGACTGTAATTTTCCCCCAAAACTGAATACACACGATTTGGGCTCTAACTACAACCCCTAAAATTTCAGAATCCGGATGCATATACCAGTCTAAACATTGTGATGTTATATATGCCAATTCATAGCAAGCAGATTAAATCGTGGAAGCGGAAGGCGCATACTTACTTGGTCCTCTCCGTAGATTATATCCACTCAATCAAGTAGCGCCGTGCTTTTCCTTCACGTGCGCGCAACCTCGCCGGCGACCACCGCCCAACTGCGCGCACGAACTAATCTCCCTCCGCTGGCGAGCCGAGGGTTTGCACATTGCTTCCGCGGCCCCTCGCTCGCCGCCGCCAATGACGAGTGGGTCCGCAGCGGTTGGTCGGAGATCCACGCGCCAGAAGACGCCGCGACGAGAGGCCAGGCTCTTCTCTGCGCGGGTCACGATGGCAGCCGCACGCACGCTGCAGCGTGCGCCGGCAAGGGAGCGACCGCGGCGGGGAATTGAGGGCACACACCGGCCAGCCAGCAGCGGCGCAACGCCGATCCACGTCGGAGGTTTTGGGTTATAGACTACCTATTTTTTTGCGAAATAAAACAAACCATAGCGTCTTAAGAAGCAGGAAGCATCATGGGCCGGCCACACAACCCATACTTTACATTTTCTTATGGAAATATGAAAACAATTAAGATAATAAATTTAAAACATAGTTTAAAATACTTCATAATATAAACAAGAGTAAATGTTAATTTATTTTAAAAGTGTTCATCTCATATTAAAAAAAATTGGAGCATAGAACTTTTTCCATATAATTTACAAATTGTTCAGATATGTTGGAATATATCTTCATGTAATTTTTAAAGGTTTTACATATTTCGCCAAAAATATTAAAAAAATATGAAATAAATAATAAAATCAAAACACATGAAAATAGGATAACAGTTATAAAAACACAGTACTGAGTTTCCCAATGTTAAAGCGACATATTGTTCAATCATTGGGCCTGGGCCCATCTCTTCGTGTGGCTCATTTTATTGCAGCATTGCTCGCGCCCTACCCCCTAATAGTCACTTCTCACATTCTCAAAGAAAAAGAAATAATCACTTCTCGCCCACAGCGTCCCTACTGAGGTCTAACCCTGTTATTTTATTATGGACGCTGCTCACCAGCACCCGTTGGCTCGTTTGTTGGACTGGGCGCACACCCAGAAAAAGGTAAGGGAGACAGCCCTCTGCCAGCTGTCGTACCAGAAAAGGCAAACGGGAGTTCTCCTCCCCGCACATGCCCGGACAGAAGGGATAACCTGCTATCCACCCCTTCCAACCAACCACGTGGCGGGTCGGTCCTACGCTAGCCCTTGGGGGGCACCTCCTTCATCCTCCTTTTTCTCTCCAACCTTACGCGGCTGCTCCCTTCTTCCTCCTCAGAGGGAAGCCATTGTTTACCCCTAGATCTGGAACTCCATGCTTCCAGCAGGGGATTGACCACAGCCCAGCAACTTCTACAGATTGTCTCCTCCTCCTCCCCTCCCCTCTGATTGGAGATCTGCAAGCCAACAAACCGTGCAGGGTAAGAGTAATCCTCCTCCTCTCTTAGTAGTAAAACTGTAGGGTAAAAAAGCATGGATTTCTGCACATTGGAAAACCAAATTTCCTGCAGATTGTATTTGAGGTTTGATTGGGGTCTAAAAAAAGTTGATTTTTGTTCTGTCAATTTTCTTGAAAAAGATGTAACCAATTTCCTACAAGTCTGTACCCCTGTACATGGGCAAGTTCCTACAAGTAGGCAAGCAAATCAAGTTTGTACCTCCTGTACATTGGCAAGTTCCTGCAAGTAGGCAAGCAAATCAAGTTTGAACCCCTGTACATGGGCAAGTTCCTACAAGTAGGCAGGCAAAACAAGGTTGAACCCCTGTACATGGGCAAGTCCCTACAAGCAGGCAGGCAAAACTGGTTTCCCACTATGTTCATATAGATGAATTTTCCTAAATAAATTGAGTTATCAGGCATGCAGCTTTTCATATTTTTGACTCTAAAAACACTTGATTATTTTTGTAGGCAAGTTCTATTAAAACATCAGGCAATTACTGTGTTGCATTGCAAAAAAACAAGGGACAAAAATTCACAAAGAAGGATACTGGAGGGGGAAAAAGGATATATATAGATAGAAGAAGTACCTAATAAATTGCCTTCTTTTAGACTTGTTTTGACCTTCATATCCCTACAAATTCAAAAAAAAATGGTGCTTAGGCTCTGTAGAACTTGTATACAAAGCAAAAGTTTTTGGGTAGGTGGGGGAATGATGTAGTCACCTGATAAAATGAGATGTTTGCTTCTGTATATTTACACAAAAAATGCAAAAAGAGAAAGTGGTAGTAATTTGCTGATCCTTTGCAAAGTTAGTAGACATTAGGCAAGTAAACAGGTATACACTAGTGGTAGTAGAGGTTTTTGCAAACTGAAACATGATGTGACAACACGAGATACGTCAAAACACATGAGTCTGAGTTGCGTATCACAGATGTAACGCACTACACATTGTTGTTTAGAGAAAAAAAATAGAAAAAATCCATACTTCATCTACTCCTTGATAAAATCCACATTGGCCTGGAGATTCTTTTTTGCAGCTGTAGCTTGAGCACGGAGTGAAGAATTCAGAAAAACATGTCTTTACTTCTTCTCAATTCCGGTTAAAGAACAAGGATAAAAATCAAAAACTCATAGAACAGACACAAAAAATGAAGATAAAAATGAAATTCAAGGAAACTAAAGCAACCCCAAAAAAATGACCATTTTGAGTGTTTTCGTAGATTGGTGTCACACGTTTTTGCATCTAGAGTTGCCTTTCCTTTTTTGTTTTTATTTTCCCTAGAAATCAGTGTCATTGCTGTTTCTTTTCTCCTAGGGTTTGAAAGATGATTGACTTAAACGAATTTCCTGATGACACTAATTCTGAAATGCGTTTTACGGGTGGCATTGGAGTTGAAGACCCCGTGTACTATACGCAGCCTGTTGCCCAGCCCCCTGGTGGAGAATACAATGAAGTTGTAGGAGAATCTCCTAATCCCATGAGCACTCAGCAAGCTCCTGCTGCACCTGAAGAAGCTATGCAGACAGAAGGTGATACTTTTGATGACACCACCACAATTGGAGAGACAGGTGGAACTATTGGACAGGGAGTTGTGGGAAATGACAATGATGATGAAGCTTGGTCACAACCAAAAGAGCCTTTCATAGGAATGAGGTTTGATACTCTCGAGGGTGCAAAAGAACACTATAATGCCTATGCTCTCCGACTTGGGTTTTCAATCAAGATGAACACTCCTAGGAAATCATGAAATCTGGTTTGTTGGAAAAGCAACAATTTGTTTGCAACAAATTCCGAAAACCCAAAGTTGATGACGGAGGTGCAGAAACTGCCCCAGTCCTAGATGTGATTGAAGATTTTAATGGAGATGCCGATGAAGGTGAGGATGATGAGATTGTCTTCCTTGATGATGAGTGTAAAAAGAAGAAGAAATCTAAGAGAAGAAAGCGAGACACAATAGTCCAAACAGGGTGCAGAGCAAGAATGGTTGTGAAGCTAATGGACAGTCGGTGGGAGGTGATTTTCTTTGTTCGTGAACAAAATCATGCATTGGTTGACAAACCATCACTAACTAAGTACCTCCGATCACATCAAGGGATTCCTCTGGAAGAAAAACTATTCCTGAAGAATCTTCATAACTGTAATTTGACCACAGGTCTGTGTCCACATTCAACCCAAAAAAACTCTGTTTTCTTGTGGGAATTTTTTCATAAAGTTGCATGTTATTATTTTGCAAGTTGCTTGTACTTAGTTCTTGTTTTTGCCAACTAATCTGGTATCACAGGGGAAACCTTTTGTGGTTTCTACAGAATTGCTTGCAATTAAGTAGGCAAACTTTGTGGTCCTCTGAAAAAATAATTTGCACGGAGTTGCCTTTTGGCTCATGCAAGTTGCTTGTTCTGCTTAAGCAAGTTGCTTGTTCAGAAAAGGATAGCAACTTCTGCGTCCTTGATGCACATAAGTTGCCCCACCACGCAAAAAATAAGTTTAGCTTTCTCTGGGAAAACAAATCGATTCATTGTGTGCAAGGGGGGGTATGACTTGCCTGTATCTATGGAAACTATATGAGTTAGAAAAGAAAAAGATGGGCAACTTCTGTGTCCTTGATGCACATAAGTTGCCCCCACCACGCAAAATATAGTCGAGCTTCTGTGGAAAAAAGAAAATTGATTCATTGGTTTGTGTTGGTTTGCTGTTGTTCTGTTTTCCAGTAACTGTGTTGCTTGTTTTCTTTCATATCCTAACTATGTTTCTGCATGCGATTTGTGCAGGTCGTATGATGGAAATTATGTCTCAATTTTATGGGACGGAACTAATTGTTCCTTATACAACTAAAGCAATATCAAATCTTGAATCGAGCTTGAACAATGCAGCTACTAGTAAAGGAGATATGATAGAGACAATAGCCTACTTCAAGGAGCAAGAGAAAACAGATCCTAATTTTTTCTACAAGGTCAAGTATGATGAGGAGGACAGGGTTATGAACATTTTCTGGGTTAGATGGACCAGCACGGAAGGCGTACGCTGACGCTTATCATGATTGCATTTCCTTCGACACGACATACATGACAAACATGTACAACATGCCTTTTGCACCATTCATTGGTATCAACCGGAATGGGCAGTCATTCATGTTGGGGTGTGGATTTGTCAGGCAAGAATTTGAGACGAGCTTTGATTGGTTGTTTGGGAGTTTCCTTGAAGCAATGCATGGACTGGCCCCTAACAACATCATAACTGACCAAGACATTGCGATAGCTGAATCTATTAAGAACATCTTCCCTACAAGTGTGCATCGGCGTTGTCGTTGGCACATCATGAAGAAAGCTCAAGAGAAACTTGGGGCACTGTTGGGTAGGAACCCTGGTTTGTCAAAGGATTTCAACGAGTGTGTTGACTTCAGCTTCACACCCGAAGAATTTGAGGCAAAATGGGCTGCTCTAATGGCAAAATATCAGGCTGCTATTGGTACACACTTTGACAAACTCTATGAGTACCGGACAACATGGGTGCCATGCTACTTCAAGCACAAATTCTTCCATTTCCTGCAGTCAACATAGCGAAGCGAGGGCTTCAATGTTGTCCTCAAGCGGTATGTGAACCCGCACGTCTCGATGCTAAACTTTGTGAAATAGTATCGGAAGATTCAAACTCATGTGCTTGCTAGGGAGGGTGCAAAAGTTTATAGGACGGGCCACTTAGAGACTGAAATGTGGTCACATTTCCCCATTGAAAAGCAAGCATATGAAGCCTACACTAGAGACTTGTACCGTAAGTTCCGTGAGGAGTTCGAGATGATTGGGAGGTACAATGTACGCCCCTGTGGTGTACATTTGTATGTGCTTGAACCTAACAGAGAATGGGTTGCTAAATATGGGTCCAGACACTATTATGTAACAGCAGAAGTTGATGCAGGCAATTACACATGTGTATGCTGCAAGATGGACAGAGATGGTTTCCTTTGCTGTCATATCTTGAAGGTTTTCACCCACCTCGGAGTTGATGAGATACCAGCTCAATACATCATTCGCAGGTGGACTCCGCTAGCAGTGCCTAATGCACCCCCTGTTGTGGAAGCAGCAGAAGCAGAAATGCCGCCAGCATCGAAGAGGCAAGTTCGGCACACCAACTTGCAGATGGATTTTTCAAGCTTGGCCAAAGTTGCCTGTGCATCTGATGTTGCTGCGGAAATTCTGAAGAGGCATATGCGTGCAGCTCGGACGGAGATTGGACACCTAAATTTATCTAAGAAGAAAAAAGCAGCAGTCCCTACACATGCACATTGCAACAATTCTCGGCCGTCTACTAGTGGTCCACCAACATTCGGGGGCCGTGCGCAGCCTCCTGGTAGGCATCCAGAAGCAGCTGTGCCACCAGCAGGTGTTGCTGTGCCGCCAGCAGAGGCGAGGGGTGTGCACTCAACTTTAACTACTGCACCAAGTCCTAGATCTGCTCGTACTTCAATGCACTCAATTCATCAGCCCATGCACAAAACTCCTGAACATGCTCAACCCATCCCTAGAGGCCCCCCAAAATCTACGACGAAAGGAAGAGCAAAGTCTAAACGACTTCAATCAGCACTTGAGCTACACCCGAAGCGAAAAAACAAATGCAGCTTTTGTGGATCTGTTGAACACACTGCAGGACAATGTGAGGCAAAGTTGGTTTGATAGGCACAAATGCAAGTAGGTTTTGGGAAAAAAAGAAATGAAGTTGTTGAAAACAAGAATAAAGAGGGGGAGCTACGAGCAAAAATATGAGCTATTTTTGTAATCCTGGTTCATGATATGAATATCATGAGTTGACCTTGTATCGTAGTTTTTTTTTTGCGCAACTCTATGTCATTTCTTCTTGAGCTTGAACCCTTTTGAGTAATTCGTACGCATTGTTGTTTGCTTTCACATATGTTAATTGCCTGATTCCCCAGGTGTTAGTTGCCTAATTTTAAATCTTTTTTCCGTAGTTGCGTGCTACCAGAATTTGTTAGTTCGCTGGTTTGCACGTGCTAGTCGCCTTATTGTTTCCTATTCAAAATGTTGTTTCACAAAAAAAAGAAAAAGGAAAAATTAATTACCAAACTTGTGAATAGAAAGAAAAACTTACCTATGGCAACTTCAGAATATCCTTCCACGGAGCTTTGTTGTGGACACTTGAAACCCATGTGTTGGTGAGTTGCTTCTGAATGTTCGGTATGTCATCTGGTTCATACTTGGGTACAGCCCTTGCATCCCATTTGCTTGTATTGGTCAGCCCGTAGATCCCGCAATCAACGCTTTTGTACCACACACAAAGAAGAAGCAAAAACAACATGTGTGGGGGTTAGCCTATCTTCGTGCATGAGACTGGATTTACAAAGTATGAAAACCAGAAAGGACTTTTAGGCAACTTGTGTGTGTTCTGGGCACACAAGTTGCCTCCCCCCACCCACCCCTTTTCTACTTTTGAAGCACTTTATGTGTGCTCTGGGCACACAAGTTGCCTAAACACGTAGGAAACTTAAATGTGTTCTGGGCACACAAGTTGCCTCACACGTAGGCACCTATACGTGCGGTCTGGGCACACAAGTTGCCTCCCACCCCTCCCACCCACCCGCCCCAATCAGGTAGGTTTTTGGGGGGTGTTAGGAAACTTGTGTGTGGGTTAGCCTATCTTCGTGCATGAGACTGGATTTACAAAGTATGAAAACCAGAAAGGACTTTTAGGCAACTTGTGTGTGTTCTGGGCACACAAGTTGCCTCACAAAGTATGGAAATATGCCCTAGAGGCAATAATAAAAGCATTATTATTATATTTCCTTGTTCATGATAATTGTCTTTATTCATGCTATAATTGTGTTATACGGAAATCGTAATACATGTGTGAATAACAGACACCAACATGTCCCTAGTAAGCCTCTAGTTGACTAGCTCATTGATCAACAGATAGTCATGGTTTCCTGACTATGGACATTGGATGTCATTGATAACGAGATCACATCATTAGGAGAATGATGTGATGGACAAGACCCAATCCTAAACATAGCATAAAGATCGTATAGTTCGTTTGCTAGAGTTTTTCCAATGTCAAGTATCTTTTCCTTAGACCATGAGATCGTGTAACTCCCGGATACCGTAGGAGTGCTTTGGCTATACCAAACGTCACAACGTAACTGGGTGACTATAAAGGTAGACTACGGGTATCTCCGAAAGTATCTGTTGGGTTGACACGGATCGAGACTGGGATTTGTCACTCCGTATGACGGAGAGGTATCACTGGGCCCACTCAGTAATGCATCATCATAATGAGCTCAAAGTAACCAAGTGTCTGGTCACGGGATCATGCATTACGGTACGAGTAAAGTGACTTGCCGGTAACGAGATTGAACGAGGTATTGGGATACCGACGATCGAATCTCGGGCAAGTAACATATCGATTGACAAAGGGAATTGCATACGGGGTTGCTTGAATCCTCGACATCGTGGTTCACCCGATGAGATCATCGAGGAGCATGTGGGAGCCAACATGGGTATCCAGATCCCGCTGTTGGTTATTGACCGGAGAGCAATCTCGGTCATGTCTACATGTCTCCCAAACCCGTAGGGTCTACACACTTAAGGTTCGGTGACGCTAGGGTTGTAGGGATATGTATATGCAGTAACCCGAATGTTGTTCGGAGTCCCGGATGAGATCCCGGACGTCACGAGGAGTTCCGGAATGGTCCGGAGGTAAAGATTTATATATGGAAAGTCCTGTTTCGGGCATCGGGACAAGTTTCGGGGTTATCGGTATTGTACCGGGACCACCGGAAGGGTCCCGGGGGTCCACCGGGTGGGGCCACCTGTCCCGGGGGGCCACATGGGCTGTAGGGTGTGCGCCTTGGCCTACATGGGCCAAGGGCACCAGCCCCAAGAGGCCCATGCGCCTAGGGTTACAAGGGGAAAGAGTCCTAGGAGGGGAAGGCACCTCCAAGGTGCCTTGGGGGGGAGGGAAAACCCCCTTGGCCGCCGCCCCACCCTAGGAGATTGGATCTCCTAGGGCCGGCGCCCTCCCCTTGGCCCTCCTATATATAGTGAGGGAAGGAGGGCTTTTCTCCCACGCCTTTGGTTGCTTCCTCCTCCCTCTCCAACACCTCCTCCTCCTCCATAGCGCTTGGCGAAGCCCTGCCGGAGTACTGCAGCTCCAACAACACCACGCCGTCGTGCTGCTGCTGGTGCCATCTCCCTCAACCTCTCCTCTGCCCTTGCTGGATCAAGAAGGAGGAGATGTGGCTGTTCCGTACGTGTGTTGAACGCGGACGTACCGTCCGTTCGGTGCTAGGATCTCCGGTGATTTGGATCACGTCGTGTTCGACTACCTCATCCCCGTTCTTTGAACGCTTCCGCTCGCCATCTACAAAGGTATGTGGATGCATCCGATCACTCGTTGCTAGATGAACTCCTAGATGGATCTTGGTGAAGCCGTAGGAAAATTTTGTTTTCTGCAATGTTCCCCAACAGTGGCATCATGAGCTAGGTCTATGCGTAGTTCTTCTTGCGCTAGTAGAACACAATTTGTTGTGGGCGTAGATGTTGTCAACTTTCTTGCCGCTACTAGTCTTATCTTTCTTCAACGGTATTGTGGGATGAAGCGGCCCGGACCAACCTTACACGTACGCTTACGTGAGACCGGTTCCACCGACTAACATGCACAAGTTGCATAAGGTGGCTGGCGGGTGTCTGTCTCTCCTACTTTAGTTGGAGCAGATTCGATGAAAAGGGTCCTTATGAAGGGTAAATAGAAGTTGACAAATCACATTGTGGCTTTCACGTAGGTAAGAAAACGTTCTTGCTAGAACCCTACTTCAGCCACGTAAAACTTGCAACAACAATTAGAGGACGTCTAACTTGTTTTTGCAGCAAGTGCTTTGTGATATGATATGGCCAAAGTTGTGATGAATGATGAATGATCTATATATGATGTATGAGTTGTTCATGCTATTGTAATAGGAACCACGACTTGCATGTCGATGAGTATGACAACCGGCAGGAGCCATAGGAGTTGTCTTTATTTTTGTATGACCTGCGTGTCATTGAGAAACGACATGTAAATTACTTTACTTTATTGCTAAACGCGTTAGCCATAGTAGTAGAAGTAATAGTTGGCGAGCAACTTCATGGAGACACGATGATGGAGATCATGATGATGGAGATCATGGTGTCAAGCCGGTGATAAGATGATCATGGAGCCCCAAGATGGAGATCAAAGGAGCTATGTGATATTGGCCATATCATGTCACGTTTATTATTTGATTGCATGTGATGTTTATCATGTTTTGCATCTTGTTTACTTAGAACGACGGTAGTAAATAAGATGATCCCTCATAATAATTTCAAGAAGTGTTCCCCCTAACTGTGCACCGTTGCGACAGTTCGTTGTTTCAATGCACCACATGATGATCGGGTGTTTGATCCAAACGTTCACATACAACGGGTGTAAGACAGATTTACACATGCAAACACTTAGGTTGACTTGACGAGCCTAGCATGTATAGACATGGCCTCGGAACACAGAAGACCGAAAGGTCGAGCATGAGTCGTATAGAAGATATGATCAACATGAAGATGTTCACCGACGTTGACTAGTCCGTCTCACGTGATGATCGGACACGGCCTAGTTGACTCGGATCATGTTATACTTAGATGACTAGAAGAGGGATGTCTATCTAAGTGGGAGTTCATTGAATAATTTGATTAGATGAACTTAATTATCATGAACTTAGTCTAAAATATTTACAATATGTCTTGTAGATCAAATGGCCAACGTAGTCCTCAACTTCAACGCGTTCCTAGAGAAAACCAAGCTGAAAGACGATGGCAGCAACTATACGGACTGGGTCCGGAACCTGAGGATCATCCTCATAGCTTCCAAGAAAGATTATGTCCTACAAGCACCGCTAGGTGACCCGCCTGTCCCAAAGAACCAAGACGTTATGAACGCTTGGCAGACACGTGCTGATGACTACTCCCTCGTTCAGTGCGGCATGCTTTACAGTTTAGAGCCAGGGCTCCAAAAGCGTTTTGAGAGACATGGAGCATATGAGATGTTCGAAGAGCTGAAAATGGTTTTTCAAGCTCATGCCCGGGTCGAGAGATATGAAGTCTCCGACAAATTCTTTAGCTGTAAGATGTAGGAAAATAGTTCTGTCAGTGAGCACATACTCACTATGTCTGGGTTACATAACCGCTTGACTCAGCTGGGAGTTAATCTCCCGGATGATGCGGTTATTGACAGAATCCTCCAGTCGCTTCCACCAAGCTACAAGAGCTTTGTGATGAACTTCAATATGCAGGGGATGGAAAAGACCATTCCTGAGGTATTTGCAATGCTGAAATCAGCAGAGGTAGAAGTCAAAAAGGAACATCAAGTGTTGATGGTTAATAAAACCACTAAGTTCAAGAAGGGCAAGGGTAAAAAGAACTTCAAGAAGGACGGCAAGGGAGTTGCCGCGCCTGGCAAGCAAGCTGCTGGGAAGAAGCCAAAGAATGGACCCAAGCCCGAGACTGAGTGCTTTTATTGCAAGGGAAGTGGTCACTGGAAGCGGAACTGCCCCAAATACTTAGCAGACAAGAAGGCCGGCAAAACAAAAGGTATATATGATATACATGTAATTGATGTGTACCTTACTAGTACCCGTAGTAGCTCCTGGGTATTTGATACCAGTGCAGTTGCTCACATTTGTAACTCAAAGCAGGGGCTGCGGAATAAGCGGAGACTGGCAAAGGACGAGGTGACGATGCGCGTCGGGAATGGTTCCAAGGTCAATGTGATCGCCGTCGGCACGCTACCTCTATTTTTGCCTTCGGGATTAGTTTTAAACCTTAATAATTGTTATTTAGTGCCAGCTTTGAGCATGAACATTGTATCGGGATCTCGTTTAATTCGAGATGGCTACTCATTTAAATCCGAGAATAATGGTTGTTCTATTTATATGAGAGATATGTTTTATGGTCATGCTCCTATGGTGAATGGTTTATTCTTAATGAATCTCGAGCGTAATGCTACACATATTCATAGTGTGAGTACCAAAAGATGTAAGGTTGATAATGATAGTCCCACATATTTGTGGCACTGCCGCCTTGGTCACATAGGTGTCAAACGCATGAAGAAGCTCCATGCTGACGGACTTTTAGAGTCTCTTGATTATGAATCATTTGACACGTGCGAACCATGCCTCATGGCTAAAATGACCAAGACTCCGTTCTCAGGAACAATGGAGCGAGCAACCAACTTATTGGAAATCATACATACTGATGTGTGCGGTCCAATGAGCGTTGAGGCTCGCGGTGGCTATCGTTATGTTCTCACCCTCACTGATGACTTGAGTAGATATGGGTATATCTACTTAATGAAACACAAGTCTGAAACCTTTGAAAAGTTCAAGGAATTTCAGAGTGAGGTTGAGAATCAACGTGACAGGAAGATCAAGTTCCTACGATCAGATCGTGGAGGAGAATACTTGAGTCACGAATTTGGCACACACTTAAGAAAATGTGGAATAGTTTCACAACTCACGCCGCCTGGAACACCTCAGCGTAATGGTGTGTCCGAACGTCGTAATCGCACTTTATTAGATATGGTGCGATCTATGATGTCTCTTACCGATTTACCGCTATCTTTTTGGGGCTATGCTTTAGAGACTGCCGCATTCACTTTAAATAGGGCTCCGTCGAAATCCGTTGAGACGACACCGTATGAATTATGGTTTGGGAAGAAACCTAAGCTGTCATTTCTAAAAGTTTGGGGATGCGATGCTTATGTCAAGAAACTTCAACCTGAAAAGCTCGAACCCAAGTCAGAAAAATGCGTCTTCATAGGATACCCTAAAGAAACTGTTGGGTATACCTTCTACCTCAGATCCGAAGGCAAGATATTTATTGCCAAGAATGGATTCTTTCTAGAGAAAGAGTTTCTCTCGAAAGAAGTAAGTGGGAGGAAAGTAGAACTTGATGAAGTATTATCTCTTGAACCGGAAAATGGCGCAACTCAAGAAAATGTTCCTGAGGTGCCTGCACCGACTAGAGAGGAAGTTAATGATAATGATCAAGATACTTCTGATCAAGCTCCTACTGAAATTCGAAGGTCCACAAGGACACGTTCCGCACCAGAGTGGTACGGCAACCCTGTCTTGGAAATCATGTTGTTAGACAACGGTGAACCTTCGAACTATGAAGAAGCGATGGCGGGCCCGGATTCCGACAAATGGCTAGAAGCCATGAAATCCGAGATAGGATCCGTGTATGAAAACGAAGTATGGACTTTGACTGACTTGCCCGTTGAACGGCGAGCCATAGAAAATAAATGGATCTTTAAGAAGAAGACAGACGCGGATGGTAATGTGACCATCTATAAAGCTCGGCTTGTCTCTAAGGGTTATCGACAAGTTCAAGGGGTTGACTACGATGAGACTTTCTCACCGGTGGCGAAGCTAATGTCCGTCCGAATCATGTTAGCAATTGCCGCATTTTACGATTATGAGATATGGCAAATGGACGTCAAAACGGCATTCCTTAATGGTTTCCGTAAGGAAGAATTGTATATGATGCAGCCGGAAGGTTTTGTCGATCCTAAGAAAGCTGACAAAGTGTGCAAGCTCCAACGCTCGATTTATGGGTTGGTGCAAGCATCTCGGAGTTGGAACATTTGCTTTGATGAGATGATCAAAGCGTTTGGGTTTGCGCAGACTTATGGAGAAGTCTGCGTTTACAAGAAAGTGAGTGGGAGCTCTGTAGCATTTCTCATATTATATGTAGATGACATACTTTTGATGGGAAATGATATAGAACTCTTGGACAGCATCAAGGCCTACTTGAATAAGAGTTTTTCAATGAAGGACCTTGGAGAAGCTGCTTATGTATTAGGCATCAAGATCTATAGAGATAGATCAAGACGCCTCATAGGTCTTTCACAAAGCACATACCTTAATAAGATATTGAAGAAGTTCAATATGGATCAGTCTAAGAAGGGGTTCTTGCCTGTGTTACAAGGTATGAAAGTGAGCTCAGCTCAATGTCCGACCACGGCAGAAGATATAGAAGAGATGAGTGTCATCCCCTATGCCTCAGCCATAGGTTCTATTATGTATGCCATGCTGTGTACCAGACCTGATGTAAACCTTGCCGTAAGTTTGGTAGGAAGGTACCAAAGTAATCCCGGCAAGGAACACTGGACAGCGGTCAAGAATATCCTGAAGTACCTGAAAAGGACTAAGGAAATGTTTCTCGTTTATGGAGGTGACGAAGAGCTCGTCGTAAAGGGTTACGTCGACGCTAGCTTCGACACAGATCTGGATGACTCAAAGTCACAAACTGGATACGTGTATATTTTGAATGGTGGGGCAGTAAGCTGGTGCAGTTGCAAGCAGAGCGTCGTGGCGCGATCTACATGTGAAGCGGAGTACATGGCAGCCTCGGAGGCAGCACATGAAGCAATATGGGTGGAGGAGTTCATCACCGACCTAGGAGTCATACCCAATGCGTCGGGGCCAATCAAACTCTTTCGTGACAACACTGGAGCTATTGCACTTGCGAAGGAGCCCGGGTTTCACAAGAAGACAAGGCACATCAAGCGTCGCTTCAACTCCATTCGTGAAAATGTTCAAGATGGAGACATAGAGATATGTAAAGTACATACAGACCTGAATGTAGCAGATCCGTTGACTAAACCTCTCCCTAGGGCAAAACATGATCAACACCTGAATTCCATGGGTGTTCGATTCATCACAATGTAACTAGATTATTGACTCTAGTGCAAGTGGGAGACTGTTGGAAATATGCCCTAGAGGCAATAATAAAAGCATTATTATTATATTTCCTTGTTCATGATAATTGTCTTTATTCATGCTATAATTGTGTTATCCGGAAATCGTAATACATGTGTGAATAACAGACACCAACATGTCCCTAGTAAGCCTCTAGTTGACTAGCTCGTTGATCAACAGATAGTCATGGTTTCCTGACTATGGACATTGGATGTCATTGATAACGAGATCACATCATTAGGAGAATGATGTGATGGACAAGACCCAATCCTAAACATAGCATAAAGATCGTATAGTTCGTTTGCTAGAGTTTTTCCAATATCAAGTATCTTTTCCTTAGACCATGAGATCGTGTAACTCCCGGATACCGTAGGAGTGCTTTGGGTATACCAAACGTCACAACGTAACTGGGTGACTATAAAGGTAGACTACGGGTATCTCCGAAAGTATCTGTTGGGTTGACACGGATCGAGACTGGGATTTGTCACTCCGTATGACGGAGAGGTATTACTGGGCCCACTCAGTAATGCATCATCATAATGAGCTCAAAGTAACCAAGTGTCTGGTCACGGGATCATGCATTACGGTACGAGTAAAGTGACTTGCCGGTAACGAGATTGAACGAGGTATCGGGATACCGACGATCGAATCTCGGGCAAGTAACATATCGATTGACAAAGGGAATTGCATACGGGGTTGCTTGAATCCTCGACATCGTGGTTCATCCGATGAGATCATCGAGGAGCATGTGGGAGCCAACATGGGTATCCAGATCCCGCTGTTGGTTATTGACCGGAGAGCAATCTCGGTCATGTCTACATGTCTCCCGAACCCGTAGGGTCTACACACTTAAGGTTCGGTGACGCTAGGGTTGTAGGGATATGTATATGCAGTAACCCGAATGTTGTTCGGAGTCCCGGATGAGATCCCGGACGTCACGAGGAGTTCCGGAATGGTCCGGAGGTAAATATTTATATATGGGAAGTCCTGTTTCGGGCATCGGGACAAGTTTCGGGGTTATCGGTATTGTACCGGGACCACCGGAAGGGTCCCGGGGGTCCACCGGGTGGGGCCACCTGTCCCGGGGGGCCACATGGGCTGTAGGGTGTGCGCCTTGGCCTGCATGGTCCAAGGGCACCAGCCCCAAGAGGCCCATGCGCCTAGGGTTACAAGGGGAAAGAGTCCTAGGAGGGGAAGGCACCTCCTAGGTGCCTTGGGGGGGAGGGAAAACCCCCTTGGCCACCGCCCCACCCTGGGAGATTGGATCTCCTAGGGCCGGCGCCCTCCCCTTGGCCCTCCTATATATAGTGAGGGAAGGAGGGCTTTTCTCCCACGCCTTTGGTTGCTTCCTCCTCCCTCTCCAACACGTCCTCCTCCTCCATAGCGCTTGGCGAAGCCCTGTCGGAGTACTGCAGCTCCAACAACACCACGCCGTCGTGCTGCTGCTGGTGCCATCTCCCTCAACCTCTCCTCTGCCCTTGCTGGATCAAGAAGGAGGAGACGTGGCTGTACCGTACGTGTGTTGAACGCGGAGGTACCGTCCGTTCGGTGCTAGGATCTCCGGTGATTTGGATCACGTCGTGTTCGACTACCTCATCCCCGTTCTTTGAACGCTTCCGCTCGCCATCTACAAAGGTATGTGGATGCATCCGATCACTCGTTGCTAGATGAACTCCTAGATGGATCTTGGTGAAGCCGTAGGAAAATTTTGTTTTCTGCAACGTTCCCCAACAGTTGCCTCACACGTAGGCACCTATACGTGCGGTCTGGGCACACAAGTTGCCTCCCACCCCTCCCACCCACCCGCCCCAATCAGGTCGGTTTTTGGGGGGTGTTAGGCAACTTGTGTGTGGGTTAGCCTATCTTCGTGCATGAGACTTGATTTACAAAGTATGAAAACCAGAAAGGACCTTTAGGCAACTTGTGTGTTTTCTGGGCACACAAGTTGCCTCACAAATAGACTTTTGGGCAACTTGTGTGCGTCCTGGGCACACAAGTTGCCTCACACTGAAATTGCCTCCCCCCACCCACCCCTTTTCTGCTTTTGAGGGAAACATGTTAGAGGGGGAGGGGGGTACAAGAAGGAGAAGGGAGTTGGGGCACTTTATGTGTGCTCTGGGCACACAAGTTGCCTCCCACAAACCCGCCCAATCAGGTAAAGTTTTTGGGGTGTTAGGCAACTTGTGTGTGTTCTGGGCACACAAGTTTCCTAAACATGTAGGCAACTTAAAATGTGATCTAGACACACAAGTTGCCTCCCCCACCCATCTTTTTTGCTTGCTTACTCGCCGGGAAACGTTAAACGAAGGGGGAAAAAGCAACAAAAAAGTACACACAAAAAAAGAAAGGAAACAGGACTTTGCTTATTCATTATTTTGCTTGGGAATGTCGATGTTTACAAGACTGAAGTCATCTAGCACAATGTGGGACTTGTGGTAGTGGTGGTCCCACATGGTACGGGTAGTTGCTACTATTTTCCTTGTATTAGTGTCCAAATTTATATCATCGAGCGTCCTCCAGGAGTCAAGCACCTCAAATCTTCGGTCTCTTATATTCAGATTAAAGACCCAATAATGGTTCGAAGTTTTCTTCTTTGCTGGATTAAGGTTCTCCAATATAGGAAACATAATCTGTTTTTTGTTGCACAAAAAAAAAGTTAACGAAAAAATCGAACAAATGCCTTGTCAAAATGTACAAAAAAATGGACTCCCTTCATTTGCACGCAACTTGTGTCTCCAAAAAGTAAGTGAACACATATATAACTTGGGATATATTTTGTGCAGACATCAAGAAAATGACTCACCATGTCTTTTCGGTCCAAATGGTTAGACTTGTTGAATCTGCCATTCATGTCTTGTGTGTTCCATTCCATCTGTTGTAGCCTGATTTGAAAAATAAAAAGGAAAACCATCAACACATGATGACCTATATTGCGCAGAAGAAAGAAGAAAAAAATGCAAAAAAAACACATATAAATAGAAAAGCTTGAAGGCAAAACTTTTACCGAGAATCGAAGAGGCGTGACGACCTTCTTTGAGTCTGCAGGCAAATTCAGCATTATAGACTCGATGCCAACTTCGAACACGTGCGAAACAACGACACCCTCAACCTTCATTGAGTCTGCAAGTTCCCTCAGGGTGACATCATATCCATTGTAATCAATGATTTTTGGGCTGGAAACAGAAAAAAGCAAGGCGATTAAAAATGAACAAGCAAAAAAGTAACCCAAACGCATTAAGATCCCTGGAGCAAACATTGGCCATTGCTATGATTAGACAAGTTTGGTACCTGATGTCTGTATTTTTTGATTCATCTACACTGATCTTTGCATGCAAAATCATTGAAGCATATAAACGGTTTGCTTCAGGTTTGCAATGGAACTCTTTCTTGTTCCCAGGAATCATGAACGGTGATCTCAGGCATGGAGGCAGCTTGATGAGCCTCCTCTCATGTTGAAATGTGACTGGCTCGCCTGAACTACTACTACTGTAATACTTGCTGCCCGAACATAAATATGTTTCAGTCATACCTTGGGTGTCTTTAATAGGTGTGTGCAAGTTATTTGGTGACAAGCTACTGACGTCTTGCCCACCAATTGATTCTTTTCGCCTTCGCTCTGCTGCTGTACATGCTTCTTCTATAGCATCCCAATCATCATCTTCTATATTAATAACTTCATTCACATCATCTTCATCAAGAAATGGCTGTTTCAAACTCCTATTCACATCATCTTCGTTGTGGATTTGTTGTTCCGAACTCATTGTCCATGCAAATTGACTGCTGGTATTGGTTGCTTCTTTATGACTTGGAATAAGATCATCTAAGATAATCCCAAAGTTGGGTGCTGGACAGTATTCGTCCCATATCCCTTTCAACTTGCTTGGGGGGGTCATCAACGGGCTCTTCACATGTGTTTTCTGCTGGAAGGTTGATTTCTTTATTGGTTGGAACAACACATCTTGCTAATATCTCATCTATGTTTAGTGTGTCATTGGAGTGCTCCTGGTGTGTCTCCGGTGGAAAGTTTTCCTTGTTTGCATCCTTTGTAGGAGGTCTGCTGAATTTGGAGCTCATCGCAGGCACCTTGGTATCAACCTTGGGCGACTCTGGTACTGGAACTGGTTGTTTCATGTCGGTGTTTGGATTCCCAACAACTTGCTGGCTCCCTGTAGGCAGCATGAGATTAGTCTTGAGAAAATTTGCGACTGACTTGGATAGTTTGAGATGAGTTGTAGGCTGTCTATCAAGTGGGGGGCTTGTTACATGTTACTTGGCATCCTTGCTGATCATCTCAAGGCAGCTCCCTTGACTAATTGTAGTGAATGGCTGTCTTAGAGAAGGTAGTACTGGTACAGGTAGCTTGGCATCAGTCTGTGGCAAGTTTTCAAGTGGACTTGCCTGCCTCACGGCATTATTTGTCTGACTCGTGAAATGGTAATGTTGCAGCCAGCTTGCTGTCATTGTGCCTCAGCTTACCAGGGGGCTTGGGATCATTCTGTACAAAGGTTGCATGTGAGCTTGCTTCTCTGAAATCAGTAAATGGTGGGCATGTGTTTTTTGGACAGGCTGCAGGCAAATTGAGATCAACTTTGGGCAACTTTGCACAAAAACTTGCTTGCTTGTTAACTCCCATACAAGTTGCCCCAACTTTCAGCTCACTTGCTCCATCTTTCAGCTCACTTGCTCCCTTGGTTTTATCATTCAGTTCCTTCTTAAGCTTTTCATTAGCTGATCCTTGCTTACATGTGGTGCCTAAGGGCTGCACTGTTCCCTTTTCTCTAAAAATTGGAGCGTCAGCAATTGGTGCTTCAGTTGTTCTTCGTACTGCCTGAGCTCCCATACAAGTTGCCCCAACTTTCACCTCACTTGCTCCATCTTTCAGCTCGACTCGGTGAACTTTTTCAGTTTGCTGTTTATGCTTGAGTGATGAAACAACCTGCCTAGTTTCATGTCTTGGCTCGAATGCTCCAACTTCAATTGGCGCCAAGTTGAATGATACCCTCTTTTGCTTCCTTGGTGGTAGTGGGGGCATATGCCTTTTTGGTTCTTATTTTCTTTTTGCTATCGGGGCATGGAATCCACAAATTTCTTGCATAAGCTCCTCCTGTGTGTGTAGTGGGCATAACTCTTCCATGTTGAAAGTGCATGCCATTTGCATGTTCTCGTCCTCCAGAATGCTTTGGAATATCATGTTGCTATATGAAGCAGGTGTTCGTCCATCATAAAGTTTCGGCAGATCAAGCTTCTCGCCTTCTAGCGGTTTCCATTGCTTGTTGAACTCCATCATAACAATGTCTATAAGAGATATACTTTTTGGGTCATCTGCCCCTTTTGCTTTGCTGCCATGCTCTTGAATGAAGAAGTCTGTAGAGCAATCGCCTTCGTTGGTGCTACCTGAACTTGCTGCCGGCTCATCTTCTGCAGAATTACCGCCCGGGGTACCTGCTCCGGTGTTGTGACCTCCACCCCTGTCCTCATCGTCTTCGTCATTCCCTTTCCTATTACCCCCTCTCTTTTCACTTGTTTGGTCATCGTCCTCATCCCGATCATCATCTTCATTCGGTTGTTCTTGATCATCCTTCTCCGTTCCATCCTTTTCAGATCCCTCCTCACTGTGCACCTCTTCAGTGGGGTGGCTTCCATTACCTCCATCTGAGCTGGTCTCACCGTCCCCTTCCCCTGATCCACATCAACATGTTTTTTCTCACCCGCTCTCTGGTCCTCCTCCAGATCATCATGTTCTTCAGCTGTATTGGTGTTAGTATTGCCTGTTTGTGGGTCCTCATCATCTTCGCTGCCACCTGAGTCATCATTGTCCGATTCGGTTTCGCTGTCTTCAGCCGGTTCGTCCTCATCACTCTCGCTATCAGACTCGTATGACTCTTCATCCTCGGTAGAGCTGTGCTCAATCACTTTTGGGATGGATTTCCCCTTCTTACTGCCCCTTTGAGACGTTGCCCCCATTGTACAGCGTGCATCTGTACTTGTCGTTGCTTCGCCGTCATCAAGCTTGCCTACTCCAACTACCAGCTTCCCAACAGCATGTGACATTTCAGTGCACATCTCATGAACCATCTCTGTCAGCCTCTTTTGTTTCTACACAAGGCACGAAAACACAAGTAGGCCATTGGAAAAACAACGATGTCACAAAATTTGAAATGAAAAAAAAGACTTTCCTGACAAGATGTATAGTTTGAATACTTACAGTTTTGTTGTAGCTTTGTGGGAGCCTGGCTGCAACAAATTTTATGATGTGATCCATGCTGCCAAACAAGCTGTCTTTTGCGCACCGGGAAAATTCTCTCTTGAGCTGCAACAGAAGCATGTTTTATAAAAAAAACAGAAAAGTGTCCGCGACTATACGGGGGAGGGGTGTGATAAATGTAGTTGGCTTGATAGAAAACTAACAACACAGAGACAATTACTGATGATTCTAGCATCGTCTGCCTGATTTTTGAATCACAAAAACTAACGTCACACCCCATATCTCGATATGGCTAGGGAGAAGGATGAATAACAATAAGTTTCCCTTTGGTGCTATAAAAAATAGAAACATAAATTGGGGCAACTTATGTGTATGTGGGGCACATAACTTGCCTGCCTGGCTACCTCTTTTTGCCTGCTAGAAAAAACACTAAAACAAACAGAAACAAGTGGGAGTTGCTGGTGTTTATACCATCAATTGCCAGAACTCAAGTTATGGGAGTTGTCATGAAAACATGGAAATTCTAGTGGTTTGTAGGTTGTGAGTACAAAATAAAACAGAAAGTGCCTGTGACTGTATGGGGGAAAAGGTAAAAACAACACCTAAAAAAGGTTTGATTCAGCTAGTTTTCGAATAAATGTAGTTGGTTTGATAGAAAACTAACAACACAGAGACAGTGGCCGGTGTTTCTAGCATAATTTTGCCTGATTTTTGAATCACAAGCTAACATCACACCCATGTGTGGATATGACTAGGAAGAGGGATGAAGAATAGTAAGTTTCCCTTGGTGCTATAAAAAATAGAAACACAAATTGGGGCAACTTATGTGTACGTGGGGCACATAGCTTGCCTGTCTGGCAACCTCTTTTTGCCTGCTGGAAAAACCCTAAACAACAGAAAACAAGTGGGAGTCGCTGGTGTTTGTACCATCAATTGCCGGAACATAACGTAAATTTGCAAACACTCATAAAAAGGAGACCAAAAAAATAGACACCCCTCCTCTCCTTATCCAATTAACGGCAACTTCATTAGTGTCTATTTGAAAAAGGTTGTTTGTCATGCTATCATGCTATTCCTTTATGTTTAGCAGAGGGGAAAACTTGTTGGGGAACGTAGCAGAAATTCAAAATTTTCTACGCATCACCAAGATCAATCTATGGAGAGACTAGCAACGAGGGGAAGGAGAGTGCATCTACATACCCTTGTAGATCGCTAAGCGGAAGCGTTCAAGTGAACGGGGTTGATGTAGTCGTACTCGTCGTGATTCAAATCACCGATGATCCTAGCGCCGAACGGACGGCACCTCCGCGTTCAACACACGTACGGAAGGGAGACGTCTCCCATGCCTTGATCCAGCAAGGAGGAGGGAGAGGTTGATGGAGATCCAGCAGCACGACAGCGTGGTGGAAGTAGCGGGATTCCAACAGGGCTTCGCTAAGCGCTGCGGGAGGAGGTAGATGTGTCACGGGAGGGAGAGGGAGCGCCAGGCCTTAGATTCGTTTGCTCCTCCTTTTTCCCCACTATATATAGGGCCAAGGGAGAGGGGAGGCGCAGCCCTTGCCCCTTCCTCCAAGGAAGGGTGCGGCCAAGGGTGGGGAGGAGTCCATCCTCCCCAAGGCACCTCGGAGGTGCCTTCCCCTTGTAGGACTCTCCCCTTTTTTTTCTCTCTTGGCGCATGGGCCTCTTGGGGCTGGTGCCCTTGGCCCATATAGGCCAAGGCACACCCCCTACAGCCCATGTGGCCCCCCGGGGCAGGTGGCCCCACCCGGTGGGCCCCCCGGGACCCTTCCGGTGGTCCCGGTACAATACCGATGACCCCGAAACTTGTCCCGATGGCCGAAATAGCACTTCCTATATATAATTCTTTACCTTCGGACCATTCCGGAACTCCTCGTGACGTCCGGGATCTCATCTGGGACTCCTAACAACATTCGGGTTACCGCATACTAATATCTCTACAACCCTAGCGTCACCGAACCTTAAGTGTCTAGACCCTACGGGTTCGGGAGACATGCAGACATGACCGAGACGTTCTCCGGTCAATAACCAACAGCGGGATCTGGATACCCATGATGGCTCCCACATGTTCCACGATGATCTCATCGGATGAACCACGATGTCAAGGACTTAATCAATCCCGTATACAATTCCCTTTGTCTATCGGTATGTTACTTGCCCGAGATTCGATCGTCGGTATACCGATACCTAGTTCAATCTCGTTACCGGCAAGTCTCTTTACTCGTTCCGTAACACATCATCCCGTGATCAACTCCTTGGTCACATTGCGCATATGATGATGTCCTACCGAGTGGGCCCAGAGATACCTCTCCGCTTACACGGAGTGACAAATCCCAGTCTCGATTCGTGCCAACCCAACAGACACTTTCAGAGATACCTGTAATGCACCTTTATAGTCACCCAGTTACGTTGTGACGTTTGATACACCCAAAGCATTCCTACGGTATCCGGGAGTTGCACAATCTCATGGTCTAAGGAAATGATACTTGACATTAGAAAAGCTATAGCATATGAACTACACGATCTAGTGCTATGCTTAGGATTGGGTCTTGTCCACCACATCATTCTCCTAATGATGTGATCCCGTTATCAATGACATTCAATGTCCATGGTCAGGAAACCGTAACCATCTATTGATCAACGAGCTAGTCAACTAGAGGCTTACTAGGGACATGGTGTTGTCTATGTATCCACACATGTATCTGAGTTTCCTATCAATACAATTATAGCATGGATAATAAACTATTATCATGAACAAGGAAATATAATAATAACCAATTTATTATTGCCTCTAGGGCATATTTCCAACAAAACTTACACGCAACTTTCCATACACGCCTGGCCCTTTCTTGTCTTTCTTCATGACTTTGGTTATGAGATCATCATTCCAAATGGCCGCCCTGGGCAGCGTGCTAGGAATCGGCTCATCTACCTCCAATGAATCAAGGTATAGTATCTGCATTGTTTTGGATTAAATAAGCATCAAATTTCATTCCCATAGTGTATTTGAATTAGGAAAAAAAGAATGAACAAACAAAAAATTGTTAAATATTGTATTTGTACTTACTACTAGGTGGAAGACACAGCAACAAACCGCTTTCTTCTTCTCCCCAAACCCCATGAATGCTAGCCTTAGTTGATCAACAACAAAGTCGCATATCTTCGAGTCTTTGATGACATTTGTGTTCAAGATAGCGGGGAAACACCTTGGCGAAATGCTCAAGCTTGTTGTTGGAGCGAGGAAACAAGAAAAGGCAACTGCCAGCCAAGCACGGAGAAAATCATCATCAGCAGCCTCGTTCATATTTTCAATCATTTTGCACCACGACGTCAGCGTAGGAGAGTTTTTGCCCTCAATCTTGTAGATGTTGTTGAATTCCCTTATGACATCGGGATTCATTTCGAAGCAGACTTTCCTCCCTTTGTTTGGCAAGCCCCATATCCTGTGAACACTTTCTGCATCAACTGGGATCTTGCCCCTGTTAGGTATAACTATTTGAGACATCTCTGGGTCATAGTGTTTCATGATCCACTGACTGAGATCCCCTGGCATGCTAGTGGCTTTTATATCCAACAAGCCACTCTATGTCTCTGATAACAATCTTTTGGTCATCAACAAGGTCCTTGTTTAACTTGAAAAGCCTTGCAGGTGATGACCTGTTCCTGGGACCCTAAGAAAGGTTGTATAGATATGAAATTACCTTGAATAGTTCAATATGAAAAACGGCATAAAAATGCAACAAGAAAATGACTTGTGCGTGGGTTCGGCACATGAGTTGCCCCCCCTCACCTCTAGGTGTGTGCTATGCTAGGGGAAACATGATCCAGGGACAGGTGGCGGGGCAACTTATGTGTGGGTTGGGCACATGAGTTGCCTCACCCCCTCCTTTTTTTGCCTATTAAAACATGATTATAATCCATTTTTTGTGTGGGTTGGCACATAAGCAACCATTATATAGCAAATAGGAAAAGAACATCGCATCTGCTTTTGGGACATAAAAAACTTTCTGATTAAGGGATTTGAAGTGTAGTTTACAAGGATTCAATAATACCTCAGTGTCAGCAACTTTACGGCGCTTCTTCTTTGGTTGTTGCTCTCGAGAAACATCCCCCTCATTCACACCTTCGAATGGAGCATCCTCATTACTGCTGGTGCTAGGACGCCGCTTCCCTCGGTTTACTACACGCTTTTGCCGCTTTCACTCGTAAACAATTGTTCGATTAATAGCTTGCTCTTCTGATACAGGTGCCTGCCAAAAAAGCAAGAAAGATAAACACTAAGATGCGCTTATGAAAAAAAGGGGTAGAGCGAGGTATGGGGGTGGGGTGGGCCAGTTAAACCTCCACTCGGACTTCAGATGCAGGAGATGGGACCCTATCGTGCTGCGACGATGTTGACTCCAGTTGATCACGCTTTTTGCTTGATGGACCAGCCATGTTTGCCTGAAAAAAATAACAGAAAATTAGCAAAGGATTAAACTCTTCACATGTTGCAATGTTCATTTCAGCATCGTATTTGTTTTCTGTAAAAACCTACATGAAAATTGAACGCCAATAAGGGACAAAAAAGACTACTAACAATTAGCATAAGCACGTCCCACAGCCTACCTGATAGCAAACATTTTTTGATAGCAGGCAAGTTCCTGACACCAAAAATTTGCCCAAACCCAAACCTGCCCAAGACTTGCCTGCTACACAAAGGACTAGTGGATAAATAAACTTGTCTGACGTTTTTACCTAACTTTCCTAATAGTGAACATCAACTTGCGTGGTACTTAATAAAAACACGGACTCCTACCCAAACCAACAAAACAGGGCCAAACTTGCCTGACGTTTGGCATAAACTTACCTGACGTTTGGCATAAACTTGCCTGCTGGAAAAAAAAAGTCGAGGAAAATTCCTCCGCAATCTGCAGCGGGGGCACGCACACCTCCAAAACCTATTTTCGACCACGAAAATCGCACTAACCAGCTGTGGGGGCGAACATACATCCATGGATGACTAGAACTAGCGCGAAGTGAAAAACGCTGGCCAGGTCGGAAAAACGCATGACGAATCCCTAGTAAAACTCCGCGCCACCAGCAACGGAGAGATCCAGAGCGGGATTTACCTTCACGTCGATGAACCGCCTCCTTCCTTCGCCACCGCCCGCACAGAACGACTCCTGTCTCGCTTCGTCTCCTTCGCCGTAACTACCGCTCTACGCGGCCCGCCGATCTCGCTTGCGAGAGCAGCTCCCCCAACGGCCGACGAGCCGCGCGGGAGAGCAACTCGAAGCACCGACCACCCCGCGACGCCTAACCACTCCTGAGAGCACCGATTTGAACTGCGGCGAGGCGGATTTGGGCAGGCGCGTCATCGATTTCGTCAATTTGGGCGAGGAGGAAGGAGGAAGGAGAAACCGCCCACACCACCGAATGGGGGGAGAGTGCCGTTACGAGAGGTGGAGAAGACACAGGTAATGGCGGGCCCCACCACGCGCGACGTCTCGTACCAGCCAGGTTCCACCTAGCCGCGATCGCATGCGATCGCGATGCATCCGACGGCTCTCGCAGGGTGTGCTCGTTTCAGTCAAATAGCACGCGTGCACTTTTTAGAATTTGGGTTTTATTATTATTTATCCCTCAAAAAAGTTAGATTTTTTTCATTTTTTTGTTTTAATTATTTTGATTTTTTTTCATATTTCAAATAATTATACGAGTGCCTGAAATACAAATATGAGCCACTTATTTAAAATATTTCTAGGTTAAAAAATATTCACACATTTTGCATAATCATCCATGCAATTAAAAAAAATGCTCATGGAAATCAACAAAGTTATACATCTAACTAGTTTTTTTATTATATGTAAAAAATAAATATTAAGTTTTCCTTATTTAAAATAGTGTTAGTTCAGTTTTAAAAATATTTTCGATGCTCCCATGGCTTGGACCGCCTTGCCTCTTCCTATCCTTCCTCATCATCTCCTGACATGGCAGCTGCCGAGTGCCGGTAATGGTAAACTCACTCACCCTCGCCAGTCGCGAAATACTTCTTAGCAGCAAATAGGCATCGGGCAGTACATAAATGCCCACAATTGGACACTTCGACGCGACAATTTTGACCACTTAGATGATCAAAATCGTCTGTCTAGGCGTATAATCCTGAGTTTCAAACAAGCTGAAGCATAGCTGAAGATTTAATTAGGAATGACAACTACATTTGAAATGACTTGTGAGATATGGATTCTCTAACGAAAAGATAAAAGACGTGAGACCTGTCACAGTCTGTCTTTGCGAGTGGCAATATGGCACCTCTTGAGTAACGTGATTATATTAGAAAACATAAATTAAATTAGGAAATATTCTGGTTTGTCTTATATCTCAGATATATCATGTACTTCTATATATATGTCCACGAGGCTCAAGCAATACAACAAATATTTCATCAAACCTCTTTCTCCCTTCTAACATGGTATCAGTTTCCGGATTCTAAACCCTAGCCGCCGCCGCTTCCGCACCCGCGCGCCGCCCCCAGGGAGGTGGACCGCCGCCGGGGGCCGCGTCGCCCGTACTTAGGGTTCTTCCGCCAGCCATGTTGACCGGCTGCTCTAGAGTCTTTTTCCCGAACCTTTGCTCTGAGTTTTTTCGCTCTCTCATCAGTCGTTTTGATTGGCGTTCTTTTTTGGCTTTCCGATCCAATCTTAATCGGTTTACGTCGCCCGCCGTCGCCGTCGACCCCATGCGCCTCTACTCCGACCCCGGCGCGATCAGCCGGCCTCTTCTCCGACCCGGCGGCCACGCACGCCGAGGCGGCCCGTCTGGGCCAGCCGCCGTCCGCGTGTCGGTCCTCCTGTCGCCATCCGCCTGCTGTCAACGCCCTGCTCCGACCGGGACACCTGCATCGCCCCGACCCGGCGGCCTCGCGCCATGCGACGGCCAATCATAACCGTCGCTCGCGCGCCGGCCCGCCCATCGATCCACGTCACCCGCCTCCTTTGTGTCTGCACGGCGGCCCGGCGATCTACCTCACCGGCCTCGTCCTCGACTGCGTCGGGCTGACTGCGTCAGACTCGTCGACTACCTCAGCTTGGGCCCCGCTGCTACGTTGGTGCTCGGGCCTTGCTGCCCGGGCGTCGGCGCTGCTTTGGCAGCCCAGGTGCCAGTGCTGACAAGCTCGTCTGCATGACGTCCCATGCCGTTCATCGTCGCCGGCCTCATCCCGGACTCCGCCGCCATCACTCCTCCACCGATCGGCATCCCTAACCTCGCGCGCGATCGGCTTGATCACCCGCTCGCCGCCGCAATCCGCCTCCTCTACACCGCGCGACCGACCTGGCCCGTTGGTGATGCACGCCTCCGCAGGTCCCGTGAAGATCGTCCTGAGTACCGCGCGCCTCTCCACCAATCGAGCATCGGGTTGCCGCTGCGTCGCCCCGTCGGCCGCAGCGCCGCCGCCCCGTGGTTCTCCTCGCGGCTGCATCGACTCGTGCGTTGCCGCTGCGTCGCCCCTTCGGGCCGTAGTGCCGCGATACGCGGTCCCCGCCGCCTCCCCGAGGTCGTTCCCGCGGCTGCACTGACTCGTGAACCGCCGTTGCGTCGCCCCTTCGTGCCGCAGCGTCGCGGCCCGCGGTCCCCGCCGCCGCCCCGAGATCTTCCCGCCGTCGCCCCGACCCGCCTGCCGCCGCTGCGTCGCCCCTTCGGGCCGTAGCGCCGCGGCCCGCGGTCCACTCCGCCGTCACCGCGCGTCGACCTCCCGTGGTATGCGCCGCGCCGTCTCCCTTGGCGCGGGAACACCACCGTCCGCGCCGGTCTTCGTCACGTTGTCAGGGTTCTTCGCCTACTTTGTCCACCGTCGCCGCCGCTACCTTCGTAGCCGCCGTCGCCCGTCCACCCCCTTCGTCTTCGTCCAAGCACCAGCCCGTCGCCAGCGTCGCCATCATCTACCCCGACCACTTCGTCTACTCCGACCACCGTTGGTGACATCGGCCCCGCGCCGATGGACGCCGCAATCGTCGTCGAGTTCTTCACTGTTGGCCCCACCGACTTCTCCGACATGGCGTACAGCTCGTGCAGGTCCCTCGTCTACGCATGCCCAATGCTGGCAACACCGAGGCGTGCCATCATCCACGACGTGTCCCCGGGCCTGGCAAGCCTGGTCGGCGCTTCATCAACTTCTTCTCCGTCAGTCTACGCATGCCCGGTGCTGGCAACACCGGTGCGTGCCTTCGTCCACGATGTGTCCCCGGGCTTGGCAAACCCGCCGCGATGGGTCGTCAACAACATTTTTTCCCGACGCACCCCTACTTCGATATCACTGCGCCCATGCTAACTCGGTGCCCGCGGCTCCACGACGACTTCCTCGACACCGGCCACCCCGACTCGACATCGACCACAACATTCTTCGCATGGCTACATCGACCACGGCTCCACTACCCACGCTCTTGGCTACATCGACAAACGACACAAAGGGCTACCGCCTGCTTGAGCAACCTCGTTGGTTTCCACTCCAGCCACGACTCCACGATGCGTCAACCGTTACGACTGTCGGGGGCTGTCCGTCGGCTTGCCTTCGGATTCTTCTCCAGTCTCACCGTCTGTGTCGCTACCGTTGTCACTGTGGGGGGATGTTGAGTAACATGATTGTATTAGGAAATATAGGTTAGACTAGGAAATATTCTGATTTGCCTTGTACTCCAAGTAGATCATGTACTCCTATATATATGCTCACGAGGCTCAAGCAATACAACAACTATTCCACCAAACCTCTCTCCCTTCTAACAGCACCGTATGTGCACCGTCCTGGATTGGGCAGGCACTGGCATTGGAGACTGCCCCACCTGTGTCTCTAGCAGCGGCCAGTGCCGGTAGAGTAACGCGCCCTCGGAGTTCATGTGCCTCTGCCCCGATGGCATGCTGCGGTCACATATGCCAGTAAGCCTGCAAATTAATTTTCATTATCATAATAGATTCCAGGACATGGAAATGTAATGAAAAATGTGATAGTTATCTTCAAAGATCAATAATACACCTGGTCAAGCTTTAGTCCACGGGGAGCAGTCACATCGCGTCTCACCCCCTGTGGCTGAGAGACTCTTATACCTCATTTTCGTTCGGCTGGACAATTTACTCTTTTGAAAACTCCATCTACTGCTGAATTTTGCTCACTTAGATGATCGAAATCGCCTGACGCTCAAGTCCCCAGTTTACCAGTCTGTGCTTTCGAGGATAAGATAAAGCTATGTCGAAGATGTGCCACGAAGGAAGTTTACCAGTCTGTGCTTTCTGTTCACTGGCCGATTCACGCGTGTACTACTACTATGTACAGACACTGTTACCAGTCAAGTATACCAGCTAGCACATCTTGTCAACCATGGTCAACAAGAGCGTGCCACCAACCGGCATTGATCGAGACGATGAGCCAGATCGAGATCTGGGATAGAATTCGCGTGTGTGGACGATGGTTGCCTAGCCAAAAAGCAGTCAAATGTTCCTGCAAACACAACTCGCTCACTGACTTGCCCTCTCCTCATATACATGTGCAGTTTCATGGACTCGGTGCCAAACAATTGTTGACCAAAGTCCTGCTCGATGTTCCCATGGCTTGGGCCTCGCCTCTTCCTATCCTTCGCCATCATCTACACGATGCTGACACCATTGCTTGCCGCAGCCTGTGAACCCAAGCGATGCGGCAACGTGACCGTCTCAGCCCCGTTCGGGGTCGTCTCGGGTTCTGAGGAGAACAGGTGCGCCCAGCTCGGGTTCCAGGTCCACTGCTCCGATGGAGTCCCGTACCTCGGCTACTACGAGCCCGAGCACGGGCTACAGATCCTGGACATCTTCTACATCAACGGTTCCTTGCTAGTCTCTGACGTCCATAAACTCAGAGGCTTCAATCTCTCTCACGAGAATGGCTGCCATGTCCCGAAGGCAAACACGGCCACCAAAATCAGGCATCCATTCTCAATAAGCCGCCTGAATCAGAACCTCGTCTTCTACAACTGCACCAGGGCGCCGGCGGCCCGAGCAGGGCTGGTGGAGACGGTGTGCCAGAACAACACGTTTGTCCGCGCGGGAGGGCGTTATAACGTGTCGGGCATGATAGACGGTGCCTACGCTTTGGAGGGATGCAGTGCCACCGTTGTGCCGGTGCTAGGGGTGTCTGTAGACGTGAACGCCGGCGACTACGAGGAACTCATTGGCGATGGCTTCCTCCTGACATGGCAGCCGCCAAGTGCCGGTAGCGGTAAGCTCACTCACCCTCGCCACTCGTTAAATACTTCTTAGCAGCAAATAGGCGACGGTCAGTACTACCTCCGTTCTTGTGCATAAGTCATCTTACAAAAATCAAATAATTTTAAAATACTTAGGCGCGGTGCATTAACTCCACCTCGTTTCTTGTTTCTTGACATGAATAAAGAAATCAACCAATAAGAAACGTGTGGCGTATATGTTTTCAATGATTTGAGTACCTATAGCATGGCGTGCAGTGGTCAGTTTGTTGCATGCAATGATATTGATTAGCAAAAAAATATTAAGGTTTCTCGTTGTTTCCCCCTGCCTTGGTCGCGATACATAACATAAGATAAGGTAGTACATAAAATCGCCTGACGCTCAAGTCCCCAGTTTCAACCAAGCTGGAGTATCACTTGAAAACATGGTTTGAAATGATATACATTTAAAATGATAAGTGATAAATAAATTCCTGCAAATAAGAGAAGTGAGAGATGCCAGATCTGTCGCCGTCTGTCATTGCTAGTGGCAAAATGGCACGATCCTTCCGATCTGTGCACTCCACACACAAATATTCGACCAATCAAGATTTTGAAGTCATGAGAAAGTAGAAGATAATGATACTTTGACCGTGGAAGGTCCAGCAATTGTTAGGCCGTGTTTGACCGTGGAAGGTCCAGGAATTGTTGACCGACTCCTTATTACCTTCTCACAACTCATTTAGTTTGCAAGAGCAAGCACCCCGCAAAAAAAAACGGTTTGCAAGAGCAAGCAGATGGATCAGTTTCAAGTCTCTGTAGCTGCCTTGTTCTGCTCAGCCATGCTTCTGCTCACTCTCCTCTGTGGCACCACCATAAGCTCCGAAAAGACCACAACACCGTCGTTAGCCTCAACGTCCTGCGAGCCGGCGGCGTGCGGTGGCCTCCGCATCGCGTACCTGTTCTGGCTCGGCGGCACACACCCGCCGGAGTGCACCTACCGGGCCTTTCGGGTCACCTGCGACACCACTGGTAAGGCTTTCCTCCAGAACTAATTAAGTACCGGATCCTGGATATCTCCTACGAGGAAAGATCATTCCGGGTCACCAATGACGTCGAGCTCTCAAACGGCACCTGCGACATCGAGCTCCGAGTGAATGCCTCCTCCGTTTGCTTTATATATAAAGCGGGACGAAAGCCTTTTTCGGTGAATGCCTCCTCCGACCTTGGCCTCGTGCCATTCAGCATCAGTCCCACCAACCAGGTGCTCTTCTTCCTCCACGACTGCACCGACCTGCAGGCGCGGCCGCCGTTGCCTATGTGGGCGACAGTGAACTGGAAGAATGATGGAACCAATATGTCAACCACTTTCAACTCATTCGCGTAGCTCGCCGGAGGGTTTAAGCCCGACAACAAATGGGCACTGGGGTAGGGAACTGCACGGTGTCACTGATGTCAGTGCTGGGGTTAGGTACCCCAGGGCGGCCGGGGCAAACCACCAGCGGCTGATGAAGGGAGGGTTTCTTCTTAATTACGCGGCCGGCGACTGTGCAGCGTGCGAGGAGAGCGGTAGACGTTGCCGGATTAACACCGACTACGATATCTCCGAGTGCCACTGTGCCAACGTTGTGTAAGATCAGCTGTGGTGAGCTTCACATGTATCATAGTCGTTACTCGTATCATAGTGGTTTATAGCGAAAGAGAACACATCATGTGTCTAACTGCTATTTACTTCCCCCATGCCAAAATAACTGACGTGGTTTTAGTTCAAATACACTATGAGAACTGTTTTGTACGATATCAACATAATGCATGTCACTGGTCTAGTTTTGTACCGTAAGTACTCTTCGGTTTTGGTGCAGTGAGGATCATGCTGGTATAACGTTCATTTGCAGAAAATAACAAAGCACGCGCACACGTTCCTGCTTGAATGTTGCAATGTTCTTTTAATATTGAATATTGATATGTAATGATTATCTCTTCTTTTCGAAAAAAGACCAACGTAGTACTATTGGGTGACACTGTTTTTATACATAAATGTTATGTTATATTCCAGGTAGCAAGAAGCGATGGCACAAGATTATGCTAATAGGTATGCTAATTTTTGGCCATTTATATATCAATAGCTCCCTAATAGTGATTATCTATAATAAATAGGAACCTGAAAAGTTATCTGTCTATAGTCATTGAAAATTGATTGTAAAAAAAACTTGAAACAAGCAGCTCTAAGCTTGTGCATAATAACGAGACCGGTCAATTTACAGTATTTAGCTTGTTGCTACTTTTGCCACCATGTACTCTTGCAGAAAGAGATATGTAAACTATTGATGGCCTAGAAATCATTATGACTGTATTATAACTTCGGGTTTACAGAAGGAAATAACATATGCTTCCATCTCAGGTATGATAGCAGCAGCTGCAACCTTTCTCTTTGCATGTCTTTATGTGCTGATATGGTATAGAAAGGGGAAGAGGTTATGGTTTCTCCTTTCCGAGACGACTAAAAGCAACACTGAAAAGAATTACGAGGCCATGATAGCGTCCTATGGATCCCTAGCTCCGAAAAGATACATGTACTCAGAGATAATGAAGATAATGTCTTCTCACAATGACCAGCTTGGAAAAGGAGGTTTTGGTGTCGTTTTCAAAGGAAGACTACACGATGGTCGTCTGGTTGCTGTGAAATTCTTGCATGACTGCAAAGGAAATGGGGATGAGTTTGTGAATGAAGTTATGAGCATTGGAAGGACCTCTCATGTTAATGTTGTTAGTCTATTTGGGTTTTGTTTGGAGGGATCAAAACGTGCTCTTATATATGAGTACATGCCCAACGGTTCCTTGGATAAGTACATTTACTCAGAGAAGCCCAAAGAAATTTTAGGATGGGAGAGGCTCTATGCGATAGCAATCGGGATTGCTCGTGGCCTCAAATACTTGCATCATAGTTGTAATACACGTATCATCCATTTTGATATCAAGCCCCAAAATATCCTTCTAGACAAAGATTTTAACCCGAAGATTGCTGATTTTGGTCTAGCTAAATTCTGTCATACAAAGGAGAGCAAGCTTTCAATGACTGGAGCTAGAGGAACAATTGGATTTATCGCTCCAGAAGTTCACTATCGGACCTTCGGGGTGGTTTCAACAAAGTCGGATGTTTATAGTTATGGAATGATGCTGCTGGAGATGGTTGGAGGTAGGAGAAACGTAAAATCAATTGTTGCAAAATCCAGTGAAAAGTATTTTCCAGATTGGATTTATGACCACTCTGCACAAGATGAGGGATTAAAAGCATGTGGAGTTATAAGAGAAATTGAGGAGATCGCGAGAAAGATGATCATAATAGGCTTGCGGTGCATACAAGTGTTACCTATGTATCGACCTACTATAACAGAAGTTCTAGAAATGTTTGAGAGAAGGTTAGATGATCTGGACATGCCGCCGAAGCAGAACTTCTGTGAACTGCTGTAAGATATTTCTCCCATATCTTTATTCCTTTGTTTTCCTATGTGATTAGTTTCTGCAATAATAACTTGACTACCCGCTTATGTCTCATTACAGTGAAAGCTCAGCTCAGAATTTGGATGTAAAAAGTTCATGTTCTACCAAACCTGAAGAGATCAGCCTTGTGAATTCAAAAATCCTACAACAATCGCCAACTCTTTGAGCAGATAGGCCTTGTGAATCAAAGAACCTACGTTCATTTCCAACACGGTGAGAAGTTGGCCTGTACTACTGTACATTCAGAAATTGAATTCGGCATTGTACTTGTAGTAGGATATATTCCATATATGCATGACCTAGAGTCAAGAGCAGCCGCATGATAGCATCCTAAGTTACCAACCACGGAAGGAATACAATTTATTCTGATGACTTTTGTGTTACAACTGCTAAAAGGCATCGGATGTAGAAATCTACCAAGACCTTTTTGGCTGTAAATTTCCCCCAAAACTTAATACTCGCGATTTGGGCTCGAACTTCAGCCCCAAAATTTCAATATTCCGATGTATATCCATCTAAACATTGTTACAATATATGTCAATTCATACTTTCATAGCAAGCAGATTAATCGTTGAAGAGGGAGGCACATACTTACTTGGTCCTCTCCGTAGATTGTAAATAGCGCCGTGCTTTTTCTTGAAGTGCACACAACCTGTCCGGCTACTACCTCCCAACTCTGCGACCGTATTCCTCTCTCCATCCGTCGGCGAGCTGTGGGTTTGCGCCGCTTCTCAGGCAACATCGCTTCAATGGCCCCTAGTTTGCCGCCGTAGCCACCTTTGATGCTGAGTGGGTCAGTGGGGGTGGACTAGGCTAGCGGTCGCCGTTCACACAATAGGAGACGTCGGGGTGAAAGGGCAGGCTCTTCACGGCGCGGGTCATGACAGCAGTCGCACGCCGCAGCTGCGCCGACAAGCGGACGAGCACAGCCGGGGATGACGCGAGGAATCAATAGGGGGAACATACCGTCGGCCAGTGGCGGCGCAAGTTCCTGTAGCCCAAACCAACTCATAGGACGAAGGTAGAAATGGTGAGTGATTTCTGACAGCGACATGGCAAGTTGCGTACGACTCAGGAAGCAACCAGGTGGCCCAGTCTGTTTTCGCAGCTCAATTCTGCCTTTTCCTCTATTGTTTTTTGGAAGATCATTTTCCTCTCTAATTTTGATAATTTTTCCTTTCAAAAAGAAAGGTTCAACCGCCAAAACTCTTGTCTGCAGATGCACAAATTCATGCCATAAAACTTGATGCAAAGTAACGATAGTAGAATCATGAGATGGATAACGATACTAGAATCATGTCAAGATATGAAATAAACATCTACAATTATGTTGCCCTCTATAACCCTCCTTCAAAATAGATAGTAGTGGTTTTATTATCTTGTCCAGCTTGAGACGACGGGATACCAATTTCATCCGTGACAAGGAGGTCCAACCAATGGAAGTTGGGACAACAGTACAAAGACAACTCGTCCAACAAGTTAACAATGCAAGTTTACCGCTACATGTCTGGCTAGAAAAAACAAGATCACAAATTTGTCACCCCCGCCATGAAGTGGTGTTCTAGTTACCATATTTGCGATGTGTCTTCCAAAGGCGAGTCACCTTGTACTCTAACAACTGAAGCCTAGATCAAAGATCAGACTAATTGGTAATCCTCCACTTCACGAGAGAAGCCTCCACTCATCAATAAAATGGGAGGGACCGTGATCCACTGATCCAGATGTTATTATGGGCAGACCATTGACATGACTATAGACAAGAGTGCTTGAGCCTCATCGACGCATCAGCACTACATGACCACTCATGTCTGACGGAGCCAACTAGTTGACTGCTTCACAAGGAGGGAACGGTGCCACCAGAAGTTATGATGGGTTGTCTTCTGCCTTAAACCGCCGCCACGTCATCGGGAAGATCGTCACACCACACATCTAGTTGTCTCCACCAGAGCTCGAGTCAGCAATGGCTAGGGCAACAATCATCTCCGCGCAGACACTTAACAACATTCCATCATAGCACGCCATAGTTCAAACATGTCGAGTTGGACATGCAATCCGGCATCGAGGTAGCAGTTGCCACCACACCTCCTTGTTGGGGGCCTCGTCGGCCTGCAACGCCAACTTGCCCGTGTGTTGGAATCCGCCATGACTATCTAGGAACATAGGCTTGGCCCTTTTGTGCATCGACAACAACAAGAGGAGGAGACAACTGTTTGTGGCTTGGATTGCCACGCGAGTCGCCCTACAGCAATGCATCAACCGGGGTCTATGCACGTAGATCTAGCATGTAACAGACCATAAGTGCACGCGACTCACGCATGGAAACAACAACAGTGGCTGCTGCCTTACCTAGGCCGGTTCGTTTGCATCTTTTGGTTGAAACTTATATGCATCAGGAATAATGGTTCGAAAAATAACACTCATATTTGTACGAGGAAGAACCCACATTGCCCTTGGAGGACTTGTCTGGATACCAATTGTCTGGCCCACAACCATACGAGGACTTCTAACTTTGAGAATGAGAAGTTTTCTTCCCGGGTTGGTGGTTATCACACTGTGGGGGAAAAACATTTACATGATTTTTAACAATAAGCTTACTTAGTACCTAGATTTTCTTCTCTAGAAGTCCATTCTCGCACTTAGGTCCAATGTAACGAGCAAATACTTCATCATGTTGATTCTTGAACAATTTATGGTTATAGTCGACTCATCAGTGGAAAAATAATATTTGCAATCATAACCAAATAGTAGTGTTGGATCAACATCCTTCCATCTTTTGAGCACCTATGTGCTCTTGGGATATTGCTCTAAGTTTCCAGTAGGTACCATCAGCGTTGATGTTCCTCATAAAGGCAATCCCTTCCTTGGTCATACGGTTCTTGTTCAGGATTTGTTTCTTGAGAACATCACAGAGGGTTTGATGTCTTTTAATACTTTTGAATATTTCTGTCTCAAGCAAATTCTTCAACCTGACATTCTTATTCACGACATTTGTGCAGGTTTTCTTCGGTGGCGGTGGTGGTGGCGGCGGGGGGGAGGGGGGGGGGGGGTAGTAACCACAGTCGCATTTGAAGAACTTGGGATAGCAATATCATAAGCATTTGGTGATTCAGACGATGATTTTTGAACAGTTTATAGTAATAGTTATAGTCACTCATCAGTGGAAAAATAATATTTGCAATCATATCCATACAAAAGTGTGGGATCAACATCCTTCCATCATCCAAGCACACATGTGTCTTGGGATATTGCTCAAGTTTCCAATAGGTACCATCAACCTTGATTTTCCTCGTATAGCCAATCCCTTCCTCCATAGGTTTCCTTTCTAGGATTTGTTTTTTGAGAACATCATGGAGGGTTTGATGTCTTCTAGTACTTTTGAACATTTCTGCTCAAGGAAAATTTTCAACATGACATTCTTATTCGCGAAATTTGTGCTTTCCTTGGATGAGGGCTTAGTAACCAGAGTAGCATTTGAAGAGCTTGAGATAGTAATATCAGAAGCATTTGGTGATTCAGACGATGAATTAGTATTTTCACGTTCAATGCACTTTGAGCAAGGCGGAACAAATTCATCTTGAGAGACACTAACTTGCCGAGCGAGAAAGGAGTGGTTCTCAATCCTTAAATCATCAGGAGGCAGTATCATCTTTTCAAGATCTTGCTTCCTTTTGGGGAATTAAAATTTAAGCTTCTCATGATCAAATTGAAAGAGCCTCATGACGAGAGAAGAGTTCTTCAAACTTTGATAGTAGAAGCTTATGTTCGTTAGTCCAGGGTTTTTTTTTGGGACCATATAACAATGTCACCCATTTCAAAAGCAACAGGAATGGGATATGGGCAAGTCGTGCGATTTGCACCGCGGTGAACTGGCGCAGTAGTGCAGGGCTGCAGGCCACATTTTTGTTTTTGAACACTTCTTTTCAATTGCACAATTCAGCGCGTCTCGGAGTCAGTCTTCCGGGTCAGTGTATGAAAGGGCAATATTATTAGCTAGCCAATGGGAGTAATATAGTGAGGAAGCTTGACGTTTGACAAAGTCGTCACCTAACGTGCTGACAAACATTTCCAATCTGACAGTGGAGTTAGACAAAAGAATGCAAGGGAATCTGTCCTACGTACATGTGTGTCCCCTTCTGTGGATGGCGGCAAAACCAGTTGCTGCCCTTGGCTTCTTCCTAGGACTGGCCAGTCGTACATTGTTTTAAATAGCTCCGCTATAGCACGCTATAGCATTTACAAAAGATCTTGCGCTAAGAGACATTGGTCCAAACAAATGAATAAACATTTAAATAGCCCGCTATAGCTCCACTATAGGTGCGCTATAGCATTTAGAAGAGGTTCATCGCTAAGAGGCTTAGCGCGCTATTTAAAACTATGCGTATAATCTTCACACCATCCCCGCTAGCTTCTCTCATCTACGATCCACTGATATCATGATCCCGCTCTTACTGCTGCTCTTGGCTTCCTTCCTTCCATTGCCTCCGTTGGTTAGCGCACAAGATTTGGCAACCTGCTTGCCCAAGACTTGCGGCGACCTGACCGTGGCCTACCCGTTCTGGACGGAGGAAAAAGATCAGCAGCCGTGCGGGTCGCCGTCCTTCCAGATCAACTGCGACGGCGGCCAAGCATTCCTCAGTCGCTCCTTGCTCGGGCAATACCAGGTCCTTCAAATCTTCGCCGAGAACTCCTCCTTCATCGCCGTGGACAACAACCTCCCGCTCGACGACGGCTGCCCCAGGTATTGGTTCAACATCTCCCTGGGTCTCGGGCTGGGGCCGTACACCTTCAGCAAGAAGAATAGGGAGCTGCTCGTGCTATACAACTGCACCGAGCAGCAGCAGGCGACACCGCCAGGATTCCTCCGTACGGGTTGCGCCAATGAATCCTTCTACCGCCTTGGCGGGGATTACGGCAACCAGCGTGAACGGAGCCAACTCCCTCCGTCATGCCGTCTAGCCGTCGTGCCGGTCCTTGACTTCGCAAAGGGCAGCGACTACGCCGCCAGCATGAGACAGGGGTTTCTTCTCGAGTGGACGGTAGCCTCAGACGATTGCTCCAACTGCGTGGCAAGCGGCGGCCGGTGCAGGTACGCCAATGACGGCACGGGGTTTTCCTGCAGTTGCTCCGACGGCGTGCGCCCCGAGAAGTGCGGTGAGTTCAGGAACTCAACTCTGCACATCTTGTTAAAGAAAACTCTTACTCTTCATATTGATTTCCCTAGTTAATTCTTAATTCTTTTCTACAAAAGAAATGGAGCTCCAGCACCATGGAGCCTGAATTTGAAATTTTCAAAAATCAACTTATAACTTTAACATTTTCTGAAAAAATTGTTGGCCCAAATTTCGTACGTGTTCGTAGACGATTACTTTCCGTCAAGAGCTATCACGCAGTTGTCGAACCGGCCGAGTACTTTCCGGCCGTACGGTAGACTGTACGTACGAGAAGGCTTGTTCGTCGAGATGACACGAGCTAGCTGAGGAGTTGACGCGCACGTCCTAACCAAGCAAGCAGCCTGGTTGATTGATCTACAGGAGACTTGCTCACGTAGAAGCTAGCTAGACGTACTTGATCGATTGATCTCGCCGGGTACTCAGGCACACACGCGAAATACGAGGCGCTGATGTATATCAATAGGTGTGTGTCGCACCTAATACTTTATTTCTTTTGATCTGAGTTACAAGATTACAGGGGATACATAGGATTATATAGTAACTAATCTAGCCTACCACTACAAGTTCTATTCGGTGATGTGTTCTACTGTTCTGGTCCGAGCCGGACACAGACTACTAATCGTGGTTAATTCCAACAAAAGTTACACATGTATATAGGGATGTACAATACATGTTTGTAAAGTTTCATGATAAAATCATGTGAGCTGAAAAAAACCAATGAAATTCTAGCAGCATGTACTCTATTATTCACTATAAAAGTTCATGATTTTATTTTTCTGCGTAGAACTGTAGATCACATCAAAACGTATTTCACAATAAAAATACACAAACATGAAGTATACATCCCCATATCGTGTAATTTTTTTGGGGGGTTTTACAGAATTTCGAGCTCCATGGAACTAGGGAGTACAAAATCCTCACTCAATTTTTAGGAGGAACCACACCCCAGTTTTTTAGGAATACTAGGCCCTAGTTCTAATTAACACACCAAGTAAGCCCTGGAGTGACTTCTCAATTCTTCTTTGTTTGATTTTTCGACAACCCTTATTGTTGCATTGTGTTTTACAAAATGACGACAACGTATAGGAGTATATAAGTATTACACAAGGAGTCACACGTCGAATATGACAGTGCTGAGAATTACTTTGTGATGAAGCTTGGCTTGAGTCCTCTTATTGGCATCTTGATTGCGATTTGATTCATTGATGTGACCTGTAATAAATGTAACTAGGCTTAATTTGCTAACTTTATCATTTAGTCATAGATATGTAAGCCGTACGGGTGTTCTGGATAATGCTTCCTTTTTGGTTTGCTGTTGGGATGTTTGTTTGATTGATAGTACTTTGTAAAAATTGGTGGTTCCTTTAAGAGAAATCAACTAATAGGATGGTTGGGTAAAAAATAGGAAATTATAGGAGTATATATGGTGGGTTAACCCTAACCAATGCCCGGTAATCGAAGTCTAAAGTGAACGGAGAACTGCCTGTCAGACCAGGTGGCTAGTCAGAGTAGTCTGAAATGCTCACATCTATGCTAACCTTTAAAAAAAGGGATGCCGCCAAGCATTAGTCATGGTGAAGTTTTCTTTTCTAAACGATTTAAAGATTGAACCTAAAGCAAATGTCCTCATACTCCAATTAGTTTGTGGAAAAATCAAAGAAAAGAGAAGAACGGAGTAGTCAAACATTCGAGGCGCTGGTTCAACTGACTTTCCCAATCCTTGGGTTGTTTACTGGTTTATTTAGTTTTGCCAACGCAGACGGCAAAATTTGTGCTGGCATTTTTGGCCACATCCATTGCCCTTCAGTTTTCTTTGGGTCAATTTTAATTTTGAGTCAGGTCAAATATGTCACAATTGAAGAGTCGGTGTTTACCTAGTTGTGCTTCATAGGCACGGAGCTCCTCCCGACCAACTTTCCCCTTCCAAGATAGAGTACTCTCATTACTGTACTTTTCCATGGATAAATAACCTCTAGAATCAGTAGCACTTGGCCACTTGCCAGAATCCTCAGCTGCTTGAATTATAAATTTCAGAAGTTTATGCCCGACCCTCGCTTCTCTCATCCACGATCCACGATATGGCCATCCTGCTCTTACTGCTGCTCTTGGCTTCCGTCCTTCCTTTGCCTCCAGTGGCTAGCACGGAAGATGTGGCTACCTGCTCGCCCATGGCATGCGGCAACCTGACAATAGCCTACCCGTTCTGGCTGGAGGACGCAGGCCGGCCGCCGTGCGGCTCCCCGTCCTTCCAGCTCAACTGCAACGGAAGCCAAGCGCTCCTCAGTCGCTCCAGCTTCGGGGCCTACCAGGTCGTTCAAGTCTTCCCCGAGAACTCCTCCTTCATCGCCGTGGACAACAACCTCCCGCTCGACGACGGCTGCCCCAAGTGGTGGTTCAACATCTCGCTAAGTCTTGGGCTGGGGCCGTTCATCATCAGCAAGAAGAACAGGGAGCTGCTCGTCCTTGACAACTGCAGCAAGCAGGTGACGCCGCCGGGATTCAACCGCACGCGTTGCGCCAACGAGTCCTTCTACCGACTTGGTGGGGTGTATGGCGACCACCAGCGTGAACAAAGCAGGCTCCCTCCATCGTGTCGTGTCGCAGTGGTGCCGGTCCTTGGTTTCGCTGATGGCAGCGACTATGTCCCCATCATGAGACAGGGGTTTCTTCTCGAGTGGACGGTGGCGTCAGGCGATTGCTCCAAGTGTGTGGCTAGCGGCGGCCGGTGCTCTTATGGCAATGATGGCACCGGGTTTTCCTGCCATTGCTCCGACGGCGTGCGACTGATAGAGTGCGGTGAGTTCGGCGACTCAACTCTGCACCCTAGTTAATTCTTTCTTCTTTTAGATGAACGAAAGAGTAATTTCTAGGACGAACTAGGCATCAGTTTAATTAACACACCGACGAAGCCCTCGTTTGGTTCTTCGGCGACCCATCGTCATTGCAGTATCTTTTAGAGTGAATTTTCGTTTTTACTCTCTACTTTGTCATTATTTACGCTAATTACCCCACTTAGCAGCTTTTCATCCAGATTACTCCACCTAGAGAATCATAGTGGGAGTAACTTAGCTACTTCATCCGTTTCAGTTTACAAGTCCTACGCGTATACTTGGGTTATCAATTTTATCACCCTAATATAAACTATATAACACAAAAATTATACCATTTAAAAATAGAACATCTGAAGTTTATATTAGTATATTTTTTGTAATATATCAATTGTATTAGGTTGGTCAAATTGATAACCTAGGAGTACACGCATATCCTGTAAACTGAGAGAGAGAGGGAGTAGTCATATAGCGCACTTTGAGAAAATTCTGCTTATGTGACAAGTAATTAATAAGAGGTGGTAACATAATATGTTACTGTAAGCGCTTTCAAGACAAGATGAGTCTACGAGCTAATAAATGAAGCCATCTATGATATTACTATTATATTACTTTGCATTATGAAGATACTAAATTAGACTAGTGTCATATGCATGACACTAGTCTAATGTACTCCCCACTATGACCAGCCTAAACCCAGACGGAGATAGTAGTAGACTATGGTGCTTCGCTCGGGATTGTCTTGGTCCTCTCGACCAACTTTCCTCTTCCAACATAGAGTACTCTCATTACTGTACTTCTTCATCGGTAAATAACATCTAGAATCAGTAGCACTTGACCACTTGCCTGAAGTCAACTGTTTGCATTATTAAAACTTCGATAATATACTTCAACTGGGTACCCAAAAATTAGAGACAGAACTAGTGGCTCAGCCTAGTTTGATGGGTACCAAAAACTAGTGTGCTTCTTTTCTGATCAACCATCATTAGTTATGTTACTTTTCGGAATTGCATAATTACATATTCCCTCCGTTTTTATTTAGTTCGTGTATTAGTTTTAGTAAAAATCAAACTTTATAAACTTTGACAAAATTTATAAACAAAAATATTAATATATACAATATCAAATCAATATCATTAGATTTATTATTTAATGTACTTTCACATCATATAGATTTGTTATAGTAAATGTTTGTAATTTTTTCTATAAACTTGATCAAACTTTACGAAGTTTGACTTCAATCAACTCTAATATGCAAAGTAAATAAAAACGGAGGGAGTATTAATTAATATGCTATTAATTTGCAGATTTTCAACAGGTTGTGTTGTTCGTACATGATCTTAGATAACATCAGTATTTATGTAAAATCAATTTTTCAATTTATAGGTCCTGGTGGGTCATCAGTTCGTGATATTAGATTAGTGTGTGACATTAAAATCAGATTGCGAGAGCTATACTCCAATTTGTTTTGTCAGTGCTCAGAATGAGTGTATCCAATGATAACAAGTTACATATACAGACTGGTAACTGGCAGAGTAGGATTTCCCACAATAATGTGGGCATATAACTTGTATTATTGTGTCAAACTAGTATTTAAACGAAGTGGGATATGCAGTCCGTGTGCTCTTTACAGTATTGCGTAGATCATTGTTTTTATGTGTTTATGTATTTAGCCTGTTAATTAATTATTATTTTTGTAAAAAAATATAGTATATTGGATGTTATTGATTTTTAAACTAAATATTGTGTGATATTCCAGGTAGCAAGAGGGCTGGCACAAAGATACTACTAATAGGTGCGCTAACATTTACACCATCTTTTCACATGTTATCATTTAAATGCCAATAGTTCCTAAGATTCATATTTTCTTAAGTTTGATTGTATAATTAGTTTGGAACAAATACTCTCAATTAGTGCATAATAAAAGTCCACTGGGATCAATACCTACGATCTTCATTTTTCCCTACTTTTGCCGCCTTGTACTTTTTCAACCCTTTTAACCCACTCCTATAACCCGTTGGAGAATGGGTCGTGCGACATAAAGCTCCTCTTTGCTGGGACAGAGTACAATTGAGCATTAGAAAATCGGGAGCACGTGTTGCTAGCCTTTGGGTGCTTGTAGAGCTGCAGGAAGTCTGCAATGGTGGAGCGGCCGTACAGAAGGGCATATTGTCCCAAATTGGGAGCTGTATGTAGAGATATGGACAAGGTAGAGAGAGGCAGTAGCAACCTGATTGGTGAGGTCCAACTCCATGTGTCACAAACACCACGTAAGCGTCCCGTAGGCACCTAACTAGTGGGTCTGATGTTGTATCTTTGCTGTCCAAACTCACTAATAGGATCGTTTGGGCGGACTGAACAGATTATAATAGAACCTGTTGTTTTGTGAAAAAAAAATTGAAAGCATGTGGTCATGTGAAACCTTAACCATAGAACTAATTAACTTGAATTTAAAAGCCTTGATGTCCTTAGAGATCTAAATATCCATATTATAACACCTGGTACATCTACTTCTTCAATCTCAGCTTTGACATCAGCCGCTGCAACGCTACTCTTTGCATGTATTTACGTGCTAATATGGTATATGACGGGGAGAAGGAACTGGTTTCTCCTCTGGAAAACGAATAGCAGCACCACTGAAAGGCATTATGAAGCCATGATAATATCTTATGGATCACTTGCTCCAAAAAGATTCACGTACTCAGAGGTAATGAAGATAACGTCTTCTCACAATAAGCAGCTTGGTCAAGGTGGTTATGGTGTGGTCTTCGAAGGAAAGCTACATGATGGTCATCTGGTTGCTGTGAAATTCTTGCATGATTGCAAAGGAAACGGGGAAGAGTTTGTTAATGAGGTTATGAGCATTGGTAGGACCTCTCATGTGAATATTGTTAGCCTGTTTGGATTTTGTTTGGAGGGATCAAAACGAGCTCTTATATATGAGTACATGTGCAATGGTTCTTTGGATAGATACATTTACTCAGAGAACCCAAAAGAAATTTTAGGATGGGAGATGCTATATGGAATAGCTATCGGGATAGCTCGTGGACTGGAATATTTGCATCATAGCTGTAATACATGGATCATCCATTTTGACATTAAGCCTCAAAATATCCTTCTAGACCATGATTTTTGCCCAAAGATTGCCGATTTTGGTCTTGCTAAACTGTGTCGTACCAAGGAGAGCAAGCTTTCAATGATTGGTGCTAGAGGAACAATTGGATTCATTGCTCCAGAAGTTCACTCACGAAACTTTGGACTTGTTTCAACAAAGTCAGATGTATATAGTTATGGAATGATGTTGTTAGAGATGGTTGGAGGCAGGAAAAATGTGAAATCGGTGGCTGAAAAATCAAGCGAAAAGTATTTCCCGGATTGGATTTATGATCACTTTGCTCAAGACGATGGATTAAAGGCATGTGAAGTTACCGGTGACATTGAGGAAATTGCAAGAAAGATGACCTTGATTGGCTTGTGGTGCATACAAGTATTACCTGTGTATCGCCCTACTATAACCAATGTTCTGGAAATGTTTGAGAGAAGCTTAGATGATATGGCCATGCCACCGAAGCAGAACTTCAGTGGACTACTGTAAGATAGTTCTACATCTACTTGTGTTCCCTTTTTCCGTGAAGTTCTTTTTTTCATATACTTTTAGTAACTTGACCTACTTGCTTATCATTGATTCCAGCGAAAACGCAACTCATAATATGAATGTACAAAGTGCAAGCTCTACGACATCCGAGGAGATAAGGAATGTGAATTCAGGAAACACACAACAATTTCTACCTCTTTGAGAAGGTAACCTGTACTAGAGTATATTCAGAAATTGAACAGGCTCAACTAAGGTCGACATTTTATCATAATCATTAAGTAATTGCTAATGCATAATTGACAGGAAATTCCAATATAAATTACTCAGTCTGCCAATTTTGGTTGAAAAAACCTAATAAGAAGCGCTTTAAGATTATATAGAAGGGTCATGTTATGGGGATCTAACAGTGGTGAAATCAAAAAATTTGGTTTAACTGCAGCAAACGCTTAGCTCATGTGTTGTGTCCGAATGACCAAGTGTAAAGGGCGGCTCTATCTATAAAGCATGCTTCTCTGATTATAAATAAAACTCAGATAAAGGTCTTGTTGAACTTAAGTTCCATTACGGAAAAGCATTGTCCATGTAAGGAAATAATCACTGCATCACTAGATGGGGGTTATGTTGACTAACACATAATGTTTTTTTCAGGTTGGTAGTTGGGAAGGGCGTGTCAATCAGAAGAGGCACAATGTCATACCTTTGAATTCATCTTACATTAGGAGTGGCGACAACAAACTTGCATAGTCGGTTATCATAAAACCCATTGTTGATAACAATCACAGCAATGTCATCGTCACGGGCTTGCATTATAGTTCTGCAACAAACAAAAATTAGCATGCATATGGAGATGTCAATGCCAATCAATTTTTCTCTCCGACAGGCACCTAAATGCATGTCATATTTGTACCAGCGCATACCAAGGTTGTACCACTTGCCTGTCACCAGGTGATAACCGAAGCCTCCTATCACTGTATTCCAGGAAGTACTAGCGCATGAATTTTGTTGTGTTCCGCCTTACAAGTTGGAATAGATAAAAGGATTGGATCTTATGCCAAAGGCCGAGACTTACCAAGACCTTCCTGGCTATAATTTTTTTTCGAAGATCGGGGGAACTTTCCCCGGGTCCATTGCATAGAACATGAAATCAAACTGGTCTGTGCAGTCAAGTGATATTCCGGAGTAAAATTTGCCCCTAAAAACTCAATAAACACGATTTAGGATTTAATTGTGGCCCTAAAATTTTAATTCTGGATATAATTTAAACATGGGAGTAATCATATGCCAATTCGTAGCAAGCAGAAGCTGAAGGCGGTATACTTACTTGGTCCTCTGCTTGATAGGTGGTATCGACTAGAGGAATAGCATTGTGCTTTCACTTCACGTGCGTACAACCTCGCCGGCGACCACCGCCCCCTGCACCGATTTTACCCTTCCGCTGCTGGCGAGACGAGGGTTTGCGCCGCTTCTCAGGCAACATCGCTACCGTGGCTCCCCATTCCCTGCCCTAACCGACGCTGAGCTAGTTCAAGGGGGTGGAGGCTAGTGACTCTGGCACTCTGCTCTATGCGTGCGACGGTGGCCCCGCACGCTACGGCGGCGCCTGGATGGAGGATGGGCTAGAAAATCGGGGGCAATACGCCATTACCAGCCAGCTAGCGGCGGCGTAACGCCGCGAACCAACGAGAGAGAGACGTGGGCGCCTCGGCGGGTTTGGGTCGTAGGCCTTTGCAAAGGCCACGTAGTCGACCGAACGACCCAGACAACAGGATCAGAGCCACATAACGGGCCGCATGGGACCCAAATTGGCCTGTTCGTTCGGATAGCCCAATCCTACCTTTTTCCATAATTGTCTCGAAAAAAAAAACTTCCCTTTTCCATACTTTATTTTGGGAAAACGATGATTTTCGTCTCCAATTTTTCTGGTCCAAAGTCGATCCTACGAAGGGGCTCACCCACCTAGCATTGCGAACCTGAATGTTCTGACGCGAGCATAACGTAAATCATGGGACTATAGCTAATCAGCACGCACGCATGCACGAAATCAAACCAACACAACCCCGCCGACGTGCCTTGTCCACTCAACGCAACGCAACACCACGGCCAACCAAGATGCATCCCCCGTTGCCACGAGCACTCCTCTCCGTCCGGCTGGAACTGTGCTAGTATGTGCACCTGCCCCATAGCTCACGGCATCCATAGCTTTTTGCACCTCTCTTCATCCGAGACCATACATGGTCCTTACACAGGTTGGACACAGCTGAAAAGTCCTCAGCCACCCATAGTTTTGTCCCAGGTCCCCCTTGCCCGTCAATTGGGGTACTAAAGGAATTGGCCAGGTCCTCAGCCAACCGTATGCCATTCATTATTGGCCACATTATTCTCTCTCATATCTCCTCACAGCCCATGCATGATCGCTGATTCAGTTTGCCCCATCTGGTTGTTGCTGACAAATATTTCAAGGCTTATCTGCCGATGGCTGTGACCTGCTGGTTCTTAATGTTCGCCGGGGCATGGTGGCTGCCACTGATGCTCATGGCGGCTGAGCAGAAGCAAGGAGAAGGCTGCTCGGGCTCGCCCAAGACATGTGGCAATTTGAACATCTCCGACCCATTCTGGCTCACCAACTGGGAGACGGGAAGACCATGTGGTTCCCCGGACTTCGAGGTCGCTTGCTCTGGAACACTCCAATTCTAGGGCTCATTCGGTTTGGAGGAAATCTAAACGTAGGAATTTGGAGTAGTATAGGAATTTGATAGGATGGCACTTGCCACCCTAAGGAATTGACTTGCCTCGTTCTACGCACAAAATGAGCTTTGAGTGGATGTGTAGTTTCCTCCAAAAGCATAGGAAATGAATAGTATTCCTATGAAATTCCTTTACGCATTTCCTACAAACCGAATGCATATATAGGAAATTTTCCTCTGAAATCCTTGTTCCCATGTTTTTCCTATAAAAATCCTCCAAACCGAATGAGGCCCTATGGAGCTCTGTACCCTCGGGTCAAGGCTTCGAAATCATTGACATCTCGTACGAACAATACACTTTGCGAGTGGCTGATAGAGCCAAGAAGTACTTGCTGAACGCCTCTGACAGCTGCGGAGTAAGGATCTGGAACACCTCGGCAAAACTCGGCGTCCCGTTCAGCATCAGCCCCGCCAATCTGAACCTCATCTTGTACAACTGTATGGAGGAGGCCGCAGAATCAGCTGTTAAACCTCGGGACACAGAGCTTGTGCAGACCACGATGAAGTGCGGGAACGAGAGCAAGGTGCTTGTTCGCACGGGAGTGCGTAACGATGAGACAAGCGACTACAACGGCTACGCTATACACGGCTGCATCGCCGCCCTCATGCCGGTGTTGGGCACGTCGTCCGGTGAGCCAAATGCGAGAGACTACGAGCAGCTCATCAATGATGGCTTCCTCTTGACATGGGGTGCACCCCCTGCACGTAAGTTCACCTGCTAAATCACCTTTAATCAAGCTCGAATGGCAGTCCCTTTATTTAGAAACCAAGCAGTCAATCATGTCACTCACTTATTACTCGTAATAGCTCAACCACCACTAGTTACTAGTAGTACTCATGGATTGCATTATTTTAACAATTAACCATGTCAAGAAACTTGAAATACCGATTTTTACAAGCAAAATGTTGTGAGTGAAATGTACGACAGGAACGTACAGCTGGAATTCAGTCCCCCAATCCATCACTAGCGACCTCTCAAATCCGGTTAGAGTAAATTTTGGTTTTGAGAAGCCAAACCGCACCTAGCCTATCCTTAATGTAAAGGGAAATTGTAAATTCCAAATGTTCGGATTTTATGAACATTGTAATTTTTAGAGCGATAAAAAATCATGCATTGAGTGGGGTTTTAACCCTGGTTGTTTGGTAACTAAACTAACCCAACAACCAACTCACCATGTTTATCTTTTGTTTAGGTAAACAAATTTTTTGCACTTGAGTTTGTGTGTCGATTTTTTTTGCCGCAAATAGTTCTGATCGAGGAAAAGACACACATATGGGTTTTCGAACCCGTCTCCTTGTAAGCAACAAGTGTTGACCCAACAACCAACTTTTCTCTGCTAAGTTTTTGTCTTTGTAGTTGACTTTTTATCTCTATTTTATTAGTACAAAAACTTATAGGTATGACAGTGCCTGCGTAAAATTGTTTCAAAGATGACAAGGATAATGTCTCCACAAACTTACCTACAAATATCATGGCAACTTCACTTGAGGGATATTTTGGGTTGAAACATACCTTGATAACTTCTGTGCAAATGGCATGGTAATTTGTGCACCGGGAGCCGATAACTTACGTCTAAATGTCATGATAACTTCGACCGGGGGTGAAAAAATTATTGAAACATCTCCCCGGTAATTTATGTGTAAACAACATGGTAATATTTGCATGGCAACCCTGATAACTTAGGCACAAACACCACGGCAACTTTGACCTGAAGGAAAAAAGTTATCAAAAATGTACCCCGGTCCGGTAACTTTTGTATAAACATGATAACTTAGACACCATGATAACTTGGACCCTGAGAAAAAATGTTGAAAAATATATTCATGGTAATAGAAGCACTGCATACCTGATACTTAGGTGAACCAGGGGTGGGGGGAGGGATTTGTTGAAAAATATATTTCCGATACTTTGTTGCAAATAACACGATATTATACACACAATAAAGTTGATAACTCAATACAAACTCCACGGTAACTTTTGACCCCGGGATAAAATTTTGTTGAAAACATACCCTGATAACTTGTGTGTAAATAACATGGTAATATACATACAACAGAGCTGATAACTAACTTAATCCAGACGTGGTAACTTTTTGACCAGGGAAAAATGTTGTTGAAAAATACTCCCAGTAATTCAAGTGTAGACAACATGATAATACACGCACAAGAGAGCTGATAACTCATATACAAATATCGTGGTAATTTCTTGACCGAGCGAATGAAAATTGTTGAAAAACATATCCCGATAACTTTTATGCAATATGGTAATATACACAAGAAAGCTGATAACTTACTGCAAGCATCATAATCACGTTTTGACCCTGCGATAAAAGTTTGTTGAAAACATACCCAAAAACTTTTGTGTAAATGACACGGTAACTTATATATGACAGACATGATAACTTACGTAGCCCAGATGTGATAACTTTTGGTCCAAAACAAAGTCATCAGAACATATCAATATGGAATCTAGTTTTGAAGATGTCGTCGAGACGATTATTTTTGTAAAGACGGTTTTCAATCGGAGCGATGGTTTAAACTACAAAACATTTTGAAATTTGAAAAAAAAAGAAAAAAATCTAGGATGACATCAACTTTGTCTTTTAATGCATATATGCATATAATTAGAGGGAGGAGTGCCCCTGAAAAGAAAATTAGTCATTCTAATGCATGCATATGTATAATTAGAGTGAAATACGGATCGTTCTTATCTATTGCTAAAATCTGAACATTTGGTAGTTATAAAAGTCCTAAAGTAAAATCTTGTTAGACGAAGTAGATTTGGTTTCGAGGGGCTAAACCACACCTAGCCGATCCTTTATCCTTTTTAGAGTAAAATTTGTGCAACGCGGCTGCTCGGCCTTTTATATTTACTCTGCCGCAGCCGCGGTGAGTATAGTTTTTTCCCTCAACTCACGCCCACCGCTCTCCCCTGCTCGGCCGCATCCACTCTCGCGTTGTACTCCTTGCCTCTGACGACCACCTTGCACGCTGGTCGACACCCCGCAGCCCAACGACCTCCGGATGCCAAATTCCAGTAATCTTTTTTCTTTATTTTGTCGCCCTTTTCTTCATCTCCAGCCACATCGATGCTCCTCCTCGCCATCCCTAGCCCGGCAGCGGTTCTCACATCATCCCTGGTCACACCGAAAGGTGCAACACGCGCGGAGGAAGGCCTACACAGAGGAAAAGTCGCTTGCAAGAGTGAAAAGTGGCTGCCGGCCGCCATCGCCGATTCCGATGAATGCTTGTGTTCTGGACCACACCATCACACCACGAGGAGAAGCATGAATGGAACACCCATTGAAACAAAGAAACGCCAAGCCATTGCTCATGGAGGAAGAATTTCGTCTACTTTCTTGACTATTTCGTCACACGCTCGCGCACGGTGAGATTCTATCAAATTACTTTTCCGGAGAATCTATCCTTGGTTTCTAGCTAGCTCATGGATATAATCTAGTGGCGAGAAGTCATCGTTGACTACCTAGAAGGAGGTAGGAAGAAGGTAGAAGGGAGGGAGAGAGGCTTCCATGTGGGGTATAGCTCATTTGAGAAGTTAACTTTGAGGGTTTAGTTGGAACCGTATTTTTTTAGCAGAGCAAATATAAGGAGTTAAGTTATAAGGGATCATATAAGGGCCTAAATTTTCAGGGATATACTGAAGACGCTCTTAGGGCAACTCTAACCGATCCCTAAAAAATAGAGGAGGATACGACCGTGTAAACCTTAGTAGAGTATATTTACTCCACTAAGTTTTACTCGGTTCTAGCCAATCCTCTAAAGTTAGCGGAGTAAAGTTATTTTTTGTGGTTTATGCATTCCGTCGAATATTTGTCATGACTGCCCGTGATGACGGTGGCCACGACGGAAACGCTGGTGTCAGTTGTGGCGGTTGTGCTCGACGAGGATGGAGGGCGGCGTTGGGGTCGCTGTAGAGCCACCTGTGAACCAGCGGCAGCGAGCAGCAGCATGATGCAGCGGGGAGGAGCAGCGGTGAGCACCAAGAACCAGAGGCGACGCGCAGCAGAAGCAGCAGCATGCACCGGCGGGAGGTGCAACGGACAGCAGCAACAGCGTGCACTCACGGGGCTCTCCTTGGAGCTGGACCCGAAGCGGACGGCCTTGGATGGGCAACCAGACCACATACCTGCACACCCAGTGGTCACCATTGCGGCCGGACTGAAGCTGCGCCATGGCCTCGCGAAGCTGCGACGTTTCCGACACTGACAGGCGGTGGTTGGCCTCGTACTGCCTCAGCTTCCGGCCTGCAGCGACTGACGCTGCCTTCTGCGAGGATTCTGTACGTCGTCAAGGTCACCGGCGAGGTTGGAGGTCGCCGCCATCGACAAGGGAGCTTGATGCGAGTGGCCGGCTGGGCACAAGGAGGTTTTTGCATGAAGAAAATTTATCCTCGGCTGCATCGAGACGGAGTATGTTTAGCAATGGGATAGACGCCGGAGTATAAATTATTCTCCTCTATTAGGTTTAGGGGACCGGCTAGGTGTGGCATATAGAGGAGTAAAACCGAATTTATCCTCCCTTATAGCCGGATAGAGAATCGGTTAGAGTTGCCCTTAGTCCACGGCGGACGTACACTCACATCCTAGCTCATTGGTCAATACATGTCCATGGTGTTTTGCTTAACTAATCTACTATATCTAAATAGAAGCACCCCACTACCTCATTTCTCTTGACATGCGAGCTATCCACATGGCAATCCACATGCAGCCTTTCAACTCGGTCCAACTCAGCAGTGTAGCCACGTCATCAATTCCATATACACTTCCTATTCCTTTGATTTAATTTCTATTTATATTTCTAGCTGCTTAGTTCTTCACCGCAGAACGCTTCATTTTCCCGTTCTTTTCACCGCAGAACGCTTCATTTTCCCCCGAATTGAAGGCCCACTGCTCTGGCCGATCTCTTCTTCTTCTCCACGACGGTTTTGTTCCACAATCGATTCCCCATTGAAGGGGCCAATATATTCTCCAAGGCAGCGTTGTTTCTTTCTCCAGATCTCCGTCGCTGCCTCTTGCTTCTCCCCGTATCCCGTCTCCTTCTTGACCTTCTTCAATCCCCATCAATCCCCACTACTGTCTTGCAAAAGAAACATATGCATCTCCCCTTTAAGAAGTGCTGTCTGTGCAGCCTACGCACAACACATGCACGGCAGAGGGTGTCGTCGCGGAGGACCGGTCGGGAGCCGTAGCATCGGGTGTTTCCATGCTGGAAGCTTGGCCGCCTCCGTGGTCAGGCTCGCCGGCGAGCAGCGACAGGTCAAGCCGAAGGGCTTCGACACATGCCGTCGTGCGCCAACAACGACGCCACGCAAGGTCACGCTACAATGCCGTGCCCGGACGAGCGGCGTCATGGGCCATGACGCCGCGCGAATTTGGTCAAGCCGAAGGGCGTCGTCCGCCACAGGCCCACAGCAACGCGCGCTGCTGACGACGCCACACAACGTCGTGCTGCGATGCCGTGTCAGGACGAGCGGCCTCGTGGCCGAGGGCCTCGGGCGTGCGGGTTAGTCGCCGCATCCGTTGTGAGCAGCGATGTCGCCGACTGGGCCAGCCTGACAAAGCGCCGTCGTTTGAAGCCAGATACGAATCTGTTGTTGTTGCCGCCTGCGAGATCCAAGCCGTGTTGTCCGCTGCTTTTAATCGCGTCGTACCAGGCAGCAGCTTCTTCGGTGAAGAACATCGCCCAGGTCCTGCTTGGAGTTGCACACACTGGATCCAGTCGCTTCCTACATGAATAGATGAATAGACAATACACCATTAGTCATTAGATGTTTGATCTTAGTTGCAAAAAAAAAGTGCAGCTTCTCCATACCAACCTCATCACTACTTCCTGCTCACATCCGCCTAGATAATTAACAACCTTGATGGGGCTAATTTAAAGTTTCCAATGTCCACACACATCGCCTGCATCCTCAAGGTAGCTATCAAAGTTCCTCTGTGTATGTGTGTTATTCTGCAGGTGCCAATGATTGTCCGGTGATATCATGGCCTTTGGCAGGTCATTTTATTTGCTCTATGTCCACTGTCTCAATATGTAGGTAGCTACTTTCACTGGCTCCTGCTCTGTGGTTTCTTGGTCTATTACAATTGGTCCGATCATTACTTTGCCCAATTTCATGGTGTCTAATTATATTAATTGACCATGGTATTGAAAATATTCCTTAGCTTGCTCTATGTCAAGTCCTTGCCGATTGTTGATGTCAAAATAAAAAGTCCCTCCCGGTTGTTTCTATCGGGGTTCAATTGCTCGCCACCGTTGGTGGTAAATCAATACGGATATATATTATACCACTAATTATTTGAATCATTGTCTCTATATGAAGGCTATCATATTGTGGCTTATCATTACCTATATGAAATATAATACTCTCTCCGTTCACTTTTGTAAGTCGTTTCAGACAACTCAAATTGGGTTGTTTTGCACATTGTATGAAATGTCTTGAAGGTCTTATAAAACTGAACAGAGGGAGTATTATTGATTCACATTGTGAACTTATTTTTCATGCGGATGTTACTTAGAAATCTACAAGAAATTTCCGCAGCAACGCGCGGGGCATCAACTAGTAATCTATAAATGGTGTAACTCGACCAGTCAATATCCGCCGTTCATCTATTTCCCTTCTGCTTCGCATACATCATAAACACAATTCATCGCAAATCTATCTCTTACCGTTCGGATGTGCCAAACCGGCTTGCCATTGTTGCTGTTTCAAATTTCTTGTATCCAAATGGACATACCTAGTTAATAAACACACAAAATAAGGCACCACCACACTAGTTTGAAAAATGTATGGGACTGTGGGCGTGTTCGGATCTCCTCCCACTTCATGCTTCACAAATTCCTGAAGCGGGAGCCGAGCCGAACGATATATCAGCGAGAAGCTGGCTTCCGGAAGCTAAGGCCGAGGCCAGTGCAAAAACGAGGAGCGACGGCGGCCCAGCTCCACCAAAACTTGGAATCTGGAGTTCGCCCTTTTTACATCCAACTGCCGCCGCCAAGTGCCTTCAGATCGAACCGGTATGCTCGCTGGAACAGATCAATAGCCCAAGCTGGGCTGCCTCCAACTGGCCCAAACTGGCCCACCAAGCTCCCAGCTGGGCTGCAGCACTGGGAGAAGCTGCCGATGCTCCCGAACGCTCCTGCGATCGCTAGGTGGAGTTAGAAGCGAGGAGAAGAAGCTGGATATGTGAAGTTTTCATAAGCCAGAGGAGTTCAGAACAGCCCCTGTATCGACAGACAGTGACAACGCTCCGTGCCTCGAGTTCCTTGCTCCAAACATATCAACGCATTCTACGGTAAAAATACGTAAGAGATAAAACTGTGGAACTTTGCACCAACTAAGCATATCGATCGAGTACGTTTTGGTCGATCTCTCAGCTCGTAGCGTAGAAGGAGATTCCAGCGAAACGTTTTTCGTACCCTAGCCGCCGCCAGGAGGCGACCAGGGAGGCGATCCCTTTTTCCACCGATCTCCACTGCGAGGGCGCTGGCCCCCTTTCCCTCATGTTGCTGCTCCGGCGACAGGAGGGAAGGGGGACCCTGTTCCTGCTCTATAGTTAGGGTTCGGATTTGTAGGTCGTAGTGCGTCGTTGGGGTGGTGGGAGCCGCACTCAGACGAATAAATTTGCCTCAACTTCACTCCCACACTGGCAGTGTTCTTCATGGCGCCGTCTCGGTGTTGATGCCATCGTATATTTGTCGATCCTTCAGATCGGCGGCGTTAGGGTTCATGGATGGTGTCGGCGAGGCGGCGACAACTCTATCAGGTGTGTCTCGCCTTCTGCTCTGTCCCTGTTACTGCGGCGTTGTCTTCAATGTCATGATGGAGCAGGGAGGTTTTGTCATCCAGGAGTACGCGCAGACGGATGTCTACGCAAGTGACAGCTCGAAGATGGTGCATTTTGTGTTGGGCCTGCGGTTGGAGGCTGACAGTTCTGGTTTCATTGTCCGACGCCGTAGTCGTGCGAGGGTGTCAGTTCTGAAGTTTGATGGCGTGTCCAGGAACACGTTGCCCCGGTCTGATTCTTTCAACAATAATTGTTTTGCTTCAGGCAAACTACTTTAGAGGTCCGTAAAGCTGTTGATTAGCGATGGAGCCGCGTCGAGCTCGGGTGAAAAGGTGATATGTCTCCTTTCCCTTAGTGGAGAGGGACATGCGCTGGTTTTTTTGAATATGATTATCCTATCTTTTCAGACATGTAATGTTGATGTTTACGTGGCTTATAACTGAATCTTTATTTTATTAATAAGACATATATTATACCCAAAAAAAAGCATATGGATCGAGACATTTGGATGTTAACTCTCTAGTGCGTATGGAGAAGTAAATACATACAAGTCAAAGTAGTTGGCTAACACCAACCATTCATAAATCTTCCATTCTTCTCTCTTGTGATAAGATATTATCCCTTGCAGCTTGAGGTTTGAGCCGTATGGCCACAAGCCACCCACGTATCGATGGATCGAACAGCGGGATGCATCCAAGCCCTCCTCTCTTTCCTAGCAACAACATGCTTCTTGCTGCACCATACGACGACGCCAGCGGCAGCAACCACGGCGATATGGAGATGTCTGAAAAGTCCTGCGGCCATTCATAATTCCATCCCACTCTTCCCTTGCCCCCTCAACTGGGATACTCGGGGAGTTGAGTTCCTGTGTGACGACTGCCAAAGGACTCCATCGCCCAACCATACATCATTCGTTCTTCCTAGCCACATTATTTCCTTCTCGTATCTCACCACAGCCCATGCCCATGCATGATCACCGATTCAGTTTGCTCCCCTTTGTTTCAAGGCTCATTCTCCGATGACTATGAGCTGGGTGTTGTTGGTCTTGGCCGGGGTGTGGTGGCTGCCACTGATGCTCGTGGTGGCTGAGGACCAGCACGGAGGAGGCTGCTCGGCCAAGAAGTGCGGCAACGTCAGCATCTCCGATCCTTTCTGGCTCACTGACCAAGAGAGGGGAAAATCATGCAGTTCTGCAGATCCCTACCCGGACTTCGATGTCGCTTGTACCAACAACAACAACAGTTATCCCACTCTGCGGAGCTCTGTACCCTTCAACACCGGCTTTGAGATCCTTAATATCTCTTACGAGGAACGCAGCTTCTATTCTATGCGGTTGATTTGGGCAAGCTGGTCGCGTTTCATGCCGCCCAAAGCTACTGTGGATCATTCTATAACACCTCAGTCAAGCTGAACCGCCCGTTCAGGATCGACCCCGTCAACATGAACCTCATCTTCTACAACTTCACCGAAGAGGACGGATCAGCGTCCGCGGCACGTCGGGACAAAGAGCTGGCACAGATGAGAGTGAGGTGCGGGAACGAGTGGGCGATGCTTGTCCGCGCGGGCGTACCTCACGACGCCACAGGGTACTACGCTCCCTACGCTTTGGAGGGCTGCGCTGCTATCGTCGTACCGGTGCCGGCCTCGTCGGCAGGTGCGAACGCGAGCGACTATGAGCGGCTCGTCAGCCATGGCTTCCTCTTGACATGGGATGAACCTCCTCACCCTGCACGTAAGTTCACCTGTCAGCTCATATTTTAATCAAGTTTGTAGCTAGCTAGCTAGATAAGCTAGGACGAGCAGTGCCTGGTTTGCTTTGATTTCCTAACTGAATCAACCAAGCAATCATGTTACTCACTTATTACCTGTAATAGCTCAACCACGACTAATTACTGGTACTCATGGAGTCATGGTCTGCATTACTACCATAGTACCATGTCAGGAAACATGAAATACCGATTTTTTAAAGTAAATGCTGAGAGTGAAATACACGACAGGAGCGTACCATGGTGCTGCTGTCTGTAGATCATACTCGGTCCTCCGGTCCATCTCTAGTCCACAGTCCACAGTTACATCGCATTGCACCTCATTGGTGAAGTCTCCCTTGGGTTCTGCTGAACTATTTTAAAAAAAATCATTATCTATGCAATTCCGACTCTAGCTAGCTGTCTTCCACCTCCATCTTTTTGTCTTTTGAAAAATCATTGCCCGCCCAAAGTGCAATTGATGGCCAGATCTGTCTCCAACCTTTCCGATGTCCACAATCAGCTTGTAGTCGTTGCTGTTCCAAATTTCTTCCATCCAAATTCATATACTTGTTAAACGACAACACGCTCCTAGTTCAATTTTGGCACACTGGGTAAGTTCTGGTATAGAGGAGAGATTTATAGGAAAAATGTACACAACATGCGCGTACCTACTAATTACTACTCTATGCATACTGAAATGTACTAAGTAGTGCGATTTAACAGAACCTGTATCACCGGTCAAGTTCTGTACCCTACACAAGTACTCTTCGCTTTTGGTGCACTGAGATCATGCTGGTACAGAGGAAATTTGCAGATTTTGTTTAACAGGGCACATATGTTCCCACTAATTGCTATGCAGAGTGAGATGTGCTGTTCATTGCAATATGACTAAAACATAAATTTATAAGTCACAGCTTATCAAATCGCTTATATTGGCTAATACTCTACACAGGCCTAACCCTTTTTTTTGTTAAACCTGTATTTGAGCGACATGGATGCTCAATAAAAAAAATCACATTTCCAGTCCATGTTCTATATATTGTCCTTCACAATATTGCAATGTATTTCATATACTATGTTTGCCTCTTTCATTTGGAAATACAACCAATGTCTATTGCACGACATTGCTTTTACTCATAAATGTAACACTATATTCCAGGTGACAAGAGGACTAGCAGGAAGATTATGCTAATAGGTATGCCAAAACTTTTGCCATCTTTTCATATGCAAGGATTTAAATATCAGTAGTTCACTGATAGTGATTTTCGATGAGGAAATAATAACTTTAAATGTATAATCTTTGTAGTCACTGAAAGTTGATTCTAGAATCAAAATCTGAAAGCAAGTGTGGTCATGTGAAACCTTAACCCCCAAACTTGTGGTTTTGCGCAATTAACTTGAATTTAAAATTATTGATGTTCTAAGAGATCTAAATATCCCTATTATAAGTTTATAACTCCTGGTACAAAGAAAATAAACGTCTGCTTCAATCTCAGCTTTGGCATCAGCGGCTGCAGCACTGCTCTTTCCTTGTATTTATGTGCTGATATGGTACATGACGGGGAAAAGAAATTGGTTTCTCCTCTGGAAAAAGAATAATAGCAGCACAGAAAGGCATTACAAGGCAATGATAGCAAACTACTAGGGAAAAGGCTAGCAGCAGCGCGGGTTTTAGGCCTATCAGCAGCGCGGGTACCCGCGCAACCAAGAAGGCGCTACAGCTAACTCTTAGTAGTAGCGCTGCCTGTACCCGCGCTACCACTATTGACTATAGCAGCAGCGCTTTTCAGGAACGCGCTGCTATTACTTAGCTGTAGCGATTTCCCGGTCCAGCGCTACTGTTATATCTTTCACCATTTCCCCATTCCGGCTTCGATAAACTGCAATTTCCAAATACTAGGTACTACTAGATATCAATTTCATTAAGCATTATAGGTACTAGGTAGTACTCCCTCGGTTCGAAATTACTAGTCGTGGTTTTAGTTCAAATTTGAACTCAAACCACGACGAGTAATTTGGAACCGAGGAAGTACTAGATAACAATTTCATATATACTCAACATGCATCCTCAAGCAGTACAAGGTGACATCGACGACAATCATCATATTTAATTCTAGATGACATCGACGACGATCATCATATGTAGTTCTACATGATATCGACGACGATCATCATATGTAGTTCTAGATGATATAGCCACATACACATATGTAGTTCCAGATGATATCGACGATGATCATCATCCTCAAGCCTGGGCGGTAGGTGTTCCTGATAGTAATTAGGATGGCCTGTCCAACACGAAGATTCTTGCCAACGAGGAATCTCTTCCACCCAACCGAGTTCAAGTGTGTGCGACCATATGTGCCCATGCGGTAAGTACATGTGGTGACGGAGCCCCTTGCGGTAAGGCGTAGTCCAACTGAGCCTTCTTCATCAGGCTCGATACCACAACTCACAGATAGGTTCTTTGGCAATCTCTGAATAAGAAAAACATATCAATTAATAAATAGCCTAAGCATGTATTGGACTCTACACTAAGCATATCATCGGATTCACTAAGCATATAATCGGATAATTTGCATTTGTAAGTATAACAATAAAGCATATATATATCATCAAATTACTACATGCAGTACGTATAACATACCATTTCATGCCGATCGACCATGGTACTTGTCAGGCGGGTCACGAATGGCACCTCGACAAAGTCATCACGTGGCGGAATTATGTCCCATAGGTTGCACACCTCCTCCTCGCTCAGCCTCATTCTTTGAGCTATGATGGCTTCATGAAGTGGGTTCTCATCATCTTCATTGAGTGGGTCCTCATTATCTTCATCATCTTCGTCATCTTCATCATCTTCCACCAGGTTGATATAAATAACAATCAGCTTGGGTCTTTCTGCTCTAAAGGAGAATCTGATCAACTCACCACCAGTAAGACGCATGCGAGCGAGGAAACGGGCCCATCCATCTCCTCCAATCTGCGACATATTGCGTCCTTTCTCGACCTCCATAGTGTACGCCCCCTCAGGAGCCTCAAATGTCACAGTGTCTCCTGTCAGCTTGTTGAATTTCAACCTCACATTGCATGGGACGATCTGTGTAAGAAAAGCAAAATGACACAATGCAGTAATGCCAACACTAAAAATAAAATAGTTGTTACATTTCATCTAATTTCTTACCGCCGCATGATGAAAACTCAGATGGAAGTAGATGCCGAACAGCTTGCCAGTTGCAAGGCTGCTGACGCACCTTGACTTGCACAGTCGACATAGTGGTGCTGGTGGTGGCGCCATTTTACTAAATCAAAATGTTCTAAATCAACTAGCCTACTAAATAAACTAAATCAAAATGTTCTAAATCAACTAAATCAACTAGCCTACTAAATCAACTGAATCATATCAACTAAATCGACTAAATCAATTAGCATACTAAATCAACTAGCATACTAAATCCACTAGCATACTAAATCAACTAAATCAAAATGTTACATATGAAAGCCTACTAAATCAAAATGTATCAGGGAGGAGGGACAAGGAGGGGCGACTCGAGGAGGGAGAAGATAGTAGGACGGAGGAGGAAGGCGGAGCGAGGAGGGGCCGGCCGGCCGCGAGTGGAGGGAGGACGGATCGAGGAGGAAGGCGGAGCGAGGAGGGGGCGACCAGCGGCGAGTGGAGGGAGGACGGAGGAGGAGGCCGGTATCGAGTCCAGCGAGGAGGATGAGGCAACAACGGCGCAGATCGGGGGAGGGGCGACGGGGGAGGACCGGCGGCGCGGGGGGTGAAGAGGAGACCGTGATCGAGTGTGTGTGAGTGTGATCTGTGGATGAGGCTAGTGAGATCTGTAGTAAATTTAGCAGTAGCGATTATTGCCTGAATGCGCTGCTGCTACGTTACGTAGCAGTAGCGCTGTCTATTTTAATGCGCTGCTGCTATAACTGGCCTCGCGGCGGCGTCGTGGGAATTTTAGCAGTAGCGCCGCTTGGAGTGCGCGCGCTACTGATAAACTTGTTTCAGCAGCGAGTTTCCACAGCCCGCGCTACTGCTACTTAGCAGCAGCGCCTGATTTTATAACGCGCTACTGGTAAGATTCTGTGTATAGACTTTTCCCTAGTAGTGGCATCGTATGGAGCACTGGCTCCAAAAAGATACATGTACTCGGAGGTAATGAAGATAACGTCTTCTCACAATAAAAAGCTTGGTCAGGGTGGTTATGGTGTGGTTTTCGAAGGAAAGCTACATGATGGTCGTCTGGTTGCTGTCAAATTCTTGTATGATTGCAAAGGAAACGGGGAGGAGTTTTTGAATGAGGTTATGAGCATTGGCAGGACTTCTCATGTGAATATTGTTAGCCTATTTGGATTTTGTTTAGAGGGATCAAAACGAGCTCTTATATATGAGTACATGTGCAATGGTTCCATGGATAGATACATTTACTCAGAGAACCCAAAAGAAATTTTAGGATGGGAGAGGCTCTATGCAATAGCGATTGGTATAGCTCGTGGACTGGAATATTTGCACCATAGCTGTAATACACGGATCGTCCATTTTGACATTAAGCCTCAAAATATCCTTCTAGACAAGGATTTTTGCCCAAAGGTTGCCGATTTTGGTCTTGCTAAACTGTGTCGTAGCAAGGAGAGCAAACTTCCAGTGATTGATGCTAGAGGAACAATTGGATTCATTGCTCCAGAAGTTCACTCACGAAACTTCGGACTTGTTTCAACAAAGTCAGATGTATATAGTTATGGAATGATGTTGCTAGAGATGGTTGGAGGCAGGAAAAATGTGAAATCGGTGGCTGAAAAATCGAGCGAAAAGTATTTCCCAGACTGGATTTATGATCACTTTGCTCAAGACGATGGCTTAGAAGCATGTGAAGTTACAAGTGATATTGAGGAAATTGCAAGAAAGATGACCTTGATTGGCTTGTGGTGCATACAAGTATTACCTGTGTATCGTCCTACTATAACCAAAGTTCTAGAAATGTTTGACAGAAGCTTAGATGACATGGCCATGCCACCGAAGCAAAACTTCAGTGGACTACTGTAAGATACTTCTACATCCGTTTGTGTTCCCTTTTTAGGTGAAGTTCTTTTTTTTAATATTTTTAATAACTTGACCTACTTGCTTATCTCCAATTTCAGCGAAAATTCAGCTCACAATATGAACGTACAAAGTGTAAGCTCTATGACATCCGAGGAGATAAGGCTTGTGAATTCAGGAAGCACACAACAATTTCCACCTCTTTGAGAAGGTAACCTGTACTAGAGTATATTCAAGTTGAAGAGGCTCAACTAAGTTCGACATTTAATCATAATCATTATGGAATTGCTAATGCACACTAACAGGAAATTTCAATTTTCTATGAAAATAATAATAACAATTGCTTTAATATTGTAGAGAAGGGAATTTTTTTAGTTTGATGTGCATATTCCATGTGCTGTGTACGAATGACCTAGAGTAAAGGGTGGCTCTATCCCTAAACCTTGCTTCTCTGGTTATAAATAAAAGAGAAAAAAAAATATTTTTCATCACTCAATTCTTCGTTAAGTCTAGATTTGGTCCCTTAACTTCAAAACCGGACAACTTGCATCCTTAACTAATGAAACTGCACAAGATTCATCCGTGGTCAAGGTTTTGACCAGTTTTGGTGGTGTCCCACCCCAGTTTTGACCGTGCTGACTCAAATTCACGTACTTTTCCAATTCCTCTTAATGCTTTCAAATTCGGGTAGTTTTTTCAAATATGTGAACTTTTTAAAAATTTGTGTACTTTTTCCAAATCCACGGACTTTTTCTAAGTTCACGAACTTTTTTTAATCCGCATACTTTTTTAAAGTTCATGTAGTTTTTTTCAAATTCATGTAATTTTTAAAAATTTATGTACTTATTCATATTCGTGTACATTTTTTTGCTTTTGAAAATTTTATGTGAACTTGAAAACGTACGCGGATTTGAATTTCTTTAACCCAAATTAGAAAAAAAATGTGTGGAGTTGAAAAATTATGTCAACTTGAAACAAGTATCTGAATTTCAAACAAAGTTCATGCATTAGAAAAGGAACACGGATTTGGAAAAAAAATACACGGACTTTACAAAGTATGCAGATTTGAAACAAGTACGCGAGTTTCAAAAACACTTCATGGATTTGAAAAAGAAATACTTGGATTTGATAAAATTACACGAACTTGAAAAAATAGACTAATTTGAAAAAAAATTCAAAATAGTTCATATATTTGAAAAATATATTTTTATTTTTGAAAAAATTGCTTGAACTTGGAAAAACTATGTGGATTTGAAAAGAGTATGTGAATTTAAAAAAGTTCACAGATATGAAAAAATTACGCGAATTTGAGTCAGCACCGGTCAAAACCGGGGTCAGTTATCACCAAAACCGGTCAAAATCAAGACCAGGGACGAACCTTGTCCGGTTTCGTTAGTTGAGGGTGCAAGTTGTCTGGTTTCAAAGTTGAAAGACCAAATTTAAACTTCACCGAGAGTTGAGGGACGAAAAGTATACTTTTCTCTAAATAAAACTCAGATAAACGTCTATTGAATTGAAGCTCTGTTAATGAAAATTATTGTCTATGTTCGCAAATAATCACTATATCACTAGATGTGGGTTATAAAGAGTAACATATAATGATTTTTCAGCTTGGCTGTTGGGAAGGGCGTGAAGAACAGAAGAGATACAATGTCATACCATTGAGTTCATCACACAATAGGAGTGGTGAGAACAAACTTTTGCTTGCAGATGGAGATGTCAACGCCAACCATTTTTTTTCTCCGATGGGCACCTAAATGCGTGTCATATTTGACCAGCACATACCAAGGTTGTACCACTCACCAGATGATAACTGAAGACTTCTGAGATCACTGTATTTTAGGTGTATGCATAGCACGAAGTTCAGACCAAATTTTTTCTTAGGTGTCCGATGAGTTTTGTGTTTCACCTTCCAAGTTGGAACAGATAAAATTATTGGATCTTGAGAAAAGTATACTTTTCATCTCTCAACTTTTGGCAGAGTCTAAATTTGGTCCTTGAATTTCAAAACCACACAACTTGCACCCTGAACTTTTCAAACCAGACAAATTTTGTCCCTCACCCCAGCCAAAGCGGTATTCATGTTAAGTCAACATGGTTTTGACCAAGTGCAGTCCAGTTGGCAATTTCTCTCTCTCCTACTCAGATCATCTTCTCCCATTTTCATCCTACCTAAGGCTAGCATTTCGTCGACCAGTTGGTGTGCGCTGCTCGTTCGTGCTGCCGCCTGCGCTCCTGGGCCACTAGCTGCTTTGCAACCGCATCCTGCTACCCCGTTTGCTCCTAGGCCTCTGCTATCACCGTCGGTTCCTGCCAAAGGACGCCCAGATGAACCGAGCATCGCCAAGTGAGTGCATCTCTGCTCTAGCAGGTCACCGCCATGCGCCCTGTGTCCAGCGACGGAGTCCCGCTGGAGATGTCTTCGGCCGAGCCCCTCCCGCGGACAAGGTGCGCCGGCCGTGGGCTCCCGCGCTACCTCGGCGCCGCCTCTACACCAACCACACAGGTGCCTTCCCATGGTGCCCCGCACTCGCCATGGATGCGTTTGGGCAGTCCGGCTTGGGGGGCGACGCATACCTCCTGCTTCTTCTCAATGCTCAACCTTGAAGCTCCGATGACAGCGACAACGGGGCACTCTATAGCAACGCGCCCCTCTGCTGGGCTGCCCGCTGTCCGCACTCGTCCACACACTGAGCTCCATCATCGGTGCCACTCTCCTGGTCATCGTGACCGACGGTGGCGGCTGGAGAAGGAGCTACGGTCTGCGGTCCAGCGGCTTCGTTGCTGCTGCGCTTGGCTTCTTGTGGCTGTTGGCGTGCTCTGGACAGGGTGGCGAGAGCGAGAGTAGAGGAGAGGAAGCGAGACCGAGGTGAGGGCATGAGCTCGGCGTCAGCGCCGCGGGTAGCACAGCAGGGAACACACGCTGGAGCGGCCTTGCGGACGTCGCCAAGGACCAGAGCCACCTCGGCGGAGGCCTCCATGCCCACGTCCTTCTCTTGCTGCTGAACGCGCGCCAACAGCTCGGCGAAATGCCTACCTGAGATGGAATGAGAAGGAAGAAGAAAATTCGCTAGTGAATGCTACGTGGACACAGACCCGGTCAAAACCACAACCACGTCATTGTGAAACCGCTTCCAGGTAGGAGACGGACTTAACTTATCTGGTTTCAATAGTTCCGGGTGCAACTTGTCCGGTTTTAAAGTTGAGAGATTAAATCTAAACTTTAACAAAAATTAAAGGATCAAAAATATACTTTTCTCTTGGATCTTATGCCAAAGGCAGACAACTATTTCCCCAAAAAAAATGGCAGACAGGTAGCAAGATCTTCCAGAGTGTAATTTCGCCCCAAAACTGGATAAATGCGATTGAGGCTCTAATTACGGGGCTGAAATTTTAGAATGAGGATATAAAATGTATATCCATCTAAACAAGCTACTAATTATATGCCGATTTGTAGCAAGCAGATTAATCAAAGGCGGTGTACTCACTTGTTCCTCTGCTCTGCGTGGGCCATGGCGGCACCTGCATGGACATGCGCACTCTGACTCGGGGGCAATACACCATAACCGGACAGCCAGCGGTGGCGTAAGGACGCCAGGGGGTCATGTAACGGCCCAGATCAGAGCAACACAATGGGGGACGAGACTTGTCTGTTCCCCTTTCGTGTGTCCATCCGTGCTCCCGCCGTATGCGACCCACATTTTGCTGTTCGTTCCGATAGACAGCACATCACTTCCCTTTTTCATTTTATTAGAATATAAGGTTATTCGTATTGTAATCTATCTCTATTAGTTTAGTCTTGAAGCCCAAGCTTTATAATCTATATAAACAGCCCTTGAGGCCGCAATCAATACAACAATTATTCTTCAATATCTCAAACTATCATGGTATCCGACGCCTAGGTTTTCCGCACCTGGTATGGCACCGCCACCCGCGCCGTCACCCCGGCCGACTCGGCCCCTCTTCTCCATGGCCGAGTTCCGCACCGCCGGTGCCTCGCCCTCCTCCTCTACAACTACCCAAACACCTCCCGCTCCAAACCCAATGTTCTCCCTAGCCGACACCATTGCCGACGTCTCTCCCTTCATACCGATCTCATTAGACCTCGGCATCCACAACTACTACCATTGGCGCCACCTCTTCATCATCCATCTCGGGCGCTGCGGCCTACGCCACCACATTGATCCCTCCTACCCGCCGCAGCCCGACGATCCTCGCTGGGTGAAAGATGATCTCGCCATCATCCAGTGGATTTACACACGCATCTCCACGGAGCTTTTCAATCTGGTCTCCGATGATGACGCCACCGCCGTCGATCTCTGGGCCTCCCTTCAACAGCTGTTTCAGGACAACTCCGACGCGTGAATCAACGCGCTCAACACTGAGCTACGCACCACTGTCCAGGGAGACACCCCAGTCTCCATCTTCTGCCAGCGAATCAAGGCCATCGGCGATGAACTCCGTGAACTTGGCGATCACGTCGAGGATTGTACTCTCATCAACGCCCTCCTCCAAGGCCTCGGCGATCAATTCAAGAAGCAGCAGTCCTTCATCCCCATGCTCAAGCCGTACCCCACCTTCAAGGAGGTCCGCTTGATCCTCCAGCAAGAAGAGAAGAACCAGGCTCGCAAGGCGCAACGGGCACCACAGGTGTTTCATGCTGCCGCTCCCTCTTCTGCAGCTCACACGCCCGGGCTGCCACGGCAACCGGCCGCTCCTCCAACTCGTGCTGCGGCCACCACGGCCTCTACACCGCCCCCAGGCTGGCGCCCGAGCCCCAACTACAAGGGAAATAATCCCATCTACCGGCCTCCTGCATCTCGTTCTACCGGACCTGCACCAGCCTCGTCATCTACCGCTCCAGTGCCACCAGCTCCGCCGCTATGGCCTCCTCAACATGACCCTTGGACTGGCCTCGTACAGGCTTGGGCGATGCCATGGTCGACCCCTTCGCCGTATGGTGCCCCTCCTGCGTACACGGGCACGTGGAGCGCCGGTCTTCGTCCAGCCACCGGCTCCCCTGGACTCCTTGGACCCATGCCGCCGGCGCACGTCTACACCGCCACTCCTACTCCGCCTCCCAGCATGACAGGACCGCCGCCGCCCTACAACACCATGCCGGCCTCCTACGGCAACATGCAGGCCCCGTACACATACTACCCGTCAGTTCTCCCCTACGTCAACATGCAAGCTCCTGGCCCCTCTACTCCTCCCCAACAGCCGGCTTGAGACCAAGCCGCCTTCATCAATGCCATGAACAATTTTACCCTCAACGACGCAGGTACGGATTGGATTTTCGATTCTGGTGCATCATTGCATATGTCTTCAAATATGGATTTATTGTCAGCTTGTTTTCCTTCTGCTTTTTCCACGATCACCATTGGCGATGGCTCCACCATCCCAGTTTCATGCACCGGTCACTCTTACATCCCTTCCTCTCATGCCAATTTTCTTCTATGCAATATTCTTGTTGTTCCTTCCATTATCAAGAATCTTATTTCAGTTCGACAATTTTGCATTGACAACAAAGTTATACTGGCCTTTGACCCTTTTGGTTTGTCTGTGAAGGATCTGACAACGGGGGAGGTCCTCGCTCGGTACAATAGCACAGGCGATCTTTATCCTCTTCATGGCGTGCCCACATCCACCCCCCGTGCCATGCTCGCTTCAGTTGATCTATGGCATCGTCGTCTCGGTCACCCCAACAAAAACACTTTGACGTCTTTACTCCAAGAATTTTGTATCCCTAGTTCTAGCAGCCCTCATAATCCCTCTCTCTGTAATGCATGTCAATGCGGCAAACATGTTAGATTACCTTTTGGAACCTCTACTACCATTAGTACTTTTCCTTTTGAGTTACTTCACTGTGATTTATGGACCTCTCCAGTCCCTAGTGTTTCTGGTTATAAATATTATCTTGTGATCTTGGATGATTACTCTCACTATACTTGGACTTTTCCTCTTGGTGCTAAATCTGAAGTGCATGCAGTCTTTCTTAACTTTCAACAATATGTAATCACACACTTTGGCTTGCCAATTCAATTTATTCAATGTGATAATGGTCGTGAATTTGACAACATCCAAAACCGCAACTTCTTTCTTCCTCAAGGCATTCTTATTCGTTTTTCATGCCCTTATACATCTTCTCAAAACGGTAAAGCTGGACACTCTCTTCGCTCTATTAATGATGTTCTCCGCACCTTGCTTTTACAAGCTTCTCTTCCTTCCCGTTTTTGGGTTGAAGCCCTTCGCACCGCCACACTACTTCTAAATATTCGACCAACTAAAACTTGCCCTCTTTATTCACCTTTCCAATCTCTTTTTCTCTCCCACCCTGACTATTCTTTTTTGCGTGTATTTGGCTGTCTATGCTTTCCAACGTCGCCTCTACCGCCTCCAACAAACTAGAACCACGCTCATTACCTTGCATTCACCTTGGCCTTTTTGATGATCACAAAGGATATCGTTGCTTCGATCCATCTTCTGGTCGTATCATTATCTCTCGTCATGTCACATTCGATGAAAATACTTTTCCCTTTTCTGTCACTACAACCACAACACCAACTCCACCACTATCCGCCACTATTAAAACCTCTTCCCTAGTTCATCCTTCGGTCATATCTGCCGCCATGGAATCTTGCTCCGCTTCTCAGCCGGAGTCGCCTACCATCAGCCACCCTCCTGCCCCGTCTCCCAACTCTTCCGCGACTACAACATCTACCCCAGCCGTATTCCCCTCATCACATCCTACCACGGCAACAGCCTCCACACCCACCACCTCTGATTCTTCTACCTCACCATCTCCTCCATCCGAACACCCACTCCCACCCAATGTCATTCTCATACCACCACCGACCAATGATCATGTCATGTGCACCCGTGGCAAACGAGGATTTCTTCTCCCCACAAAACGTCTCAATCTTACCGCCACCCCAACCATCTCCTATTTCTACCAGTTACAAGCGAGCTCTCCTTGATCCTCTCTGGCTTTCCGCTATGCGCGATGAATTTGAAGCTCTTCAGCAAAATAATACATGGACTCTTGTTCCCAAACCTCCTGGTGTTAACATTGTTTCTGGAAAATGGGTTTTTCGTCATAAATTTCATTCTGATGGCACTCTTGCTCGTTACAAAGCTCGTTGGGTGTGTCGTGGTTTCTCCCAGCAGCATGGCATTGACTTTGATGAGACTTTTTCTCCTGTTGTTAAACCTAGCACTATTCGTGTTGTTCTTAGTCTTGCTGTTTCTTCTTCTTGGCCTATCCATCAACTTGATGTTAAAAACGCTTTTCTTCATGGCACTCTCAATGAAACTGTTTATTGTCAGCAACCCTTTGATTTTGAGCATCCCTCCTTTCCAAATTTTGTTTGTCTCCTCAACAAATCTCTTTATGACCTTAAACAAGCTCCTCGTGCATGGTTTCAACGCTTTACTACCTTTATTCAAACCATAGGCTTTATTCCCTCCAAATCTGATTCTTCTCTTTTTGTTTATCAGTCTCCTACTCACACTGCCTACCTCTTGCTTTATGTTGATGATATCATTCTCACAGCTAGTTCTGACTCTTTTCTTCAACATATCATCTCTTCTCTCAATCGTGAGTTCTCCATGACTGATCTTGGTCCTCTTCATCATTTTCTAGGTATTACTGTTTCTCGCGCAAAATCTTCACTTTCTTTCTCAACGATCATACATTTTAGACTTGCTTTCTCGTTCTGGTATGTCTGATTGTCAACCCTCTCGTACTCCGGCCGACATTGGTGCTAAACTGTCGGCTGATGGTGATCCTCTTTCTGATCCCACTTTATATCGTAGCATCACTGGCGCTCTTCAATATGCCACTCTCACTCGTCCTGACATATCTTCAGCAAGCCTGTCTCTTTATGCATGACCCTCGTGCTCCTCATCTGGCTCATGTCTGACGCATTCTCCGCTATTTAAAAGGCACTCTTGATCACGGTCTTCTTCTTAATTCTTCTTGTCCTACAAGCTTGACAGTTTATTCTGATGCGGACTAGGCAGGTTGTCCAGATACTCGATGATCTACATCCGGATGTTGTGTTTATTTGGGTGATAATCTTGTTTCTTGGTGTTTTAAAAGGCAGGTAACAGTTTACAGGTCTTCTGCTGAGGCTGAGTATCGGGCGGTTGCTCATGCTGTGGCCGAGGCGGTATGGCTACGGCAACTTCTCGTTGAACTTCATCGTCCACTTTCGTGTGCTACCATTGTTTACTGTGATAATATCTCTGCAATCTACATGGCTTCCAATCCAGTTCAACATCGTCGCACCAAGCACATTGAGATTGATATTCACTTTGTTCGCGAAAAGGTGGCTCTTGGTGAGGTTCGCGTTCTTCATGTTCCTACAAGTGCCCAATTTGCTGATATTTTTACCAAAGGACTTCCGACTGCATCGTTCACGGACACACGCTCCAGTCTCAACATCGTTTAACCTGACGTTGAGACTGTGGGGGGATATTAGAGTATAAGGCTATTCGTATTGTAATCTATCTCTATTAGTCTAGTCTTGGAGCCCAAGCTTTGTAATCTATATAAACAGCCCTTGAGGCCCCAATCAATACAACAATTATTCTCCAATATCTCAAACTATCACATTCCACTCACCTGCCACTGTGAATCTCAATCTTCTGACGCGAGCATCACATAAAGCATGGCGTTCGCTTGAATAAGCAGCAGTTGAGCACCCACTAAATAAAACCAACAAAACATGGGTCGTTTAGTCCCCGTTTTAGGTGCCTTCTTCCACACAACACAACACCGCAACCACCAGCCACCCACGGATCGGTCGATCTGAGACACCATGGCCACCAGCCAGCCAAGGACTGATCCAATCCCCATTGCCACGAGCACTCCTCTCCGTCATGGCAACATGCTTCGCAATTCTGCACCATGCAACGACCCCGGCGGCCGCAACCGTGGCGACCTGCGCGCCCAAGGCGTACCAGGAAGAACGTCAATACGTCGGGTACCCACTCTGGCCCGGACATGGAAAATTATATCACTCTCACCCAGTTGAAGAAAATATGGAAGTATGCACCTACCCAGGAGTTCACGGCATGTGAGACTGAGACCGTTCACTTTCCTTGGATTAGTTGCACATATCTGAAAAGTCCTCTCGGGAGTGAGCATTTTCCGAGGGAATTGGTAGCTTGATCTGCAGCCACTCATAATTTTGTGCCAGGTCTTCCCTTGCCCCGTCAATTGGTGTAGTCAGGGAATTCGTTGGCAGTGGACGTACACAGGACCACTGCCAAGGACTCCATTGCCCCATATACGTACTACCGTTCAACGTTCATTCTTAGCCACAGTATCCTCTCTTACTTGTATCTCCCTACCATCCATGCTCATCTATTCACTTTGCCCTTTTGCTTGTTGTTGCAACATAATTTATGTCTTATTCTCCGATGCCTCCAGGCTGCTGGTTCTTAGTCTTCGTCTGGGTTTGGTGGCTGCCACTGATGCTTGCTGGGGCTGAGTAGCAGCAAAGGGATGGCTGCTTGGGCTCAGCCAAGAGGTGCGGCAACATGACAATCTCCGACCCATTCTGGCGCAGGGATACCGAGATGGAACCAGCTTGTGGTTTCTCAGATTTCGAGGTCACTTGCTATAACAACACTCCAGTTCTGCGAAGCTTTATGACCTCTGGCTACGGCTTTGCAATGATGAGTATAAATTACGAGCAACGCAGCATGCATGTCGTTGATGTGGGAAAGCTGGAATTGTTGTCCAACAACTGCCTACCGATCTGGAACACATCCGCCAAACTCGGCGTCCATTTCAGGATCGCCTCCGACAACCTGAACCTCATCTTGTACAGGTGCACACAGGCCGCAGCGGCCGCTGTGATACATCGGGACAGAGAGCTGGTGCAGACGAGGATGAGGTGTGGGAACAAAAGCGAGGTGTTTGTTCGTGCAGGAGGCCGTTACAACGAGATGAGCAGCTACGACAGCTACGAGGGTTGTGACGCTGCTGTGATGCCGGTGCTGGGCTCGTCGGGCAAGGCAAACGCGGGCGACTACGAGCAGCTCATCGTCAATGGCTTCCTCCTGACATGGAAGAGCCCTCTTTCTACACCTGCACATGCACGTAAGTTCACCCGTCAAATTACCTTTTAATTAAGTTTGTAGCTAATCTAGGACGAGTAGTGCCTAGTTTGCTTGCATTTCCCTAATTGAACCAAGCAATCAAACATGTTACTCAATTATCATGGTTGAGCTTTTTTACGGTACCTTGGTGCTCCAAAAACATATATATAGGAGTACGAAATGGATCTGACCATCTATACACAAGGGCAACTTAGTCATTTCTGGATCTTACGGCCCTGGCCGCCATCCCCAGCCTGGTGGCTATACGTCCCCACTCCCCAGCCGTCGCCATGGCCGGTGTGGCATCTCCTATCAAGTCGTTGTCCACCAACACGATTGCCTCTTGTCTTAGTGACGTTTTCCATGGCACATAGCCCGCGGCCGCTTGCTCGTGATCTAACGACATTATCTAACGTTCCCATGACCCTACGCTCTGTTTACCCGTCAACTTGCCGTTGTACCGAAGGACGCCGCCTCACTACCGGAAAACGGGCATACGCCGACGGCCAAAGCTATGCCTACGGCTGCCGTCGGCCTAGTTTGAGATATGCCGACAACCCAGTCCTGGCCGTCGGCTTAAACTGGCCGTCGGGTTACATGGACCGATGCCGACGGCCGCCGTCAGCACAGAACGGCCGTCGACCTAGCCGCAGACATGCCGACAGCAGCCGTCGGCATAGATAGGCTGTCGGTATAACTGTGGGCCCGGCGACCCCGCCTGTGACTAGTGGCTAACGCCGTCAAACCTATGCCGACGGTCTGGACGGGCGACCGTCGGCATATCTCCGCATGCCACGTCACCGATCCGCGACGAAGGTATGCCGACGGCAGCCGTCGGCATATCTGCCACGTCACCGATCCGCGGCACAGCGCCCATCAGAACTCTGCCGGCATAGCTATTTTTTTTACATACTTTTTTTCCATATGTTTTAATGCTTTTTTTACATATGTTTTTTGCATATGTTTTTATGCTTTTTAAAAAATATGTGTTCATGCTTTTTTATGTATTATATGAATATGTATGTAGTTTGTAATTTTTACCATAGATTATGAATATATATATATATAATATGGATTTTTTTCGAGCACATTAATAATATGCTGTCATGTTCTTTTGAATATAGGTCCTTAAATTTTATTAAAATAAAAAACAGCTATGCAATAGAAGTTGAGTGGCGGTTGCAAACGCCCGGCACCCGTCTCCGGAGTGTGACCCCCTCACGTCCGCGGTGTGCCCCCCTCACGGACGGCGTTGCTGCCAGCATTTGGAGGGCGGAAACAGCCGCATCGGGTCTATACGGAGGGGACGTTGCTCTCAAGTGTTTCTATGGGATGACCTAGCACAACCGGGTGGTGTTGTGGCATGTTCGAAGAGGCGGCACGCATCTCCGAGGCGTGGCCCCCCTAAAGGACGGCGCCGCCGCCGGCACCTGGAGGGGGAAAACGGACGCATCGGGTCTACACGGAGGGGATGTAGCTGTCGGTTTGGCCCGGATGTTGCTCCCAGGTGTCCCTCTGAGCTGACCTTACACAACCGGGTGGAGAGGTCCACTGTTCAAAGCCCGTCCGTGAAAAGTCAAAGGGCTAGATCTCGTGGTCAACCGCTCCAGGGTTAGGCGGGACGGGGGCCCTGAGGGGGTAGCAATGCCACCAGAGCGTCGCACTGGCCCCTCATACATGCGGGGTGGTGTGGTGGCATGTCCGAAGAGGCGGCACACGTCTCCGGGGTTTGGCCCCCCTCACGGACGGCGCCACCGCCGGCACCTGGAGTGGCGAAACGGACGCGTTGGGTCTACACGGAGGGGATCTTGCTGTGGGTCTGGCCCGGTTGTTGCTCCAAAGTGTTCCTATGGGCTGACCTAACACAACCGGGCGGGGAGGTCCGCTGGTCAAAGCCCGTCCGTGCAAAGTCAAAGGGCTAGATCTCGTGGTCAAACGCTACAAGGTTAGGCGGGACGGGGGCCCTGGGGGGGGGGGGTAGCAATGCCACCGGAGCATCGCACCGGGCCCTCATACATGCGGGGTGGTGTGGTGGCATGTCCGAAGAGGCGGCACGCATCTCCGGGGCGTGGCCCCCCCTCACGGACGGCGATGACACGGTAGTAGACGTTCTGCGGTAACGATGCGCCGTGAATATTATTAAAGACTCGGAGCGCGATAAAATCATGAGTTTTTTTGCACGACGTGGGCACATGTGCTATAGGAACGATGGTATTTTTTCATAATTTTTGGTGATGGAGAAGTATCCAAAAAATTCCCTCTACGCGGATTGCCCTTCACGCGTCTACGGTTGTGGCCGGCAGCCTACGGGGGCTAGCATGCCGCCAAATCTTGCGTAGGCGGCCTCTCACAAGTCTGGAAGTGTTGTGGCGGTTGCAAACGCCCGGCACGCGTGTCCGGGGTGTGCCCCCCCTCACGGACGGCGCCGCCGCCGGCACCTGAAAGGGGAAACGGACGCGTCGGGTCTACACGGAGGGGATCTTGCTGTGGGTCTGGCCTGGTTGTTGCTCCAAAGTGTTCCTATGGGCTGACCTAACACAACCGGGCGGGGAGGTCCGCTGGTCAAAGCCCGTCCGTGCAAAGTCAAATGGCTAGATTCCGTGGTCAAACGCTACAGGGTTAGGCGAGACGGGGGCCCTGGGGGGTAGCAATGCCACCGGAGCGTCGCACCGGGCCCTCATACATGCGGGGTGGTGTGGTGGCATGTCCGAAGAGGCGGCACGCGTCTCCGGGGCGTGGCCTCCCCCTCACGGACGGCGAGTCGGCGGCCATGCGCTCCCAGACCCGCGACCAGGCCACGGCCTCGGCGGATGAAGCTACTCGAGTTCGGCGCCTCCCCTCCCCTCTGTGTGGTTCCAGGAGAGGAGAGGGTCGAGCGGTTAAAAAAACATTAAAATCCATATGAAATAATAATACATAAAAAACATTAAAAATAAAAAATATAACTATAAAAAACATTAAAAAATCTATATGAAATAAAAAACATAAAGAAGGAAAAATATGAACTACTAAAAATATTTAAAAAATGAAAAATATGAACTACTAAAAACATTAAAAAAAATGAAAATATAACTATGCCGACACGTGTCACGGGGATCGGTGACGTGGCATCTATGCCGACGGCAGCCGTCGGCATAGTTTGCCTTATCCCCTCGCGTCGACCCTCATCCACTCAATCTCTCCCACTCCCCGCGACCCCGCCCCCTGCTGCTGTCGCCGCACTCGCCCCCTGCCGCCGCCACACTCGCCCCCTGCCTCGCCCGTGCCCCCTGCCGCCCCACCCGCATCGCCGCCGCCCCATCCCACCGCACCCGCGTCGCCTGCCGCCGCTCCTCCCTCGCTCCAGCCGGCGCCGGCCTCGCTCCAGCCGCCCCCGCTCCAGCCGCCCCCGCCCCTCCCTCCTCGACCCCGGCCCTCCCTGCGCGGACGCCGCCCCGGCCGGCCCACGGCCTAGCCTGGCCGGCCCCCTGCTGGTTCGACCGGCCGGCCCCTCCGGCGACCGCCCCCTGCCGCTCCGGTGGTCGTCCCATGCCCCGACCGGCCGCCCCCTGCTCCGGTGGTCGCCCCCTCATCCGTAGGTAAGATTTTTTTTACCTTTTTTGTGTAGTAATGTTGTAGATGAATGCATATATATGTATAGTAATAGATGATTAGATAGATGGATGTTAGATAGACGAATGAAATGAAAGAGAGTATAAATGTGAAAAAAATTAAGTGCACAATGTGAGATAGATAGATGAGATGAATGGATATTTGTGTAGTTTTACTATGTTTTTAGATACATACTCAATATTATAGATATATGTATTGTGAAGATGAGATGAGAGGGAAGAGTAATTTTTTTGTGAAGATAGATAGACGAAAGTTAAAATTTGGATATGATGAGTGGTTACTTCATCAAGTTGGTCTTGCTAAAACAAGTTTGTGATATGATGTGATGTGTGATGATGCTTTATATGTGATGTGATGACCTAATTTTTTTCATTTGGTGGAATTTAGAGGATTTCTGGTGTTGCCTCCAGTGGAGTGATCATTGACGTTGGAGCTCTTGGTCTTTGATTGTCCCTTCGCTAATCGACTACATCATCTACATCCGAGGGTGAGCTACAAATCCACCACCTCATACGTTCTTTTAATCATGTCACTAGATTAAATTTTCACATCAAGTCGCGTAACCTAGGTCTCCCGTCCGAAAGGGTTGCATTGATAAATATGCATTCAATTGCATATTTATCATCGCAGCTCTTTCGGATTGTCCAGCGCTTTCCACGGACAGCCCGAGGATGTGTAGATTGGGTACGTTGTTCATGCTCTACCCCGTTCCGAGACAGGACCTCAAACTTCCATACAACATAGACGTGATGCACACCGAAAAGAATGTCGCGGAGTCCCTTTTTCACACGATCCTCAACATTCCTGATAAGACAAAGGATAATGTTAATGCTAGAGTTGATCAACAGAATATTTGTGATAGACCATGTCTACACATGCAGCCTCCCACAGGCAGTCAAAAATCTTGGTTCAAGCCAGATGCTGACTTCGTACTTAAAAAGGATCATAAGATGGAGGCATTCAAGTGGCTGAAACACATCGTGAAGTTCACTGATGGTTATGCGTCGAATATAAGTAAGGGGGTCAATCTTTCAACGGGCAGAGTGACCGGACTCAAGAGTCATGACTATCATGTATGGATTGAGCGGATTACGCTGGTGATGGTTTGGGGCTATGTTCCCGAGCGTGTCTGGCGTGTGCTTGCGGAGTTAAGCCATTTCTTCCACACGCTTTGTGCTAAAGAAGTATGTCCTGAGAAGATAAAAGAAATGCATAAGAAGGCGCCGGAGTTGATATGCAAGCTAGAGAAGATCTTACCGCCAGGCTTCTTTACTCCGATGACACATCTCATTTTGCACCTCCCGAACGAGGTATTGTTGGGGGGCCCTGTGCAGAATCGTTGGCAGTACGGCCCTGAGAGACAGAACAAGCATCTGAGACAGAAATGTGGAAACAAAGCTAAGATTGAAGCTTCCATAGCTGAGGCAGTTATCCTAGAGGAGGTGGCAGACCTCAGGACAGCCTACTATCCGGACCATGTTCCCACGTTGCACAATAAGGTGTCTCGATACAATACAGAAGAATCCAAGTATAAACCCAAGTTGCCTCTATTCATCGGGCAAGGTGGTAGGGCTGGATGCTTGAAACCTTATCTCATGCCACGAGATGAGTGGGAGGATGTCATGTTCTATATCTTGCACAACATCAAGGAAGTTGAGGATGAGTGGATGAGGTAATACCTTTGCACCATTCTTTTAGTCAATTCGTTATGTTCACTTTGCCTAGTTCTTATACCGCTGTTCTTATTGTAGTCGATTCGTTGAAGAAGAATGGACGGGAATGCTGCCTCCTACTGAAGCGGAGGCACTTGCTCTTCTCCGAAGGGGTGCTGATGGAAGGAAAAATTTCGTTGCGTGGTTCATGGAGAAAGTAATTTTTCACACTTCCCTATTACCTATTTCAATTAAACTCATGCACCCTATAATTTCAATTAAACTCATGCACCCTATAATTTCAATTAAACTTGTAGGGAAATGATCCGACCGAATCAATGGATGAAGAATTGAGATGGGTTTCCATGGGTTTTGACCCTGTCGTCATGACATGCCAAAAGTATGATGTGAATGGGTATCGCTTCCATACAGAGGAGCACCAGAACAGTCGGCCTGATCCCAAAACCATAAATACTGGAGTCTTCACTGAAGGAGATAATAAAGTAGATTACTACGGAAGGGTAGGAAAAATATACGAGCTTACATTCAAACGTGGCCGCGAACACCTAAGTCTCACTGTGTTCAAATGCCGATGGTTCGACCCCAAAAAGGGTCTGAGACATACGCCTTCTATTGGTTTAGTTGAAGTTAAACCATCAACCGTCTATGCCGGAGCTGATCTCTTTATCGCCGCTACCCAGGCCACACAAGTATATTATCTGCATTACCCATACCAAAAAGAGTACCTAAAGGGTTGGGAAGTTGTGTTCAAGGTGCCGCCGCATGGTAAGCTATCGGACCCGAACGATGATGATTACTACAACATAAACCCCATGACATACGAGGGAGTGTTCTATCAAGAGGAACATGATGACGTGGTCTGAAAAAACGAGGATGATAACTTGGGTTATGTTGACCTGGACCTAAACGACGACGATGCATAGATTGATGGTGAGGCAGTTGTGAATCAAAGAGACATAATTATGCTTGAAAAGTTAAAATGAAGACGCTGACGATGAGGAAGAGCCTCCACCTCCGTCAGACAACGAAGAAGATATGTGTGATAGTGATGATGAGACCGGTCCACGAATAGATTATATTAGTGATGATTCATATGGGTTCTAGAAAATGTAAGTTCTTTTAATGATCATTACAATAGTATGCTTAATGTGCACTTCTGGTATTAATGTTTTTCCTGTATGCTTGTTTAATTGATATCCTTACTAATTGTTTATTCTCTTCTCAATGCAGGTTTGCTAATCATGGGCAAGTCCAGCGGCGCCAGTTTCCTCAGTAAATTCAAAGGACTTACTCGGAGTGGACGAGCCCACAAGGTTCCCTCCCGACTACGCGAGGATGACACCTCACAGGGAGGTGGAGGGGTCGGGGGAGGAGACCCTAGAGGAGGAGGCGGTGGGGGGAGAGCCCCTAGAGGAGGAGGAGGTGGGTGGAGAGGCAGCCGGGGCAAAAAACTCCGGGCCGTGTCCGAAATAGGAGGGTCTTCTTCGATGCCCTCCTATACAGAGGCACCTTCTGAGTCTGAGGAGGAGGAGTATGTTCCTGATGGCGAGGAGGAGGAGGGTGAGGAGGAGGGCGAGGAGGGTGGAGGGGATGTTGATCCCGAGTTGTGGGGTGACTTGCCACCGGGTGCTCCGCAGGGGTGGCTGCGTGGTAATGCCGGACTACCTACACCACCTTCTATCGAGGAGCACAAGTGGCTCATTGAACCTGTGGGGACAGAGTAAGTGCCTCTCAATCATATTTTCAACACATGACAACATTTTCTTATTGTACGCATGGCAATCATTTGATTCTTTTGCAGAAACTGGATCCTTCGCGGAAAGGGCCGTAAACCGAACGGTCTTATCACTGTCCTGTTGAAGGAGTTTTGGCCTGGCCTATTCTGCCCGCGGCCAGACAGGGACCCACAGCTGCGGGTTTTGGCCACAAGCTGGGCCCACTACGAGGCTTGCAGCAACGCGGAGTACGAGACGGCCGCTAAGGCCGTGATCACCAAATTTTGGGTAAGTTCTCTTCTGAATCACTTGTCTTCAGTTTCGTTCATAGTTTATCATTGAATCACTCAACTCATGCCTTGTTTGCTTCTGGTTTATGCATGATTGCAGCAACTCTATAGAGTTCTTGACGAGCACAAGCCCAGAGCCGACGTGGTCTTGCTTGCGGCTGCGAAGAAGAAAGCTCGTCAGTTGCAGTACGAGGTGCGCTGGGTTGCCGTCTCGCAGTACTACCACATCTACCTGCAACAAAAGATGACCAAAACTCAAGCGCAGAGGCAACGACTTACCTTGAACAGGGAGCAGTTCATGATGGTAACTATTACTAACTTATCATTGTTTCAAGCAGTCAACTATATGTTTCGTGCTCACATGTCATGATTCCAAAATTTGCATAGGTTGTTCCTCGTTGGTGCTATGGAAGGCATGACGGATGGGCAAGTTTGGTGGATAGGTGGCTCGGCGACGATGCAGAGTTTGCTACCAAGAGCATCAAGGCCCGGGCTAACCGTGGAAAAGACGGGACACACGGCCAAGGAAACAGGAACAACTGGGGCTTCAAGGCCATGAAGGTATATCTATATGCATGATGCACTTTTGTTCTTCTTTACCATCATGTTCTTATGTATGGCTAACTTCTGTTTGACGTTACAGGAGGACAAGTTGAAGAGGGCGCTCTCAGACATTGAGTCGTGGAAGCTGGCCCGCGAGCGGAGTCATCCCAAGGAGGGCGAGAGCCAGTACTACGGCAAGACCGAGGAGCACCTGGAGTCTTACACTCAGCACTATCAGCAGTTGCATCCGGATGTTCCTGTTCCTGAGGTCGCCCAGTCTCAGATCGACGACACGGCGGTGGTGGCCATCCAGGCGAAGTCACATGGCAGGTATCCGTGTTTCGATGGCTTGATAACTCCTTCGATCTCGTACACATGGCTTCGGTCTACCAACCCGAGCCAGTTAGAGAGTACGAGGCGTTCACAGACTCCCTTAGCCCGCCAGCATGCTGTAAGTACTTCCCCTTTATCTTTTTCTCTCTAGCATTCTCAGTTCATTTTCAGCATTGCTCACTTAGAAACAACCTAAATTATGTAGGCATATAAGGCCTTTGTCGAGCATAGGAATGTCGAGGTGCGAGAGTACTTGCAACGAGTGAAGGCAAATGATGATTACAACCGTCAGATGATGGCGGTTAGTTTTGCCCTCTTAAAACCAAGCTAAATTTTTGCACTTTCATTCCTTCTGACCTTCTAGTTTGCTTGTTTAACTAACATCCAGGCTATGTTGGCGTCTTGGAGTAACCGCACGGATCCACCACAAATGGGACCCCCACCACCACCTGCGGGAGAACCCCCACACGTGCCCATGTTCGATGAATGGGTGGCACTAGGCAGTGATGGTCCGGTTAGTACATTTTCCTAACTACTGGCAAACTAGTTCTCGTTCATTCAACACTATCATATCATATTTACCGTTAGAATCTTTTCTGAAACATGTAGGGGACCGGTGGCTCGACTACTGCTCCGTCGACCCCAGTCACTCCGATCTGGCAGAGTGATGGTGGTCGCGGTGGCGGTTTTGGCGGAGGTGGTCTTGGTGGTGGTGGTTTTGGCGGAGGTGGTCTTGGTGGTGGTTTTGGCGGAGGTGGTCTTGCTTGATGTCGATGATGATTCCGTGCATGTGGCCGTCGTGCCATGCCTTTCATGTTGCTACTTTTATGATGTTTCATGTCTTGCACTACTTTTATGTTCATGAACTTCCGCCGGTGATGATCTTTAGATGATGATGATGAACTTGACTATGTTTAGATGATGATGATGAACTTGAGTATGTTTAGATGATGAACTGTCATATTTCTGCATAATTCCATATTATTCTGTTTTGAAATGCTGTCAAATGAATTGAAAAAGAGAAAACAGGGAAAATAAAAAAAATAAAAAAACTATGCCTACGGCAAAGCCGTCGGCATATATAAGCCGAGGAGTTACCAGGGCTTGCCACGTGGCAGATCTATGCCTACGGCTTTGTCGTAGGCATAGCCCTGATAACGAGGGTTGTTTGACGGTTTTGCCCCTATGACCAAGGTTACTCCATGACCTTTTGAGTAGGTACGCCCACAAACTAATTCTGGAGTGGCCAGTTGACCGGTCTAAATGGACAGCTTATATTAATTTTTGGGGTACTGTAAAAGGGCTCTCAAGGTTTGAGTTACTGTCATGCCACGGTACTTGAAATACCAATTCTTAGAAGTAAAATGTTGAGAGTGAAATATACGACATGAATTAACATACCATGGTGTTGATGTCTGCAGATCAGACTCAGCCCATGGGTCCATCTTTAGTCCATATAGTTGGCAATCACATCGCATCGCACCATCTCATTAGTCAAGACTTGTCCCTTGGGATCTGCTGAACTATTTATTTTGTTTTGAAAAATCATCATCCACGCAATTCCAACGTTAGCCTGTATCCCACCTCCATCTATTTGTCTTTTGATGAAAATTCATCAGAGCGCAATTGATCGCCAGATCTGTCTCCAACCGTTTCGATGTCCCCAACTAGCCTGTTGTTGTTGTTGTTGTTGTTGTTGTTGTTGTTGTTGTTGTTGTTCCAAATTTGCTTCTAAACTCATAATCCTGTTAAACTTGAAAAATAGACAACACCCCGCTGGTTGAGAACCTCATGTACATCTAATGCACCCAAAACGAGCAGTGCCCCACTAGGTTCAAAAAGTATATGGGATTATAACAGTGACAACGCTCGATGCCTCCAGTTTCTTGCTCTAAACATAACAGTGTATTTTATGATGGAAATACGTTCACGATAAGACTGTGGAACACTGCACCAACTAGATATGGATCAAGACATTTGGATGTTGATTCTTTCAAGCGGATATGGAGACATAAATGCGTATAGAGAACCAGTCAAACTCGTTGCCTGACAAATCAGTCAAAGTAGTTGGCTAACACCATCCATAATATCTTCTGCCTTATCTTCATGCTTCAATATTGTTCGTTGCAATTTGAGCCATACGTCCACCAGCCACCCACTTCCACGGATCGACTGATCCAACGGCACGATGGATCGCCCGTTGCTACATGCCCTCCTCTCCGTCCTAGCAACAACGTGCTTCGTGCTGCTGCACCACACAA